>NC_041384.1:739047658-739056681 GCF_002162155.2 Triticum dicoccoides
GTCGGGTGGAAGCAGGAGGGGTGGCGCCAGTGTCGGGTGGAAGCAGGGGGCGGCGCCGCGGCGGGGTGGATGCAGGGGGTTAGCCGCCGGCGTTGTTGGGGAGGGAGACGGCGAGCAGCGTCGTGGGGGACGGAGGCGGTGGCCGGTGGCATGGGGGTGGAGGCGGCGGCCGGTGGTGTGGGGTCGGAGGCCCGCGGCTGGAGTGATGCGATGAGAGGGTCGCGGGCCTTTTTGCTTTCTTTTCTGTGAGTAGCGTTTGGGCCTTTGCAAAAACACATCGGCCCCTATATAGAGCCGGGGGTAACAGAATATTATTCTGTTACTAGTAACAAAATAGCTCAGTCCTATATATATATATATATATAGTATCTCTGACAGGTATATAGATCAACGATGGCGAGGAAGTGGTATGCCGTGTATGTTGGGCATGTTCCTGGTGTGTACGATGAGTGGACACAGTGTCAGGCCCAAGTCTCTGGCTTCTCCGGCGGAAGCCAGAAAGGGTTTGATAGCAGAGCGGAAGCCGAAGCTAGTTGCTTGAGATTCATAGCACAACAGGGCATTCAGAACTAGCGCTGCTGCAAAAACTACTACATAATACCACTTTTGATCATCGTGCTCGCTCTTATCTTCTATGCGCTCATATCATAGTCTACATAGATGATGAAACATGAGTATGTGACCATGTAGTTGCATGTATTGAGAACTTGTAATGACTTGTAATGCTATTTCCAGAGATGTGTTCGACCATGATTGATGATGACGAGATACTTGAGACATGTCGAGACTTCTAATAACTTTGACTCATCGATGACTCACTTGCTTTTCAATGAATATGCATGTTATTGTATAAATGGTGGATCTGTTTAATTGTGTACAAAGCCAAAACGCAAAAAAATACAAAAGTTAGCAGTGGCGTGGGGGTAAACATTACCAGTAGCACTCATGTACTAGTAGCGCTGGCTAGTGCCACACGCTACAGATAATTACCAGTAGCGCTGGTTGGAAGCGCGCTACAGCTAGCTTTATGTACCAGTAGCGTTGGGCCAAACAAGCGCTACTGCTAAAAAATAGCTATAGCGTTGTAGCAGTAGCGCGCCTGCCCGTGCTACTAATAGCAAAAAAAACCCAGTGCTACTGGTCAGGGTTTTCCTAGTAGTGTCAGGTACAGAGGAATGGGCCTCGTCGTCTTCGGACATCATGTACGAAGTGCCCTT
Source organism: Triticum dicoccoides (assembly GCF_002162155.2). Classification (NCBI taxonomy): domain Eukaryota; kingdom Viridiplantae; phylum Streptophyta; class Magnoliopsida; order Poales; family Poaceae; genus Triticum; species Triticum dicoccoides. The sequence continues at coordinate 739,048,876 of NC_041384.1, forward strand.
GTGATGGGGGCCACTCTTGGCCCCCTTGGCCTTCTTCTTAGCATTCTTCACCAGGCGCGGGATGACCGGTTCTTCGGGCAGCGGCACCGGACACTGGATCCACTGCGCCTTCTCCACCCAGTCCTAAAGGAGCAACACTAAATCTCAGACATCATCCGAAACATTCAAGTTGGGAATACATCAAAAGAAACATACCTCGTTGGCGCGGTATTTACAATTGTGACCATGCTCTGAGTCCGTGGCCGGTGGCTTCTGTTTGCCCTTAAAGAGCAACCTCCAGGCCCCTTCATGAGAAGTCTCGAAGAGCCTTTTCAGGGTCTGGTGCTTCTTCAAATTGAACTCCCATAAAGGGCGGCATCGGCGCTAGCACGGAAGAATCTGGCGGACCAGCATCAACTGGATAATATCGATGAGCTTGACATCCTTGGTCACCATGCTTTGAACGCGTGTCTGGACTCTTCTCGGCCCAGGAGGTGAGCCGCGTGGGAGCACTGGAGCGGAATTCGGCAGCCGCGGCCCAGGTGGTTCTGCGAGGTTCTGTGATGTAGAACCACTGCTTTTGCCATTCCTTTACCGTCTCTATAAATGTACCTTTGGGCCAGGAGACGTTGGATAGCTAGCTCACCATGGCCCCTCCGCACTCCGCGTGCTAACCATCCACCACCTTCGGCTTCACATTGAAGACTTTGAGCCACAGCCAGAAGTGGGGATGGATGCGGAGGAAGGCCTCGCACAAGACGATGAACGCCGAGATGTTGAGGAAGGAATTCGGGGACAGATCATGGAAATCTATCCTGTAATAGTACATCAGCCTGCAGACGAAAGGGTGGAGTGGAAACCCTAGCCCGCAGAGGAAATGGGGGGTGAATACTACCCTCCCTGTGGGCTCCGGCATGGGGACGACTTGTCCCTTAGCTGGCAGACGATGGGCGATCTCCTTCGCCAAATATCCGGCCGCCCGGAGCTCAGTAATATCCTCCTCCTTGGTGGAAGCGACTGATACATCTCCATCGATTCCACTTTTCCAAACACTTTTGCCCTAGTTTTGGACTCTAACTTGCATGATTTGAATGAAACTAACCCGGACTGACGCTGTTTTCAGCAGAATTGCCATGGTGTTATTTATTTGCAGAAACAAAAGTTCTCGGAATGACCTGAAACTTCGCAGAACTTCTATTTGGGAATAATACAAAATCCATGCAAAAGATAAAGACCAGGGGGCCCACACCCTAGCCACGAGGGTGGGGGCAAGCCTGCCCCCCTAGGCGCACCCCTACCTCGTGGGCCCCCTGGAGCTCCTCCGACCTCAACTCCAACTCTATATATTTGCTTTCGGGGAGAAAAAAAATCAAGGAGAAGGATTCATCACATTTTACGATACGGAGCCACCGCCAAGCCCTAAAACCTCTCGGGAGGGTCGATCTGGAGTCCGTTCGGGGCTCCAAAGAGGGGAATCCGTCGCCATCATCATCATCAACCTTCCTCCATCACCAATTTCATGATGCTCACCGCCGTGCGTGAGTAATTGCATCGTAGGCTTGTTGGATGGTGATGGGTTGGATGAGATTTATCATGTAATCGATTTAGTTTTGTTAGGGTTTGATCCCTAGTATCCACTATGTTCTGAGATTGATGTTGCTATGACTTTGGTATTCTCAATGCTTGTCACTAGTGCCCGAGTGCCATGATTTTAGATCTGAACATATTATGTTTTCATCAATATATGAGTGTTCTTGATCCTATCTTGCCAGTCTATAGTCACCTACTATGTGTTATGATCCGGTTTCTGAACCCAAGGCTCTCTTTCCTTTCCGTGTTTCCTAGCCACAAAGTCTCTCTTATCATAACGTTGATTCTTTGATTGTGGGTTATCAAGATCAACCTCAGGTTCAATTTCTATATCATTATCATTACTAGGTTGAGCATCATCATGAACATTATCATTAACATTATCACTTGTTTCAGGTTCATTACTAGATTGTGTTTCAGCATATATAAACCTAGTAATAAACACAATCTGGTAATGAACCTGAAACTAGTGATAATGTTAATGACAATGTTCATGATGATGCTCAACCTAGTAATGATAATGATATAGAAATTGAACCTGATGTTGATCTTGATAACCTACAATTAAAGAATCAACATTATGTTAAGAGAAACTTTGTTGCTAGGAAACACGGAAAGGAAAGAGAGCCTTGGGTTCAGAAACCCATGCCTTTTTCCTCCCAAACCATCCAAGAAAAAGGATGATGAGGATTTTGAGCTCTTTGCTGAAATGATTAGACCTATCTTTTTGCGTATGCGATTAACTGATATGCTCAAAATGAATCCTTATGCTAAGTACATGAAAGATATTGTTACAAATAAAAGAAAGATATCGGAAGCTAAAATTTCTACCATGCTTGCTAATTATACTTTTAAGGGTGGAATACCAAAGAAACTTGGAGATCCAGGAGCACCCACTATACCATGCTCCATTTAAAGAAACTATGTTAAAACTGCTTTTTGTGATCTTGGAGCCGGTGTTAGTGTTATGCCTCTCTCTTTATATCGTAGACTTGATTTGAATAAGTTGACACCTACTGAAATATCTTTGCAAATGGCTGATAAATCAACTGCTATACCTGTCGGTATTTGTGAGGATGTGCCTGTTGTAGTTGCAAACGTTACTATTTTAACGGACTTTGTTATTCTTGATATTCCCGAGGACGATAGTATGTCTATTATTCTTGGAAGAGCCCTTTTGAATACTGCAGGGGCTGTTATTGATTGCAACATAGGCAATGTCACTTTTCATGTTAATGGTAATGAGCATACCATACACTTTCCGAGGAAACAACCTCAAGTCCACAGGATCAATTCTATTGGAAAAATTCCATCGATTATTTTTGGAGGTTTTGAATTTCCTCTTCCTACTGTCAAGAAGAAATATGATATTTTTATTATTGGGGGTGTGCATATCCCCGTTGAGGTAACATAGTGTTATTCGAAGTTTCTCCGGTTCCATGTTATTCGGAATGAGTTCGTTAACAAGACTTAATCAACCTTGTTAGTGGATTCCTTTTGATGATCATGAAATGCATGAAGTTAGAAAACACAACTCTCTGTACCCTCCTTTTACTTTCTGTTATTTATATTAAAAAAATAAAAATAAGTATTTTCCCTCTGTTATCTGAATTATCCGTGCATTATAAAAATACCTCGAAAATAAAAGTTCTCCAAATGCCCTGAAATTTAAATATGATTTTTTTCTGGAATATTTGAGAATATTTGGCACTAAGAACACAGCGGGGGGGGGGGGCATCCACCTGGCCATGAGGGTGGAGGGCGCGCCCCCCTGCCTCGTGGGCCCACGGTGGCCCTCCTCCACTTATTCCTGCACCCACACACTTCTTCCTCCAGAAACACCAAGATCCAGCTCAAGCAGGAGTTCTAGCTCATTTTGCTACGATTTTCGATCTCCTTGCTCAAAGCACCTATCACAAAACTGCTTTGGGAGATTGTTCCTTGGTATGTGACTCCTCCATTAGTCCAATTAGTTTTTGTTCTTGTGATTTATTCATTGCAAATTTTTGCTTCCTATGTGACCATGTTCTTGAGCTTGCATGTCAAATTTATATGGTTCCAAGTAGCTTTGATGCATGAAATAGGCTCTAGGCACTTGTAGGAGTAGTTGCTATCAATATTGTTGAGTTTGGTTCACTATTATTTTTAAATTACTAAAAATTCCAGAATTTTTCAGAAAATAATGAAGAGATTTTTGAGGGGCTCATCAAGCCGAAGCTCGAAGGAAAAGCAAAATGAAGAAGCAAAGAAGCCCAAATATAATCTGCCTCGCACCGCAGAGGTTCGGCCGTGTGAATGGCCTTCCGATGATTTGTTGAGAGCAGCCGGGATTTATGATGATTTTTATGAATTGGCTGAGAATGCAGGCCTCATTGCCTTCCTCCACGATCAACGTGAACAGTATCTCTTACTCACCAATATCTTTGTGCAAAACTTTCATTTCCATGCTAGGAGCTCACCACCTACGGTGGAGTTTTATTTATATGATGAGCATAAGGAGATGTCACTTTATGTTTTTGCCGGGTTTGTTTGATCCCTTTCGAGGGCACAATAGATGAACCACACCATGGTGATGTGGATGGGTTTATTGATACCATCACTGTAGGGGAAACGAGGAAGGTTTCCGATGCACGAATCACTAGCATACATTTTCCTGTTTTACGCTACTTTGCAATATTTGCTAGTCGTTGCTTAATTGGTCGCGGAAACTGTGGCAACCTTAGTGTTCCTGATATTATTATTTTGTTCCATGGTTTATTATGTGATAACTCTATTAGTATCGGCGGTATTATTGCTAAAGAGTTAAGTCTGAACCGTACAAAGGGCCCCATCTTTGGAGGCATCTATGCTTCACGCCTAGCTGCACATCTTAACACACCTATTAGGCATTACGAGAAGGAAGAAAAATTGGTGCCCACTGTTTATTTAGATTATAAGAGTATGGTGGCACACGACTTTATTGTTAAGAATAGGGAAAGGGAGCTTAAATACAAATTGTTCTTTAATAAACATCATCCTGAGACTATTACCCTGCCTGCTCCTTCCTTATTTGATTTATCTGCAGGCCAGTACCTTGTTCCGTTAGAGGCTATTCACGCCTACCGGAACCCTCCATCAGCCATAGAGCCCGAGTCGGAACCACAAGTTGATCCTCCATGACAGTCTTACCATTGGGATCCGGAGATCATTGCCAACCAGTGGCAATCAGAGTCTTCTTCTTCGCAGTACGACCCCAACTATTACTATGGATATCCGTTAGGCTAACCGTGGCCATAAACCAACTTAGGACAAAAGCCTAAGCTTGGGGGAGTACGTATTTCTCACCGACATTACATTCATGTTCACACACTCATTGCTTGATGTCGGTGCTCATACTTTTTCATTATATCATCCATGCTAGTTTATTTCCTTTTTAAGCTTTCTTCTTGTGTGTTTAATAAACCTTAAGAAAAACCAAAAAAATTAGTTGTCGCTTTTAATTAGTTTACTTTCCATGCTTGTAGTAGTAATTAAAAAGAAAACCCAAAAAGATTTCATGTTCTTCTTTTTCTTGTTGGGAGCTTTCCCGTGTAAATACTTTTAGTACTTTTCTTTTCTTTGGGGGTCGATAGGAGAAGACCATGATTAAATTGTTGAAGTGGCTCTTATATGCATTATTGTTGATCTGACAAAAGAGCCCATATTGCCTTGTCTTCTCCTATTTATTGAATGCTTGCAGATTCCAGCTTAGTCCAATGCACGCGCACTATTATTATTATCCACATTGTTTGTGTCAGGACCGGATTCTCGGGATTTCAGTTTCCCAAAAGAATTGGTCCTTGTGCTCACCAGCCCCAAGATTATTGTTAGCTGATGAGGCACCAACTTGATACAGAAATTCCAAGAAAAATACAAAATATGAAGTACAAGACCATTCTGGCCTATGAGTACAACACATGGTTTCTAGTGGCTGCTGGCGGAAGCGGTTTGTGGTTCATCAGTGTCTATGGGAATCCATTTCCCACAGGAACAGCTGACCTGGATAACGACTATCTTCGCGAGGCTGCTATCACCATTGCGTAGGTTTCGGGGCTGTCATCGAAACGCTCCTCTCCATGCAGGAAATCTGGCCAGGACAATAGCCAGGGACAAGGCAGTGAGTACTTTGAATGTACTCGCAAACATTATGAACACAGGTATAATATAACAAATGATAATCATGCTCTGAAATATTCTATGATCACAACATCAGTTACAAAATAAAAGGCCATGATGCACGCAAGCAGGTTATTAATATACAACATGAATATGTAATAAGGGAGTAGAAATAGAATGCACCGATCGGGTGTCTGAAGCGACGCCTCGAAAGGATAATAATAACAAGCATGCCACAGTCGGGCATCTAAGTGACAACACATAAAGTGCTTATAAGTAATTTAAACAATAAGCATGCCACAGTCAGGCGTCTGAGTGACACCACATAAAGGACTTATAAGTAATTTAAATAACAAGCATGCCACAGTCGGGCGTCTGAGCGACACCACATAAAGGGCTTATAAGTAATTTAAATAACAAGCATGCCATAGTCGGGCGTCTGAGCGACACCACATAAAGGGCTTATAAGAGAATAATCACAGTAAAATTCCAGGAGGTAGAACCGTCCCAGGGATACTTAATAATTCAAATAATACCAATGGTTAGGCTATAGTAATACTATTCATAATCATCAGATGTCCCAAGTCATGAGCCATGTTCTGGCTTAGCAATTTTTCCTCCGAGGACCAACACTTAGACCGACACTTGACCCATCCCAGACTGTAGTCCTTGACCATGGACACGGCTATTCGAATAGATATAATCTCTGCAGAGGGTGTACTCTTTACCCACGAGTAACGGATTCCTTTAATCCATCGGGACTAATTTCGTCTATGGTCTTTTAATTGAAAACACACCGGACCGCACACACCAGCCTAACTTACCGGTGTCTGGAATCACCCAGGACACCCGTTAAGCGAAACTCTAAGTGGGGAGGCTACAACCTCGACTAGCATGGGATCACAAAATTTATAATGCGCGCAAACTAGGGGAACTACCTCCTCGGCTCCAACCGGAAACACCCATGCCCCCGGACCAGGTGGCATGTCAACCGGATGCAGCCGGTATCTTCCACCATGGCCTCTTTGTACGGTGTGTGTGCTAGGAAGGGGTTGACAACTTACTGAACCGTACCCTACCTATGGCAGGGACAAGTGGTAGTACGAAACAAGTATGGGGGTTACTGGAACAAGACTCGATCTATGGTTTACTCAGGAGGTTAAGGCATTCCCAGCAGGATTTGTATAACAAATATATTTCATACCAACAAAAAGAATCACCACTCATCATACCTCACCATGCCTTACCGGACATAATCATCTCAACGAATTATTTGAGACAAGTTCGTGTCTACACAAGACAGAGACTTTCCTGGATTCCTTTCGGTAGGCATGAAAGGCATACGAGGGTGATTACTATCACAAGCACATCAAATTCCAACAGCAAGGAATCTTCATTATGCACTCATGAGTATGATCATATCCTCACATAAAATAACGAATACTTCGTGTCAAGGTGGTGTTGTAACCGTATCAAATAACACACAACAATATTATGCCAGGGTTTAGAAGAATGCTTGCCTTCCAAGAGTATGTAGGTGGGGTGCACTTTTCAAAAGTTGTTTCCCTCTCCAAAATCCTATTTAAGAAAATTTCAAATTAACACATAGTTTCAAAACATTACAAAAAAGTTGTTCAGAAAATTTTCAAATAAATATGAAAATAGACTAGACAAAATTTGAGAAACGACAGAAAAAGAATCCAGTCAAATGCACTTGTATTTTAAAAGTTATAGCCAGTCAAAGTTTAGTCAAAACTCTGTTTTTAAATAAAATAGAAAAATAAAAACGGTTCGAATAAGAATACGTTTTCGAGGCGGGAAGACGTACTTCTGGGTTTATGTTTCCACTTAAACCAGCGCGGGCCGTCGCTTTGTCGCTGAAAGTGGGTCCCTTGGGCCCACTGGTCAGGTTTGACCAGTCACCCACGCCTCCTTCCTCCTCTGGCCGAGCGGAGGCGGGGCTCCGGCAATTGCCGCCGATGAACGGCGGCTCCCCGCGGGATTCTGAGGGTGGGGTGGATCCGCTGGTACAGGGCGGTCCTCCAAGTGGTCGAAAGGCTGGTGGGGACGAAGGGAGTCGCCGGCGGCGAGCTCCGTGGCGGA
>NC_041384.1:739058025-739062661 GCF_002162155.2 Triticum dicoccoides
AACCTTTAGTACTGGTTCGTGTTGCATTAATGCATAGCCGTTCGAACCGGCACTAATGGTGCCATTAGTACCGGGCCAAAATCGAACCGGGACTAATGTGTCTCACATTAGGTCCTTTTGCAACTAGTGACTGGATGGACTGCAGAGGCTCTGCTCGCGACAAACGGGATCAGAGTGTGGCGGCGGCCGAACTGACCGGAGACGGGGAACACAGCCTCCCTCCGTCGATTGCTGGCCGTGGGGACTCTAGAGGGATGGCCCAAGGTCGCCTAAGGGTCTGGTTGAGCACGGGGTCTCCTATTTATAAGGAGGGGAGGTTGGTTCCGTTGGCGGGCGAGGATAAGACCGGCGAACCGCCGTTCTGTTGCTAGCAGGGCAACATGGCGGCGACGGGCATTAGCGGACGGTCTCCATGATGAGAGACTGTCCTGCTCCTGGGGCAGCTGGCACGCTGGAGTGTCTCGGGCGGCGCCGTCCATGGCAAAGTCTGGCGGAGCGGCAGTGGCGGCTTGCGGTGGTGGCGCTGTGTGGTGCGGGGAGGGCGGCAGTGAGACACGACCTCTCGGGCGCACACACGTGCAAAACGTGCGCTCTGGCTACGCCCAGAGCACGCACGCCATGTGTTCGGCAAAATGCTAAAACATGCTAGGGAGCCTGGGTGAGGCTGGGAATTAACAGGGCCAGGTTAGAGGTAGCTAGGAGCTTAGTGGACATGGTTGTTGGGTTAGGGGATCAAGTTCATAATGCAAACTAAAAACTATGTCAAATCTGGCCATGCACACAAGGTGCTCGACAGAATGCGATGGGCATCTGGGCATCCCTTCTGGTGGCCAAAATCTCCAGATCAGAGTCTCTTTATATGTAGTTGATGGTGGAAAGGTTAGTTTGGCAAGACCAGAAACTTGTTAGTGCATGTTTTTGAGAAAGACAAATCTGGACAGAAAATGAAGGCTACTATTGTCTGGACCAAAAGTATTCCAAAGGGGCCAATCTCCTGGACTTCAGGGTTTGGTAGGGTGGTTTATAAGTAAGAGAAAAATCATGGGTAATAGGGCAAGATAAAATATGGTTGCAGTAGAAACTACCGAACTGGACCAGAGAGCAAAAGAGGATGATTTGCTCAAATCTTTCAAAGGAACACCAATGGGTTTTTGCATAGTCGAATTATACACTACTACTAACATCCCCCAATTTTGGTGGGATTTTTAAAGAAATATTTAAATATATTGTAGTGCAAATTTCAAACTGGACCAGATTTGAAAACTTGAGGTAGGGCTCAAGATCTCCAAATGACTAAAAGAGATTTTTGCAAATGGGACTCTAAAACTTGTGAAAAATCATTTTTTTTAGAAATAAAGCCCAGGAAAAATAATTGTAGAAATAATTCCAGTGGTAAAAAGAAATGGTATTGGGGAGATATACAAGTCCAACAATATTTTTGAAAGGTTTCCACCTAGAAGGAAAAACTGAAAAATTCAGAGGGACAGGGTGATCTGAAATTTAAAGATAAAACCAAAAAATAAAAATTTAATTTCCTGGCAAAATTTTAATTAATAAATCAAGGTCAAAATTTTTGGGGTGTTAAAACACTACCCGACTTAAGAAAAATCTCATCCTCGAGATTTTCTGAGGGCTGTTTTGAAAATATTACTCCCACTATCACAAAAATAACCATCCTACTCATGCAATAAAATGTGGCTACAGTGAGTGGGCAATTAAGTGGGGGAAAACTACAGTGTGGGATTCTGGCGCTGCGTGGAAAAATCTATGGTTGGGGAAAAACGAGAAATTTCTACTTTTGGTTACAGTGAATTTAGAATAAATTTCTAAATATCTAAAATACGCTGGTCGTACCCGAGAGCACAGTGCTCTCTATGGCTGACAGATGGACCCGGGGCCCACTGTTAGTCTCTTCTTCTACCTCTGGCTCTCCCTTCTTCCTCTCTCTCGCGCGCTTTTCCGCGCTTTCTCCATCGGTGATGTCTAGCGCGTAGAGCATCTAGGCCGTACTGCGGTAGTGCGCGGCGCGCTAGCTGCCGGTGCAGCATGCACTCACCTCGCGGGCCAGTGCACTGTCGGCACTGCTCACGGATTCGCCTCCGAACACCGGCGCTGGTCGACTTCGCCCATCGTACACCGATCTCGAGCTATAAAATGACCGAGGTGCTCCTCTCATCTTCCTCACACCTGGCCTCGCTTCTCCTTCTCCTTCCTTCTCCTCCATTTCTGTTTGCAGGAGCTCGATACGAGGCCCTAATGGCGGAGGTGATGCCGGACTGGTACATGATCCTGATGTGCGGAGGGCTGGCAGCATTGCTGGGGTTCTCCGTGCTCTTGTGCGTAATGATCCTCGATGATCATCATGATGCTGCTGCTCGAGTGTTAGCTCTCCGCGGTGGCGGTGATCATGAGGATTAAGTGCGGTGTCGGGTGCTAACTGTTGACAGTGTGCTGGAGGCAACTTGCACCCGAATCATTACCCACAAATCTCTCCTTCAGAGACTGTGCTGTGCTAGGGGGGTGATCAGTTAGGTGCACGTGGATTTGCAATTAGTGCACGTGGTCGAGTGGTTGTGGTTGTGAGCCTGCTGTTGTGGTGCTGCGTGAATAAAAATCTATGTCGTGAAGAGATATACGCTGCAACAACTCAGGGAAAAATCTCACTTCAGAATTTACCGAGAGAGAAATTAGTTAATCAAAATTAACAGCAGTAAAAACTACTCACATTAATTGAAACCAAATATTTAATTCATCGCACAAATTTAGGATACCACGCATAAGTTGCAACACATAACTAGATGCTGGGACAATAAACATAGCAGTGACGTCTACAATGAAAACGGGAAATAGACACGGTCCTGAGAAAGTGTCTCTGGTATTGGGGCACACTCTTCTTCTATCGGGGGAAGCCGATTGACTAGTTGATGAATGCGTCTCTCCTGGTCGGGCCTCAGTGGTCTACTAATAGCGATCTGGGGATTTAAATCAGCGAGGCTCTGGAGATAACCCATTACCCGCCGGGTCAAATGCTCTCGAGCGATGACATACTGGGCAAGGTTGGCCAGCACTGGGTCTCTCTCAATTCATCCACCCGAAAAAGATGCTACTTCTCCGGGTGCTGCACGACTCGGTAAGTAATAATACCCTCGTTCGCTGGCATAGGGTACCGCGAATCGAAGGCGAGCAAGCGCTTCGTACGCAGCAGCTTCTATGGCCATTTGCGGAGTCGGCATAGATTTCCCCACGAAGGAGACTTCCGTTGGGTCTTGGTTTGGGTTTGCAGGAGGGATGTGGACCACTGCCCAATATTTCGAGGTGGATGGGGTGATCCTCGACTTGAGCAACTCATACTGGGGTGGATGGGTAGAACTCATGGTACTGCAGGTAAAGTCCCACAATATTTTACCAAAACTACCTGGGGTTGCATATGGAGTTCTCAGATAAATACTAGGACTCGGCATGGCAAGGAATGGCTGTGAGGGTTGTGCACAAGGTGAGGGGTACTTGGCAAGGTCACGAGGTGGCCTTTTATATAGCATCTGGGTTGGGTCATTTATCGCGGTGAGGGGCAACTAGCACTAGTAGAAAACGGAGCTTTAAAACCGGTTTGTAAGGGCCTTTAGTGCCGGTTATGGAACCGGCACTAAAGTGTGGGCACTAAAGCCCCCCCCCCTTTAGTACAGGTTCGGCACGAACCGGCACTAAAGTGCCACCACGTGGCGTGAGCTCACGCCCTGGTATGGGGGACCTTTATTACCGGTTGGTGTTACCAACCGGTACTGAAGGTTTTTTGTTTGAATTTTTTTTTGAAAATTTTGGAAAAAAAAATTGATTTTTTTTATTTTTAATTTTTCTGAATTATTTGATGATTTAGTCTCTAATCACCTCTCTTAACTGCTCAAGTGTGGATCACTCATTCCAAATCATCTAACTTCCCGACCGGTCACCCATCCCTCTCACTACTCCAACCCGAGCACGCTTAACTTTCGGGTTCTATTCTCCTTCATTTCCAAGTCTACACTTGTTGTTTTCCTGACAATAGTAAGATGTTAATCCTATTAACCCTCAGGAGTTCAGCTTGGGCATGAAGTCACACATTTCACCGTTTGAGTTTGAAACTATTATTCTAAAAAAACAGTAATTATTTAGTAACGCTAATATTTCTTGAATAAGTTTGACCATAGTTTGACCACAGTTTGACCATAGTTTGACCAGATTTGACCAAAATTCAAAAAATTGAAATAATTATTTAGTAACACTAATATTCTTGAATAATTATGTAGTAACATTAATACTTCTTGAATAAGTAGTTTGACCAGATTTAACCAATTTTTTTAAAAAAAAATGAAATTTGACCATATCTTTTTTCCTTTTGGAATTTGAGGATTCTAAAAAATTCCAAACAGGCCGTAGGCGGTCTCCATCGGATGCGGATTTTCGTGCTGAATTTTTTGATATATTATACGTTTTTTCTGACATCGTATGCAAAAGTTATAGCCGTTTTACATTTTCCCTACACTTTTTGCAAAACATGTCCAAATTTAAGTTTTCAAAATTTCCGAACTAGTAGATGTAGTAATATGCCTACCTCTCAAAGGATTTTATTTTTTGAAGTTTTTATCATTTTCTTTTGATT
>NC_041384.1:739062951-739064819 GCF_002162155.2 Triticum dicoccoides
AATTGCCCTATAGTGCCGGTTTGTGTCACAAACTGGTACTATAGGTCAGACCCCTTTAGTACCGGTTCGTGGCACAAACCGGTACTAAAGGCTAACCTTTAGTACCGGTTTGTGACACGAACCGGTACTAAAGGTGATCGTGGGGCCCCGGCCTAACGCCAGCCTGCCATCACCCCTTTAGTACCGGTTCGTGGCACGAACCGGTACTAAAGGTTCAACACGAACCGGCATTAATGCATAGCCGTTTGAACCGGCACTAATGGTACAATTAGTGCCGGCTCAAATTCAAACCGGCACTAATGTGCTTCACGTTTGACCCCTTTTCTACTAGTGTAGTTTGTCGGTTCTGCTCTATGGGGTCGGGGTCAATGCCACAGATACACATATCCCACAAAAGTGACGCATTACTGTGGGTGTCGTCGGGGTGGTTTTTGGTACCTACGCCCGGAATTAAAATGCAACCGTACGCCAACATACTTATGCATGGTTATTATTTAGAATAGGGGCGCATAAGCACACAGTATTTAATTATGGCGATACAAGATCACACAATTATAGGGCATGGACATACTAAGACTTGGTACTACTTGAGTGACTTAGTCTACCTCGTTTATATCTAAGCGGGCGTGCCTTGTGGACGTAGAGGCTTCTCCATGGGCTTCACCATCGGGGTTAGCTGGATGGAGTTGAGGGGCTGCAGGGTCGGGGTAGCGATGATGATCATCGCGGGGGTTGTTGGCTACAATCCCGTTGGAGCGTGTTCCTAAAAGGCGACGAAGCACTTCTGGGGATACCAAAGTATTTCGGTCGATGGCTGGGGCAGACCTCAAGGACTCGATCGATTGTCCGAACAGCACGGCTGGGTTGTCGGCGTCGGGCTCATCGTCTCCTCTTGCCGGGGCTCGGCAAACCAGTTCTCCACGGGCTGCGATCAGATCAAGGGTGATTTGATCGAACAGTTCCTCTAGTGCACTTACATAGCGCACCAGATGCAACAATGCAGGATCCGTCTCGTGATCTCCGTTGGCAAGCTGGGGTGGCCTACCATACCCGTCACGGCTGGGGTAGTAGTAGAACGAGCGACAGTTAACTCTGGGCGACAACTGCCAGAGTTGAACTATAGCCTCTTGAGCAGCTAGTTGGATGGCTTGTGGCTCTAAGGAAGTTGTCCTTCCGGTGAACCTGTGGGGGCGTTCTGGCGATAGACCCCTACCATAGACGTGCACAGTGGCCCAGAATTGATGGCTCTCACCGCTCATGGGCCCTTGGTACACAACATATTCTGGGGGGCTCTTCTAATGCAAAGGCACGGCGGGTGAGGTTAGCTAGCATGGTCACAAAACCTCTAAGGTTGGTTGCTGTGGTCTCATTGTGCAAAATGGGGCCAGGCATCTTGGCTTGGTTGTGGCGTAGAGGCTGTGCTGTGCTGGGTTGGGGCTAGCGTGCCCTTTTTATAGAACAAGGGAACGGAGTCTTCCTTCCCACGCTTGAGAAAGAGACAATTTAGGTGTCGGTCACTGGCGCGTGATCGACAGGTTAGGCTGATAGGTTGGGCACCGACTACCAAAAGGTTTCGGGGTCACTGTGTGGCTATCTTACACGAGAAGCTTGGCCGGGGTTAGGTTAAGGTCTGGTGGGTTGATTAACCTAGGTTTATTGACCAGGCCAAGATAGGATTAGCCAATGGTCAGCCTGGCTCTGATATTTAGTAACACTAATATTCTTGAATAATTATGTAGTAACATTAATACTTGTTTAATAAGTAGTTTGACCAGATTTAACCAATTTTTTTAAAAAAACTGAAATTTGACCATATCTTTTTTCCTTTTGGAATTTGAGGATTCTAAAAAATTCCAAACAGGCCGTAG
>NC_041384.1:739066634-739068275 GCF_002162155.2 Triticum dicoccoides
GCATTAATGCATAGCCGTTTGAACCGGCACTAATGGTACAATTAGTGCCGGCTCAAATTCAAACCGGCACTAATGTGCTTCACGTTTGACCCCTTTTCTACTAGTGTAGTTTGTCGGTTCTGCTCTATGGGGTCGGGGTCAATGCCACAGATACACATATCCCACAAAAGTGACGCATTACTGTGGGTGTCGTCGGGGTGGTTTTTGGTACCTACGCCCGGAATTAAAATGCAACCGTACGCCAACATACTTATGCATGGTTATTATTTAGAATAGGGGCGCATAAGCACACAGTATTTAATTATGGCGATACAAGATCACACAATTATAGGGCATGGACATACTAAGACTTGGTACTACTTGAGTGACTTAGTCTACCTCGTTTATATCTAAGCGGGCATGCCTTGTGGACGTCGAGGCTTCTCCATGGGCTTCACCATCGGGGTTAGCTGGATGGAGTTGAGGGGTTGCAGGGTCGGGGTAGCGATGATGACCATCGCGGGGGTTGTTGGCTACAATCCCGTTGGAGCGTGTTCTTAAAAGGCGACGAAGCACTTCTGGGGACACCAAAGTATTTTGGTCGATGGCTGGGGCAGACCTCAAGGACTCGATCGGTTGTCCGAACAGCACGACTGGGTTGTCGGCGTCGGGCTCATCGTCTCCTCTTGCCGGGGCTCGGCGAACCAGTTCTCCACGGGTTGCGATCAGATCAAGGGTGATTTGATCGAACAGTTCCTCTAGTGCACTTACATAGCGCACCAGATGCAACAATGCAGGATCCGTCTCGTGATCTCCGTTGGCAACCTGGGGTGGCCTACCATACCCGTCACGGCTGGGGTAGTAGTAGAACGAGCGACAGTTAACTCTGGGCGACAACTGCCAGAGTTGAACTATAGCCTCTTGAGCAGCTAGTTGGATGGCTTGTGGCTCTAAGGAAGTTGTCCTTCCGGTGAACCTGTGGGGGCGTTCTGGCGATAGACCCCTACCATAGACGTGCACAGTGGCCCAGAATTGACGGCTCTCACCGCTCATGGGCCCTTGGTACACAACATATTCTGGGGGGCTCTTCTAATGCAAAGGCACGGCGGGTGAGGTTAGCTAGCATGGTCACAAAACCTCTAAGGTTGGTTGCTGTGGTCTCATTGTGCAAAATGGGGCCAGGCATCTTGGCTTGGTTGTGGCGTAGAGGCTGTGCTGTGCTGGGTTGGGGCTAGCGTGCCCTTTTTATAGAACAAGGGAACGGAGTCTTCCTTCCCACGCTTGAGAAAGAGACAATTTAGGTGTCGGTCACTGGCGCGTGATCGACAGGTTAGGCTGATAGGTTGGGCACCGACTACCAAAAGGTTTCGGGGTCACTGTGTGGCTATCTTACACGAGAAGCTTGGCCGGGGTTAGGTTAAGGTCTGGTGGGTTGATTAACCTAGGTTTATTGACCAGGCCAAGATAGGATTAGCCAATGGTCAGCCTGGCTCTGATATTTAGTAACACTAATATTCTTGAATAATTATGTAGTAACATTAATACTTGTTTAATAAGTAGTTTGACCAGATTTAACCAATTTTTTTAAAAAAACTGAAATTTGACCATATCTTTTTTCCTTTTGGAATTTGAGGATTCTAAAAAATTCCAAACAGGCCGTAG
>NC_041384.1:739070810-739073011 GCF_002162155.2 Triticum dicoccoides
GGGGGGGGTTAGAGTTGGAAAATTGCCCTATAGTGCCGGTTTGTGTCACAAACCGGTACTATAGGTCAGACCCCTTTAGTACCGGTTCATGGCACAAACCGGTACTAAAGGCTAACCATTAGTACCGGTTTGTGACACGAACCGGTACTAAAGGTGATCGTGGGGCCCCGGCCTAACGCCAGCCTGCCATCACCCCTTTAGTACCGGTTCGTGGCACGAACCGGTACTAAAGGTTCAACACGAACCGGCATTAATGCATAGCCGTTTGAACCGGCACTAATGGTACAATTAGTGTCGGCTCAAATTCAAACCGGTACTAATGTGCTTCACGTTTGACCCCTTTTCTACTAGTGTAGTTTGTCGGTTCTGCTCTATGGGGTCGGGGTCAATGCCACAGATACACATATCCCACAAAAGTGACGCATTACTGTGGGTGTCGTCGGGGTGGTTTTTGGTACCTACGCCCGGAATTAAAATGCAACCGTACGCCAACATACTTATGCATGGTTATTATTTAGAATAGGGGCGCATAAGCACACAGTATTTAATTATGGCGATACAAGATCACACAATTATAGGGCGTGGACATACTAAGACTTGGTACTACTTGAGTGACTTAGTCTACCTCGTTTATATCTAAGCGGGCATGCCTTGTGGACGTCGAGGCTTCTCCATGGGATTCACCATCGGGGTTAGCTGGATGGAGTTGAGGGGTTGCAGGGTCGGGGTAGCGATGATGACCATCGCGGGGGTTGTTGGCTACAATCCCGTTGGAGCGTGTTCTTAAAAGGCGACGAAGCACTTCTGGGGACACCAAAGTATTTTGGTCGATGGCTGGGGCAGACCTCAAGGACTCGATCGGTTGTCCGAACAGCACGACTGGGTTGTCGGCGTTGGGCTCATCGTCTCCTCTTGCCGGGGCTCGGCGAACCAGTTCTCCACGAGCTGCGATCAGATCAAGGGTGATTTGATCGAACAGTTCCTCTAGTGCACTTACATAGCGCACCAGATGCAACAATGCAGGATCCGTCTCGTGATCTCCGTTGGCAACCTGGGGTGGCCTACCATACCCGTCACGGCTGGGGTAGTAGTAGAACGAGCGACAGTTAACTCTGGGCGACAAGTGCCAGAGTTGAACTATAGCCTCTTGAGCAGCTAGTTGGATGGCTTGTGGCTCTAAGGAAGTTGTCCTTCCGGTGAACCTGTGGGGGCGTTCTGGCGATAGACCCCTACCATAGACGTGCAAAGTGGCCCAGAATTGACGGCTCTCACCGCTCATGGGCCCTTGGTACACAACATATTCTGGGGGGCTCTTCTAATGCAAAGGCACGGCGGGTGAGGTTAGCTAGCATGGTCACAAAACCTCTAAGGTTGGTTGCTGTGGTCTCATTGTGCAAAATGGGGCCAGGCATCTTGGCTTGGTTGTGGCGTAGAGGCTGTGTTGTGCTGGGTTGGGGCTAGCGTGCCCTTTTTATAGAACAAGGGAACGGAGTCTTCCTTCCCACGCTTGAGAAAGAGACAATTTAGGTGTCGGTCACTGGCGCGTGATCGACAGGTTAGGCTGATAGGTTGGGCACCGACTACCAAAAGGTTTCGGGGTCACTGTGTGGCTATCTTACACGAGAAGCTTGGCCGGGGTTAGGTTAAGGTCTGGTGGGTTGATTAACCTAGGTTTATTGACCTGGCCAAGATGGGATTAGCCAATGGTCAGCCTGGCTCTGATATTTAGTAACACTAATATTCTTGAATAATTATGTAGTAACATTAATACTTGTTTAATAAGTAGTTTGACCAGATTTAACCAAATTTTTTAAAAAAAACTGAAATTTTACCATATCTTTTTTCCTTTTGGAATTTGAGGATTCTAAAAAATTCCAAACAGGTCGTAGGCGGTCTCCATCGGATGCGGATTTTCGTGCTTAATTTTTTGATATATTATACGTTTTTTCCGACATCGTATGCAAAAGTTATAGCCGTTTTACATTTTCCCTACACTTTTTGCAAAACATGTCCAAATTTAAGTTTTCAAATTTTCCGAACTAGTAGATGTAGTAATATAACTACCTCTCAAAGGATTTTATTTTTTGAAGTTTTTATCATTTTCTTTTGATTTTTTCAGAACTGAAATGGCGACACACTTTGGGGGGGTTAGAGTTTGAAAATTGCCCTATAGTGCCAGTTTGTGTCACAAACCGGTACTA
>NC_041384.1:739075704-739097295 GCF_002162155.2 Triticum dicoccoides
GGTTTGTGTCACAAACCGGTACTATAGGTCAGACCCCTTTAGTACCGGTTCGTGGCACAAACCGGTACTAAAGGCTAACCATTAGTACCGGTTTGTGACACGAACCGGTACTAAAGGTGATCGTGGGGCCCCGGCCTAACGCCAGCCTGCCATCACCCCTTTAGTACCGGTTCGTGGCACGAACCGGTACTAAAGGTTCAACATGAACCGGCATTAATGCATAGCCGTTTGAACCGGCACTAATGGTACAATTAGTGTCGGCTCAAATTCAAACCGGTACTAATGTGCTTCACGTTTGACCCCTTTTCTACTAGTGTAGTTTGTCGGTTCTGCTCTATGGGGTCGGGGTCAATGCCACAGATACACATATCCCACAAAAGTGACGCATTACTGTGGGTGTCGTCGGGGTGGTTTTTGGTACCTACGCCCGGAATTAAAATGCAACCATATGCCAACATACTTATGCATGGTTATTATTTAGAATAGGGGCGCATAAGCACACAGTATTTAATTATGGCGATACAAGATCACACAATTATAGGGCATGGACATACTAAGACTTGGTACCACTTGAGTGACTTAGTCTACCTCGTTTATATCTAAGCAGGCGTGCCTTGTGGACGTCGAGGCTTCTCCATGGGCTTCACCATCGGGGTTAGCTGGATGGAGTTGAGGGGCTGCAGGGTCGGGGTAGCGATGATGACTATCGCGGGGGTTGTTGGCTATAATCCCGTTGGGGCGTGTTCCTAAAAGGCGACGAAGCACTTCTGGGGACACCAAAGTATTTTGGTCGATGGCTGGGGCAGACCTCAAGGACTCGATCGGTTGTCCGAACAGCACGACTGGGTTGTCGGCGTCGGGCTCATCGTCTCCTCCTGCCGGGGCTCGGCGAACCAGTTCTCCACGGGCTGCGATCAGATCAAAGGTGATTTGATCGAACAGTTCCTCTAGTGCACTTACATAGCGCACCAGATGCAACAATGCAGGATCCGTCTCGTGATCTCCGTTGGCAACCTGGGGTGGCCTACCATACCCGTCATGGCTGGGGTAGTAGTAGAACGAGCGACAGTTAACTATGGGCGACAAGTGCCAGAGTTGAACTATAGCCTCTTGAGCAGCTAGTTGGATGGCTTGTGGCTCTAAGGAAGTTGTCCTTCCGGTGAACCTGTGGGGGCGTTCTGGCGATAGACCCCTACCATAGACGTGCACAGTGGCCCAGAATTGACGGCTCTCACCGCTCATGGGCCCTTGGTACACAACATATTCTGGGGGGCTCTTCTAATGCAAAGGCACGGCGGGTGAGGTTAGCTAGCATGGTCAGAAAACCTCTAAGGTTGGTTGTTGTGGTCTCATTGTGCAAAATGGGGCCAGGCATCTTGCCTTGGTTGTGGCGTAGAGGCTGTGCTGTGCTGGGTTGGGGCTAGCGTGCCCTTTTTATAGAACAAGGGAACGGAGTCTTCCTTCCCACGCTTGCGAAAGAGACAATTTAGGTGTCGGTCACTGGCGCGTGATCGACAGGTTAGGCTGATAGGTTGGGCACCGACTACCAAAAGGTTTCGGGGTCACTGTGTGGCTATCTTACACGAGAAGCTTGGCCGGGGTTAGGTTAAGGTCTGGTGGGTTGATTAACCTAGGTTTATTGACCTGGCCAAGATAGGATTAGCCAATGGTCAGCCTGGCTCTGATATTTAGTAACACTAATATTCTTGAATAATTATGTAGTAACATTAATACTTGTTGAATAAGTAGTTTGACCAGATTTAACCAATTTTTTTAAAAAAAACTGAAATTTGACCATATCTTTTTTCCTTTTGGAATTTGAGGATTCTAAAAAATTCCAAACAGGCCGTAGGCGGTCTCCATCGGATGCGGATTTTCGTGCTGAATTTTTTGATATATTATAGGTTTTTTCCGACATCGTATGCAAAAGTTATAGTCGTTTTACATTTTCCCTACACTTTTTGCAAAACATGTCCAAATTTAAGTTTTCAAATTTTCCGAACTAGTAGATGTAGTAATATAACTACCTCTCAAAGGATTTTATTTTTTGAAGTTTTTATCATTTTCTTTTGATTTTTTTAGAACTGAAATGGCGACACACTTGGGGGGGGGGGTTAGAGTTTGAAAATTGCCCTATAGTGCCGGTTTGTGTCACAAACCGGTACTATAGGTCAGACCCCTTTAGTACCGGTTCGTGGCACAAACCGGTACTAAAGGCTAACCTTTAGTACCGGTTTGTGACACGAACCGGTACTAAAGGTGATCGTGGGGCCCCGGCCTAACGCCAGCCTGCCATCACCCCTATAGTACCGGTTCGTGGCACGAACCGGTACTAAAGGTTCAACACGAACCGGCATTAATGCATAGCCGTTTGAACCGGCACTAATGGTACAATTAGTGCCGGCTCAAATTCAAACCGGCACTAATGTGCTTCACGTTTGACCCCTTTTCTACTAGTGTAGTTTGTCGGTTCTGCTCTATGGGGTCGGGGTCAATGCCACAGATACACATATCCCACAAAAGTGACGCATTACTGTGGGTGTCGTCGGGGTGGTTTTTGGTACCTACGCCCGGAATTAAAATGCAACCGTACGCCAACATACTTATGCATGGTTATTATTTAGAATAGGGGCGCATAAGCACACAGTATTTAATTATGGCGATACAAGATCACACAATTATAGGGCATGGACATACTAAGACTTGGTACTACTTGAGTGACTTAGTCTACCTCGTTTATATCTAAGCGGGCGTGCCTTGTGGACGTCGAGGCTTCTCCATGGGCTTCACCATCGGGGTTAGCTGCATGGAGTTGAGGGGCTGCAGGGTCGGGGTAGCGATGATGACTATCGCGGGGGTTGTTGGCTATAATCCCGTTGGGGCGTGTTCCTAAAAGGCGACGAAGCACTTCTGGGGACACCAAAGTATTTTGGTCGATGGCTGGGGCAGACCTCAAGGACTCGATCGGTTGTCCGAACAGCACGACTGGGTTGTCGGCGTCGGGCTCATCGTCTCCTCTTGCCGGGGCTCGGCGAACCAGTTCTCCACGGGCTGCGATCAGATCAAGGGTGATTTGATCGAACAGTTCCTCTAGTGCACTTACATAGCGCACCAGATGCAACAATGCAGGATCCGTCTCGTGATCTCCGTTGGCAACCTGGGGTGGCCTACCATACCCGTCATGGCTGGGGTAGTAGTAGAACGAGCGAAAGTTAACTCTGGGCGACAAGTGCCAGAGTTGAACTATAGCCTCTTGAGCAGCTAGTTGGATGGCTTGTGGCTCTAAGGAAGTTGTCCTTCCGGTGAACTTGTGGGGGCGTTCTGGCGATAGACCCCTACCATAGACGTGCACAGTAGCCCAGAATTGACGGCTCTCACCGCTCATGGGCCCTTGGTACACAACATATTCTGGGGGGCTCTTCTAATGCAAAGGCACGGCGGGTGAGGTTAGCTAGCATGGTCACAAAACCTCTAAGGTTGGTTGCTGTGGTCTCATTGTGCAAAATGGGGCCAGGCATCTTGGCTTGGTTGTGGCGTAGAGGCTGTGCTGTGCTGGGTTGGGGCTAGCGTGCCCTTTTTATAGAACAAGGGAACGGAGTCTTCCTTCCCACGCTTGCGAAAGAGACAATTTAGGTGTCGGTCACTGGCGCGTGATCGACAGGTTAGGCTGATAGGTTGGGCACCGACTACCAAAAGGTTTCGGGGTCACTGTGTGGCTATCTTACACGAGAAGCTTGGCCGGGGTTAGGTTAAGGTCTGGTGGGTTGATTAACCTAGGTTTATTGTCCTGGACAAGATAGGATTAGCCAATGGTCAGCCTGGCTCTGGTACCAAGGTTGTCAGGACCGGATTCTCGGGATATCAATTTCCCAAAAAAATTGGTCCTTGTGCTCACCAACCCCAGGATTACTGTTAGTTGATGAGGCACAAACCTGATACAGAAATTCCAAGAAAAATACAAAATATGTAGTACAAGACCATTCTGGCCTATGAGTACAACACAAGTTTTCTAGTGGCTGCTGGCGGAAGCGGTTTGTTGTTCATCAGTGTCTATGGGACTCCATTTCACACAGGAACAGCTGACCTGGGTAACTCCTATCTTCGCGAGGCTGCTATCACCATTGTGTAGGTTCCGGGGCTGTCATCGTAACGCTCCTCTCCATGCAAGAAATCTGGCCAAGACAATAACAAGGGACAAGCCAGTGAGTACTTTGAATGTACTCGCAAACATCATGAACACAGGTATAATATAACAAATGATAATCATGCTCTGAAATATTCTATGATCACAACGCCAGCCACAAAATAAAAGTCCATGATGCACGCAAGCAGGTTATTCATATATAACATGAATATGAAATAAGGGTGTAGAAATAGAATGCACCAATCGGGTGTCTGAAGCGACGCCTCGAAAGGATAATAATAACAAGCATGCCACAGTCGGGCGTCTGAGCGACACCACATAAAGGGCTTATAAGTAATTTAAATAACAAGCATGCCACAGTTAGGCGTATGAGCGGCACCACATAAAGGGCTTATAAGTAATTCAAATAACAACATTCCACAGCCGGGCGTCTGAGCGACACCACATAAAGGGCTTATAAGTAATTTAAGTAACAAGCATGCCACAGTCGGGCGTCTGAGCGACACCACATAAAGGGCTTATAAGAGAATAATCACAGTAAAATTCCAGGAGGTAGAACCGTCCCAGGGATACTCAATAATTCAAATAATACCAATGGTTAGGCTACAGTAATAATATTCATAATCATCATATGTCCCAAGTCATGATCCATGTTCTGGCTTAGCAATTTTTCCTTCGAAGACCGACACTAAGACCGACACTTGACCCATCCCAAACTGTAGTCCTTAACCATGGACACGGCTATTCGAATAGATATAATCTCTGTAGAGGGTGTACTCTTTACCCACGAGTAACGGATTCCTTTAGTCCATCGGGACTAATTCTGTCTATGGTCTTTTAATTGAAAACACACCAGACCACACACACCAGCCTAACTTACCGGTGTCTGGAATCACCCACGACACCCGTTAAGCGAAACTCTAAGTGGGGAGGCTACAACCTCGACTAGCATGGGATCACAAAATTTATAACGCGCGCAAACTAGGGAGCTACCCCTCGGCTCCAACCGGAAACACCCATGCCCCGGGACCAGGTGGCATGTCTACCGGATGCAGCCGGTATCTTCCACCACGGCCTGTCTGTACGGTGTGTGCTAGGAATGGGTTGACAACTTACTAAACCGTACCCTACCTATGGCAGGGACAAGTGGTTGTACAAAAAAAGTATGGGGGTTACTGGAACAAGACTCGATCTACGGTCGACTCGGGAGGTTAAGGCATTCCCTGCAGGATTAGTATAACAAATATATTTCATACCAACAAAAAGAATCACCACTCATCATACCTCACCATGCCTTACCGGACATAATCATCTCAACGAATTATTTGAGACAAGTTCGTGTCTACCCAAGACAGAGACTTTCCCGGATTCCTTTCGGTAGGCATGAAAGGCATACGAGGGTGATTACTATCACAAGCACATCAAATTCCAACAGCAAGGAATCTTCATTATGCACCCATGAGTATGATCATATCCTCACATAAAATAACGAATACTTCATGTCAAGGTGTTGTTGTAACCGTATCAAACAACACACAACAATATTATGCCAGGGTTCAGAATGCTTGCCTTCCAAGAGTATGTAGGTGGGGTGCACTTTTCGAAAGTTGTTTCCCTCTCCAAAATCCTATTTAAGAAAATTTCAAATTAACACATAGTTTCAAAACAGTACAAAAGAGTTGTTCAGAAAATTTTCAAATAAATATGAAAATAAAGTAGACAAAATTTGAGAAATGACAGAAAAAGAATCCAGTCAAATGGACTTGTATTTTAAAAGTTATAGCCAGTCAAAGTTTAGTCAAAACTCTGTTTTTAAATAAAACAGAAAAGTAAAAACGGTTCGAATAAGAATACGTTTTCGAGGCGGGAAGACATACTTCTGGGTTTATGTTTCCACTTAAACCAGCGCGAGCCGTCGCTGTGTTGCTGACAGTGGGTCCCTTGGGCCCACTGGTCAGGTTTGACCAGTCGCCCATGCCTCCTTCCTCCTCTGGCCTAGCGGAGGCGGGGCTCCAGCGATTGCCGCCGACGAACGGTGGCTCCCCGCGGGATTCTGAGGGCGGGGGTGGATCCGCTGGTACAGGGCGGTCCTCCTAGTGGTCGAAAGGCTGGTTGGGACGAAGGGAGTCATCGGCGGTGAGGTCCGCAGCGGACGGCGGCTTCGGGAGCTAATGGGGTTTCGGCCTAGGCGGCTCCGGTTGAGGCTCTGCTCGCGACGAACGGGACCGGAGTGTGGCGGCGGCCGAACTGACCGGAGATGGGGAAGACGGCCTCCCACCATCGATTGCTGGCCGTGGGGGCTCTAGAGGGATTACCAAGGTCGCCTGAGGGTCGGGTTGAGCACAGGGTCTCCTATTTATAAGGAGGGGAGGTTGGTTCCGTCGGCGGGCGAGGATAAGACCGGCGAACCGCCATTCTGTTGCTGGCAGGGCGATGTGGCGGCGACGGGTGCTAGCAGACGGGCTCGATGATGAGATCGTCCTACTCCTGGGGCAGCTGGCACGCCTGGAGTGGCTCGGGCGGCGCCGTCCATGGCAGAGGCTAGCGGAGCGGCAGTGGCGGCTTGCGGTGGTGGCACTGTGTGGTGCCAGGAGGGGGCCAGGGCGACTCTGCGACGAGAGAGGGGTTGGGCACGTTGGCGGCGAGTGATAAAGGATCAGAATGGGCGCGGGGAGGGTGGCAGCGAGACGCGGCATCTCGGGCGCACACACGTGCAAAACGCGCGCTCTCGCCGCGCCCAGAGCACGCACGCCATGTGTTCAGAAAAATGCTAAAGCATGCTAGGGGGCCTGGGTGAGGCTGGGAATTAACAGGGCCATGTTTGAGGTAGCTAGGAGCTTAGTGGACATGGTTGTTGTGTCAGGGGATCAAGTTCATAATGCTAACTAGAAACTATGTCAAATCTGGCCATGCACAGAAGGTGCTCGACAGAATGCCATGGACATCTGGGCATCCCTTTTGGTGGCCAAAATCTCCAGATCAGAGTCTCTTTAGATGTAGTTGATGGTGGCAAGGTTAGTTTGGCAAAACCAGAAACTTGTTAGTGCAAGTTTTTGAGAAAACCAACTCTGGAAAGAAAATGAAGGCTACTATTGTATGGACCGAAAGTATTCCAAAGGGCCCAATCTCCTGGACTTAAGGGTTTGGTAGGGTGGTTTATTATAAGTAGGAGAAAAATCATGGGTAATAGGGCAAGATAAAATATGGTTGCAATAGAAAATACTGAACTGGACCAGAGAGCAAAAGAGGATGATTTTCTCAAATTTTTCAAAGGAACACCAATGGGTTTTTGCATATAGTTGAATTATACACTACTACTAACATCCCCCAATTTTGGTGGGATTTTTAAAGAAATATTTAAATAGATTGTAGTGCAAATTACAAACTGGACCACATTTGAAAACTTGAGGTAGGGCTCAAGATCTCCAAATGACCTAAAGAGATTTTTGCATAAAAGTGATGTAGGAAAATATCACATGTCATCCCCAAATTTTGGTGGAATTTTTAAAGAAGTATTTAAAAGGGTTGTAGTGCAAATGGGACTCTAAAACTTATGAAAAATCATTTTTTTAGAAATAAAGCTCAGGAAAAATAATTGTAGAAATAATTCCACTGATAAAAAGAAATGGTCTTGGGGAGATATACAAGTCCAACAATATTTTTGAAAGGTTTCCACCTAGAAGGAAAAACTCAAAAATTCAAAGGGTCAGGGTGATCTGAAATTTAAAGATAAAACCAGAAAATAAAAATTTAATTTCCTGGCAAAATTTTAATTAATAAATAAAGGTCAAAAATTTTGGGGTGTTACAGTTTGGTCGTGCAAGTGAAAGGCAATAATGATGATTATATGATGAACTTACTGAGATGAGAAAAGCTAGTATGAACTCGACCTCTCTTGTTTTTGTAAATATGATTAGTTCATCGTTCCTGATTCAGCCTATTATGAATATACATATTTGCAATGACAACTAGAGATCATATTTTCTTGTTCCATGCTTGATTAGCTAGGAGCTTATAATGGTTTACCTTACGTGCCAACATGCTATTAAAATGGTTGTGATGTGGTATGATAGGGTGGTATCCTCTTTTGAACGATTCGAGTGGCTTGACTTGGCACATGTTCACGCATGTAGTTGAAACAAAATCAGCAAAGCCTCTACGATATTTATGTTCATGGTGCATTATATCCTACATTCCTACTCATGCTTGCATTCGGTGTTGATTAATTTTAATGCATGTTTATGACTGTTGTCGCTCTCTAGCTGGTCGCTTCCTAGTCTTTTGCTAGCCTTCACCTGTAGTAAGCAGGAATACTGCTTGTGCATCCAACTCCATAAACCCCAAACTTGTTCCATATGAGTCCACCATACCTACCTATATATGGTATCTACCTGCCGTTCCAAGTAAATTTGTATGTGCCAAACTCTAAACCTTCAAATAAATATCATGTTTTGTATGCTCGAATAGCTCATGTATCAACTAGGGCTGTCTCTATCTTCCATGTTAGGTCGGTTATTCTCAAGAGGAGTGGACTCCGCTCCTCACTCACGAGAAATGGCTGGTCACCGGGATGCCCAGTCCCATGCTTTATGCAAATCAAATCAAAATAATTGCAAAAAAAACTACCCCTGGGACCCTTGTTAGTTGGAGGCACTCGTTGTTTCGAGCAAGCCATGGATTGATGCTTGTTGGTGGAGGGGGAGTATAAACTTTAGCATTCTTCGTTGTTATCTTGACAATGAAAGTATACCGCTCAAAATATTATTCACCTCTATTTACTTTTATCTTGGCTGAGCTCTAGCACCTCTACAAATCCCTGCTTCCCTCTGCGGAGGGCCTATCTATTTACTTTTATGTTGAATCATCATCCTCTTATTAAAAAGAACTAGTTGGAGAGCACCACTATCATTTGCATTCATTACTGTTAGTTTACATTGAGTATGACTTGACTGGATCTCTTTTACCATGAACTACGATGTCTAGTCATTCCTTGATCTTTAAAGGTGCTCTGCATTTATGTTTTGCGGTCTCAGAAAGGGCTAGCGAGATACCATCTTGTTATATCATATTATGATTCTTCTGCGAAAGTGTTGTCATCCGAGATTTATTATTATCTCTCGCTAGTTGATTATGCCATTGATATGAGTAAACATGAGACCTAAGCGTTATTGTGAATATGGTTAGTTCATGATCTTTGCTGAAAACTTGAATGCTGGCTTTACATATTTACAACAACAAGAACAAACAGAGTTTGTAAAAGTTTTTCTTTATCACTTTCAGTTTGTCAACTGAATTGCTTGAGGACAAGCAAAGGTTTAAGCTTTGGGGAGTTGATACGTTTCCGTCGTATTTACTTTTCCAAACACTTTTGCCCTTGTTTTGGACTCTAACTTGCATGATTTGAATGAAACTAACCCAGACTGGCGCTGTTTTCAGTAGAATTGCCATGGTGTTATTTATGTGCAGAAACAAAAGTTCTCAGAATGACCTGAAACTTCACGGAACGTCTATTTGGAAATAATAAAAAATCCTTGCAAAAGATGAAGACCAGGGGGCCCACACCCTAGCCACGAGGGTCGGGGGCGCGCCTGCCCCCCCTGGGCGTGCCCCCCTACCTCGTGGTCCCCCTGGAGCTCCTCCGACCTCAACTCCAACTCTATATATTTGCTTTCGGGGAGAAAAAAATCAAGGAGAAGAATTCATCGCATTTTACGATACGGAGCCGCCGCCAAGCCCTAAAACCTCTCAGGAGGGCTTATCCGGAGTCCGTTCGGGGCTCCGGAGAGGGGAATCCGTCGCCATCATCATCACCAACCTTCCTCCATCACCAATTTCATGGTGCTCACCACCGTGCGTGAGTAATTCCATCATAGGCTTGCTGGACGGTGATGTGTTGGATGAGATTTATCATGTAATCGAGTTAGTTTTGTTAGGGTTTGATCCCTAGTATCCACTATGTTCTGGGATTGATGTTGCTATGACTGCTATTCTTAATGCTTGTCACTAGGGCCCGAGTGCCATGATTCCGGATCTGAACCTATTATGTTTTCATCAATATATGAGTGTTCTTGATCCTATCTTGCAAGTCTATAGTCACCTACTATGTGTTATGATCCGGCAACCCCGAAGTGACAATAATCGGGACCACTCCCGGTGATGACCGTAGTTTGAGGAGTTCATGTATTCATTATGTGTTATTGCTTTGGTCCGGTACTCTATTAAAAGGAGGCCTTAATATCCCTTAGTTTCCGCTAGGACCCCGCTACAATGGGAGGGTAGGACAAAAGATGGCATGCAAGTTCTTTTCCATAAGAATGTATGATTGTATTTGGAATACATGCCTACATTACATTGATGAATTGGAGCTAGTTCTGTGTCACCCTAGGTTATGACTGTTACATGATGAACCGCATCCGGCATAATTCTCTATCACCGATCCATTGCCTACGAGCTTCCCATATATTGTTCTTCGCTTATTTACTTTTCCCTTGCTATTGCTATCATCACTACAAAATACCAAAAACATTACTTTTGCTATCGTTACCTTTTGCTATCGTTACCACTACTATCATATTACTTTGCTACTAAATACTTTGCTGCAGATATTAAGTTTCCAGGTGTGGTTGAATTGACAACTCAGCTGCTAATACTTGAGAATATTTTTTGGCTCCCCTTGTGTAGAATCAATAAATTTGGGTCGAATACTCTACCCTCGAAAATTGTTGCGATCCCCTATACTTGTGGGTTATCAGAGACCATCCACTTGCCCTGACCACCAGATACGGACATGGTTGCTTGAGTGGAAAGGAGATGAGAACTTGGGCACTGGAGCTTGTGATCGGAAAGGTGGAGACAGAGAGAGAGCGTGAGATGAGGAAGAGGGAATCCTTATCCCCTTATAAAGGCAACAGATATTAAAGCGCATCCTCACTCGCCTTAGGATTCGCCTGTTCCCTAGGGCTGTATAAATGGCACGGTTGTGTTACCCATGCCTGCATTGATGAGAATCCCGCAATAAGGGGGCACGATCTCTGTTTCGACAAGACGTGCCAATATCAACCACGTCTCGGAGCGTGGGATGGCAGAAGAAAAACGGTTCGAAATTATAACCGGACAGACGTAATGTCGTGTTGTAAAAAAACTGTCAACAAATTAGATTTGTGCAAATACTATATTCTCTCTGCGGTTGTGTATGGTGTGCGTAACAGGTCAGGATATTATCATTGCATCCGAAGACTATCTTGGAGTTCGGAGAAAGGGGAACCTGCCTTGCAATGTCGAAGACAGTATGCGCGTCGGACTCCTCTTCATTGAAAGCCATGTTCAGGGGCTAATGAGGGAGTCCTGGACTAAGGGGTCCTCGGACGTCCGGCCTGTTATCCATGGGCCAGACTGATGGGCTGTGAAGAAATGAAGGCCGAAGACGGCACTGTGTCCGGATTGGACTCTACTTGGCGTGGAAGGCAAGCTTGGCGGCCGAAGATTCCTTTTTATACAACCGACTCCATGTAAACCCTAGATCCCCTCGGTGTCTATATAAACCGAAGGGGATAGTCCGGAAAGGATACCACATATACTCATTACCATACTCATATAGGCCAGACTTTTAGGGTTTAGCCATTATGATCTCGTGGTAGATCAACTCTTGTAATACTCATATTCATCAAGATCAATCAAGCAGCAAGTAGGGTATTACCTCCATAGAGAGGGCCCGAACCTGGGTAAACATCGTGTCCGCTGTCTCTTGTTACCATCGATCATAGACGCACAGTTCGGGACCCCCTACCCGAGATCTGCCGGTTTTGACACCGACAGCTGACCAATCCGGTGGTAATGCGTAAGTCAAATGGGAAGTTGAGGCTGTGTATTGATTACATGGACCAATAAGGCTTGCCCAAAAGATCTTTTCCCGTTGTCGCGCATTGACCAGATTGTAGATTCCACACCTCGGTGTGACCTGTTATCATTCCTTGACACTTACTCAGGGTACCACCAGATCTTCATGACAAGAGAAGACGAAGAGAAGACGGCATTCATCACCCCATGTGGTACGTACTATTTTATACGGATGCCTTTCGGGTTGAAGACTGATGGCTCAACGTTTGCAAGAGCTGTCCAAATTGGTTTGGAACCCCAACTGCATAGAAATATGGAAGCTTATATGGATGACATAATGGTCAAAACCAAGGACAGAGCAACACTCATACCGGATTTAGAAGAGACGTTTGCGAACTTGTGCAGGATCAACCTCAAGCTGAACCCTGAGAAGTGTGTCTTCGGCATTCCGTCTGGCAAGCTTCTCGGGTTCTTTGTGTTGCAGCGTGGGATCGAGGTGAATCCAGAAAAAGATCAAGGCCATTGAGCAAATTGAGGTTCACAGGCGGCTTAAGGATGTGCGTTAGCTTGTTTGCTGCGTTGCTGCCATGAGATGATTCATCTCCAAGTCCACCGAGCGCACCCTTCCCTTTTTCAAGATTTTGAAAAAGGCGGGCTTAATGGAGTGGACCCTAGAGGCCGAAGCAGCGCTACAAGATTTGATGAAATACCTCTCCTCCACGCCAATACTAGTTGCGCCTAAACAACAAGAGTCGTTGCTGCTGTACCTAGAGGCAACAAATCAAGTGGTCAGTGATGAGCTAGTGGCGCAGAGAGAGGTCGACGCAGAAGTGATAGAAAAAACGGAGGCTAACACCACTCGGGCAGGGGTGACACAACCAACTGAAGTGGTGCCGAAGAAGAAGATGATGCAGCACCCAGTCTACTTTGTTATCTCCCTCTTGAAGGGGGCTAGATCAAGGTACTCGAGTGTGCAGAAACTGCTCTTCAGCCTCCTTATGGCCTCGAGGAAGCTACGTCATTACTTCCAAGTTTGTGTGCAAAAGTTATAGCCGTTTTACATTTTCCCTACACTTTTTGCGAAACATGTCCAAATTTAAGTTTTCAAATTTTCATAACTAGTAGGTGTGGTAATATAACTACCTCTCGAAGGATTTTATTTTCTGAAGTTTTTATCATTTTCTTTTGATTTTTTCAAAACTGAAATGGCGATACACGGGGGGGGGGGGTAGAGTTTGAAAATTGCCCTATAGTCCCGGTTTGTTTCTCCAACCGGGACTTTAGGTCAGACCCATTTAGTCCCAGTTCATGGCACAAACCGGTAATAAAGGTTAGCCCTTTAGTACCGATTTGTGCCACGAGCCGGTACTAAAGGTGATCATGGGGCCCCGGCCTGACGCCAGCCTGCCACCACCCCTTTAGCACCGGTTCGTGGCATGAACCGGTACTAAAGGTTCAACATGAACTGGCATTAATGCATAGCCATTCGAACCGGCACTAATGGTACCATTAGTACCGGGCCAAAATCGAACCGGGACTACTAGTGACTGGATGGACTGGAGAGGCTCTGCTCGCGACGAACGGGACCGGAGTGTGGCGATGGCCGAACTGACCGGAGACGCGGAAGACGGCCTCCCTCCATCGATTGCTGGCCATGGGAGCTCTAGAGGGATGGCCCATGGTCGCCTGAGGGTCTGGTTGAGCACGGGGTCTCCTATTTATAGGGAGGGGAGGTTGGTTCCGTCGGCGGGCGAGGATAAAACCGGCGAACCGCCGTTCTGTTGCTGGCAGAGCGACGTGGCGGCGACGGGTGCTAGCGGACGGGCTCGAGGATGAGATCGTCCTGCTCCTGGGGCAGCTGGCATGCTGGAGTGGCTCGGGCGGCGCCATCCATGGTAGAGGCTGGCGGAGCAGCAGTGGCGGCTTGCGGTGGTGGCGCTGTGTGGTGCCAGGAGGGGCCAGGGCGACTCTGCGACGAGAGAGGGGTCGGGCACATTGGCAGCAAGTGGTAAAGGATTAGAACGGGCGCGGGGAGGGCGGCAGCGAGACGCGGCGTCTCGGGCGCACACACGTGCAAAACGCGTGCTCTAGCCGCGCCCAGAGCACGCACGCCATGTGTTCGGCAAAATGCTAAAGCATGCTAGGGGACTGGGTGAGGCTGGGAATTAATAGGGCCAGGTTAGAGGTAGCTAGGAGCTTAGTGGACATGGTTGTTGGGTCAGGGGATCAAGTTCATAATGCAAACTGAAAACTATGTCAAATCTGGCCATGCACACAAGGTGCTTGACAGAATGCCATGGGTATCTGGGCATCCCTTCTGGTGGCCAAAATCTCCAAATCAGAGTCTCTTTAGATGTAGTTGATGGTGGCAAGGTTAGTTTGGCAAGACCAGAAACTTGTTAGTGCAAGTTTTTGAGAAAACCAAATCTGGAAAGAAAATGAAGGCTACTATTGTATGGACCCAAAGTATTCCAAAGGGCCCAATTTCCTGGACTTAAGGGTTTGGTAGGGTGGTTTATAAGTAGGAGAAAAATCATGGGTAATAGGGCAAGATAAAATATGGTTGCAGTAGAAAATACTGAACTGGACCAGAGAGCAAAAGAGGATGATTTGCTCAAATTTTTCAAAGGAACACAAATGGGTTTTTGCATATAGTTGAATTATACACTACTACTAACATCCCCCAATTTTGGTGGGATTTTTAAAGAAATATTTAAATAGATTGTACTGCAAATTACAAACTGGACCAGATTTGAAAACTGGAGGTAGGGCTCAAGATCTCCAAATGACTGAAAGAGATTTTTGCATAAAAGTGATGTAGGAATATCACATGTCATCCCCAAATTTTTGTGGAATTTTTAAAGAAGTATTTAAAAGGGTTGTAGTGCAAATGGGACTCTAAAACTTTTGAAAAATCATTTTTTTTAGAAATGAAGCTTAGGAAAAACAATTGTAGAAATAATTCCACTGATAAAAAGAAATGGTCTTGGGGAGATATACAAGTCCAACAATATTTTTGAAAGGTTTCCACCTAGAAGGAAAAACTCAAAAATTCAGAGGGATAGGGTGATCTGAAATTTAAAGATAAAACCATAAAATAAAAATCTAATTTGCTGGCAAAATTCTAATTAATAAATCAAGGTCAAAATTTTTGGGGTGTTACAATTCGGTCATGCAAGTGAAAGGCAATAATGATGATTATATGATGAACTTACTAAGATGAGAAAAGGTAGTATGAACTCGACCTCTTTTGTTTTTGTAAATATGATTAGTTCATCGTTCCTGATTCAGCCTATTATGAATAAACATGTTTGCAATGACAACTAGAGATCATATTTTCTTGTTCCATGCTTGATTAGCTAGGAGCTTATAATGGTTTACCTTACGTGCCAACATGCTATTAAAATGGTTGTGATGTGGTATGATAGGGTGGTATCCTCTTTTGAACGATTCGAGTGGCTTGACTTGGCACATGTTCACGCATGTAGTTGAAACAAAATCAGCATAGCCTCTACGATATTTATGTTGATGGTGCATTATATCTTCCTACTCATGCTTGCATTTGGTGTTGATTAATTTTAATGCATGTTTATGACTGTTGTCGCTCTCTAGCTGGTCGCTTCCTAGTCTTTTGCTAGCCTTCTCCTGTAGTAAGCAGGAATACTGCTTGTGCATCCAACTCCATAAACCGCAAAGTTGCTCCATATGAGTCCACCATACCTACCTATATACGGTATCTACCTGCCGTTCCAAGTAAATTTGTATGTGCCAAAATCTAAACCTTCAAATAAATATCATGTTTTGTATGCTCGAATTGCTCATGTATCAACTAGAGTTGTCTATATCTTCCATGTTAGGCGGGTTATTCTCAAGAGGAGTGGACTCCGCTCCTCACTCACGAGAAATGGCTGGTCACTGGGATGCCCAGTCCCATGCTTTATGCAAATCAAATCAAAATAATTGCAAACAAAACTCCCCCTGGGACCCATGTTAGTTGGAGGCACTCATTGTTTAGAGCAAGCCATGGATTGATGCTTGTTGGTGGAGGGGGAGTATAAACTTTAGCATTCTGTTTGGGAACCGCCTATAATGTGTGTAGCATGGAAGATATCGCCATCTCTTGATTGTTATGTTGACAATGAAAGTATACCGCTCAAAGTACTATTCACCTCTATTTCAAAACTGAGCTCTGGCACCTCTACAAATCCCTGCTTCCCTCTGCGGAGGGCCTATCTATTTACTTTTATGTTGAATCATCATCCTCTTATTAAAAAGCACTAGTTGGAGAGCACCACTGTCATTTGCATTCATTATTGTTAGTTTACATTGAGTATGACTTGACTGGATCTCTTTTACCATGAATTACAATGTCTAGTCAGTCCTTGATCTTTAAAGGTGCTCTGCATTTATGTTTTGCAGTCTCAGAAAGGGCTAGCGAGATACCATCTTGTTATATCATATTATGATTCTTCTGCAAAAGTGTTGTCATCCGAGATTTATTATTATCGCTCGCTAGTTGATTATGCCATTGATATGAGTAAACATATACCTAAGCGTTATTGTGAATATGGTTAATTCATAATCTTTGCTGAAAACTTGAATGCTGGCTTTACATATTTACAACAACAAGAACAAACAGAGTTTGCAAAAGTTTTTCTTTATCACTTTCAGTTTGTCAACTGAATTGCTTGAGGACAAGCAAAGGTTTAAGCTTTGCGGAGTTGATACGTCTACGTCGTATCTTCTTTTCCAAACACTTTTGCCCTTGTTTTGGACTCTAACTTGCATGATTTGAATGAAACTAACCCGGACTGAAGCTGTTTTCAGCAGAATTGCCATGATGTTATTTATGTGCAAAAACAAAAGTTCTCGGAATGACCTGAAACTTCACGGAACGTCTATTTGGAAATAATAAAAAATCCTTGCAAAAGATGAAGACCAGGGGGCCCACACCCTAGCCACAAGGGTCGGGGGCGCGCCTGCCCCCCCTGGGCGTGCCCCCCTACCTCGTGGGCCCCCTGGAGCTCCTCCGACCTCAACTCCAACTCTATATATTTGCTTTCGGGGAGAAAAAAATCAAGAAGAAGAATTCATCACGTTTTAAGATACGGTGTCGCCGCCACGCCCTAAAACCTCTCGGGGGCTTATCTGGAGTCCGTTCTGGGCTCCGGAGAGGGGAATCCGTCGCCATCGTCATCATCAACCTTCCCCATTCACCAATTTCATGATGCTCACCGCTGTGCGTGAGTAATTCCATCATAGGCTTGCTGGACGGTGATGGGTTGAATGCGATTTATCATGTAATCAAGCTAGTTTTGTTAAGGTTTGATCCCTAGTATCCACTATGTTCTGAGATTGATGTTGCTACACTGGTAGTAAAAGGGCATGTTGTCCCGGTTCATAAGGGCCTTTTGTCCCGGTTCCTGAACCGGGACTAACGGGTCGGTACTAATGCCCTGTCCCTTTAGTTCCGGTTCAATCCAGAACCGGGACAGATGGGCCTCCACGTGGCCTGTGCGCGGAGCCCAGGCAGGAGACCCTTTGGTCCTTGTTGGTGGCACCAACCAGGACCAATAGGCATCCACGCGTCAGCATTTCTTTGGCTGGGGTTTTTGTTTTTTTTGAAAGGGGGGCGTTTGGGGGGTTAATTTAGGTGTTTCATATATTGTGTTAGCTAGCTATAATTAATAGAGAGAAGTGTCCTCTCTTATGTCCGTGCTTGGTTGACGCTACATACTTTACATACGTATAGAGAGGACTAGACACGCTAGCTAGCTAGTAAGCAAACGAAGGAAACAGAAGATCGTCATGAACATATATGCATACAGAGAGAAGTGATATCGACCACCTCTCCTTCTCCGAGAGATTGGTCGAACAACAAGTTCTCGTATATCTATCCGACACTACCGGCTACATATATACAATAATTATCTCTTACAAATATAATCATATGGACTCATGGTCCACATAGTATTCTCCGTCTTCAGCGATCACGTGGTCAAGAAACAATGCCGCTAATTCCTCTTGAATTGCTCGCATGCGAGCTGGTGCTAGGAGTTCATCCCGCTTCCGAAACATCTAATTTGAAGAAGGGGGTCAATACATATATATATGAATGAATGAAACTCAACACAAATGATGGTAATAAAATAAAATTGTGAATGTTGTTATTTACGTACTTCATATTGTTCGTCAGTGTAGCCCCGCTCACAGGTCGTGTGGCGGATGGACTCGCAAACGTAGAGGTCAATCAAACCGATAAGCAAAGAATGCCAAATGGTATTGATGAAACTAGCGCTTGAATCAATAGGACATGCGTGGAACATGCTACTATAGTACTTACTTTCGGGTGTCTAAATTGCAGCTTCTTCGGGAGTCCTGGAGCTTTTTGGAGAATTTTTTCCAAACCCTGCCAGACAAAGAAAACAATTACTTGATATATCAGGAAATGAACAAAGTTGCTGATATGGTGGATAATGATCGATTTAACTTACTTCTCGAGCATTTGAGTCATGTCCGCATAGTCCTGGGGATCTTTTTGTCTTGAGTCTAAGACGGTTACTAGTCCCTGCTCAAGCTTAATCTCTAGGAGAATATAGTGGAAACTGCACACGCATGCATAACTCATCAATTAAATTACTATAACCTTGACTAATATATAAGGGAAACCGTATACGCACAAGACAGTAACACTCACTTGAAGTTGTAAGGAAAGAGTATTATATCTTTGTTTTCATTTATTACCAATGATCGTAGCAAGTTGGCCTCGGTATCTGCGGCATGAAATTTAACCTGAGTTGCATCTATGAGATATGTGTTAATGAACCCAATAGCACCGACTTGTCTTTTCTTCAATTCGGCGATCTTCAATCTGCATAATATAGTGAGGATGATTATAAATACATGCAATGAAAGAGCTGAGCTATATAGAGAGACTTAATGACAGAAGTAGTACTACTTACAGAAAGTAGCAGGTGACCGTTGTTTTATCGAGGGCCAATTGATTGAAAAATTGAAAGAACTCCTCAAATGGAACAGGCAACAGTTCAATTCCAACGAGGTCATGCTCCTTTTTAACTTTCACATACAAAGTACTCCTCCCCCCAGAGTCTCTGCAGATTTTCAAGTACCAATCATGCAATCTTCGCATCATCAATGATAGAGATCTTTCATCTTTGACGAGAGGCTTCCCGTACTCGTATCTTTGTATCTGCACCTCCATGAAATCATAATGTACATCGTCGGGCAGGTAATCACCAAGATTGCTATAACCGGGCACCATCCTTGGATCATTAGCGACGTTGTCGCTAGGCACCTTGAGCGGGGGGCACGATTGCTTCACTTGTTCGCCGAGCTGGGCAATTTGTTTCCCAGCTCGTCGTTCTTTCAGCCTTTGATCACTGATAGTACTTCCCGACCGCTCCGCTTCGGCAAATTCCTTTCCAATAATGTGCTCATAGTTTCCTTTCGACGGAGACTTGGGTGGTTTTGTCAGGGCAGCCAGAGTGCGCTTCGCTTTCACCGGATCTACCTTCTCCTTCAGAGGTTGATGTTTCTTTGCTTTCACCCCTTCAAAGAAGTTCCTCACTTCTTCTCGCGCGATCTCGGCATTCTCCTCCGGGGTCCTCTCATACGGTAACTTCTCTGGAGTCTTCAAAGAAGGACCGAATCTGTATGTCGTCCCGCCTCTGGCTGTACTGCTAGACGCCGGCAGAGCAGACGGAGCGGTTGTCTTCTTTACTTTCTTACGAGGCGGAGGAGAAGGACTACGATGCACCGGAGCAGCCGGAGCAGCGGCAAGTCTCTTCCGCCCTTGCTGACGAGGCGGAGAAGGAGGAGGCTGGCTGCTCGGGCGCGTCGGCGCAGGCAGAGAAGGAGGCGGAGTGCCGCCACGCGCCGGAGCAGGAGCCGGTCGAGTGCCCTGATCGTCACTCGCCGGAGGAGGAGGCGGAGTGCCCTGACTTGCCGGAGGAGGAGGAGGAGGCGGAGGCGTCCAGTTCAGAAGGTTGATGAGCTCCTTCTGCCATAGGCATGGAGTCTTCAGAGCAGAACCCAGCCTAGTCTACCCTTCACCGGTAGGGTGGTCAAGCTAGAGGTCCTCAAATCCCTCCGTTATTTAATCCACCATCACCCTAGCATATCCTTCTAGAATCGGCCAGCAGTGAAAAGTTGCACCAGGTTCAGTAGGATAAACAGAGCCAATAGCCGCCTTGACCTTCAAATTCATCCATTGAGTCATAAGGTGGCAATTTTGAGACTCCGTGATAGCATCCACAGGATAGCTGGCAGGAGCCGTCAAGGCATGCTCCGGCTGAAGCAGCTCGGTGGAAGCCACGCTGCTTCTCCGCTGAGATGGCGGGGTAGCTTCGGGGGAAGCATCGGCAGTACGTTTGCTGCGATTTGCTTCTCATTCCTCTAACGCTTGTACCCTTGCTTGCAGCGCCTGCGTTTGGGTCTGCTGCAATTTTTTCCTCCTCTCCTGGGATTTGTAACCGCATGCGTCCGGAAACCCAACCTTCCACGGAATGGAGCCTGGCGTGCCTCGTGTCCGTCCAGGGTGCTCAGGATTCCCGAGGGCCATTGTGAGCTCGTCGTTCTCTCTGTCTAGAAAGAACGTCCCTTGCTGCGCTGCTTCGATATACTGCTGAAGCTTCCTAACTAGTATGTCCATTTGATGGTTCGTCCAAATGCACTTCCCTGTTACAGGGTCCAAGGTTCCGCCAGCCCCGAAGAACCAAGTCTGGCAACAGTCTGGCCAGTTAATTGTCTCTTGTTCGATCCCTTTATCAACCAGATCATTCTCAGTCTTGGCCCACTTAGGCCGAGCTATGAGGTAGCCACCTGACCCCGTGCGATGGTGATGCTTCTTCTTCGCAGCATTTTGCTTGTTTATCGCCGACATCTTCTTACTCTTTTCCGATGTCTTGTGGGACACAAATGCGGGCCAGTGATCTCTGATCTTCTCATATCTGCCCTTGAATTCTGGTGTATTTTTATTTTCCACAAACTTATTCAGTTCTTTCTTCCACCTCCTGAATAGTTCTGCCATCCTCTTAAGAGCAAAAGACTTGATTAATTGCTCTTTAACTGGCTTCTCTGGATCATCCTCTGGCGGTAGGGTGAAATTTGACTTCAGCTCAGTCCAAAGATCATTTTTCTGCATATCATTGACATAAGACACCTCAGGGTCTTCTATAGCCAGCTTTAACCATTGCTGGATACTGATCGGGATCTTGTCCCTAACCATAACCCCGCACTGAGCAACAAATGCGCTCTTTGTCCGGAGGGGTTCAATCGGTTGGCCGTCGGGCACGATTGCTATGATCTCAAACTTTTCATCCGAGCTCAACTTTTTCTTCGGGCCTCGTCTCTTTACCGAAGTTGTGCTCGATCCAGAGGGCTAGAAAGAAGAACAAAGACTTAATTAATATGTGTACATACCAAAACAATGAATGCATCGATTAGCTAGTCAGCAGAAGCTTAACTAATATATATACCTGGCCGGACTCAGTCCGGTCACCGGAGACGTCATCACGGTCTCCTTCTTGCACTGGCATTAGGTCACCGGAGCCATCATAATCATAGCTCGCTGCTTCCAGACCATCGGTGTC
>NC_041384.1:739097813-739100536 GCF_002162155.2 Triticum dicoccoides
AGGAAGAAGAAGAAAAAAAGAGAAGCTCTTCTTCTCTTTTTTTTTCTTCTTCTTCCTCTTTATTTTATCAGAAACGAGGGTCGTCGAGGGTCAGGGTCGCCGAACGGTAGAGGAAACCCTAAATAGCATGTATCGTGGGTGTGAGATACATGTGGCAGTCGGTGTCGGACACTACATCCACGTCCCACAAGTGACGTGGGCGTCGAAGCCCGCGCCACTTGTGGGACGTGGATGTACTGTCCGACACCGACGGCCACATGTATCTCACACCGACGATATTTTCTATTTAGGGTTTCCTCTACCGCTCGGCGACCCTCGACGACCCTTGTTCCCGATAAAAAAAGAGGAAGAAGAAGAAAAAAAGAGGAGAAGAAAGAATAGAGGAGAAGCTCTTTTTTTTCTTCCTCTTCTTTTTTTATCCTCTTCTTCCTCTCATGTTCGACGACCCTCGACCCCTCGGTGACCCTAGACCCCCTCTCGACCCCCTCATGTCGAAGTTATCGGGTAGGGGGTATATCGACAACGACATACCCGATACATACATACATACATACATATCACATGCATCCATACATATATGAACAAAATTAATATCTACTAATTAACAACCTAAATAAAAAAACTAATACATATAGGAAGAAGAAGGAAAAAGAAGAGAAGAAATAATAGAGGAGAAGACTTCCTCTTCTTCCTCTCCTCTTCTTCTCCCTCTTCTTCCCCTTCTTCCTCGCCTCTCTCATGAATGTCCGACGTTCTCGACCCTTGACCCCCTAAACTAGTTCTCAACCCTCGACCCCCTAAACTAGCTCTCGACCCCCCTCATGTCGAAGTTATCAGGGAGGGGGTATATCGACCCCCCCCCTCATGTCGAAGTTATCGGGGAGGGTTATATCGACCCCCCCTCCTGTCGAAGTTAACGGGGAGGGGGTATATCGACAATGACATGCATACATGGAAAAAAATGCTATCCATCTATACATACATAGCCACATACATATATACATGGAAATAATGCTGTGAAAAAAAAGAAAAAAAAGAGGAGAAGAAGAAAGGAATAGAGGAGAAGACGAAAAAATAGAAAAATTTCTTCTTCTCCTCTATTCCTTTCTTATTCTCCTCTTCTTTTTCTTCTTTTTTCCTCTTCTTATTTATTTCCTCTCTTCTTCCTCTCCTCTTCTTTCTTTCTTCCTCTTCTTATTTTCTTCTTTCATATCCTTCTTTTTCTTCTAAATTTTAGCATATTCTAAATTTTCTTCTAACTTTCTATATATGAACAAAAAACTTTCTATGAAAAAAAAACTTTCTATATATATATGAACAAAATTTCTATGAACCAAACTTTCTTCTTTCTTCCTCTTCTTTCTATGAACCAGAAAAATTACATATATGGAAAAAGATTGATACACATGAACAAAAAAATACATATATGAACAAAAACATGCTCTGAACAATTTTTTATACATTTTGAACATATACATACACATAGCCACATACATACACATATACATTATATATATATATATATATGAACAAAAAATTAAAATAATAAAAATGAAGGGCGCGGAGGGGCGGCGGCACGGAAGGGTAGGGGAGGCGCGCGGCGGGGCAGCGTGCGGCGGTAGCGAAGGGCAGGGGCGGCGCAGGGCGGCAGCACGTGAAGGGCAGGGGCGGCGGCGACGGCGGCCAGTACAAGGGGAGGAGCAGGGGAACGGGCGTCGCTCACAGCGAGGTGGCGTCGGCGACGAGGAAGGCTCAGGGACGGCGGATGGTGAAGGCGCGCTCGGGGGCTAGGGCAGGGGCGCGCGGGCTCGGGGACGGCGGATGGCGTCGATCTGGGCAGCCTTGCGGCGTCAATGATCTCGGCGTCGTCGGGCGGGCTGGGGGGCAACTGGCGATGAGTTCGTCAAATTTTCCTAAGTCCTGCTTATATACACAGAGTATTGGTCCCAGTTTGTGGCACCAACCGGGACCAATGCCCTCTTTAGTCCCGGTTGGTGCCACCAACCGGGACCAAATGCCAATTTTCAGCAGCCCAAAGGGCGGGAAGCAGCAGCCTTTGGTCCCGGTTGGTGCCACCAACCGGGACCAAAGGCCTTGTGCTGCTGCGGCGTCGAAAGTTTAGTCCCACCTCGCTAGTTGAGAGGGGTGCACAGAGGTTTATAAGCCCCACTGCCGCACCCCTCTCGAGCTTCTCTCCATTGCAGGCTTACGGGCCTAATTGTCACTGCTATGCCCGTGGGCCTACTGGGCCTCCCGCGGGCCTGAATCCTGGCCCTTGGATGGGTTTCTAGTCGTATTCA
The DNA here is from genome assembly GCF_002162155.2 of Triticum dicoccoides. Taxonomy (NCBI): domain Eukaryota; kingdom Viridiplantae; phylum Streptophyta; class Magnoliopsida; order Poales; family Poaceae; genus Triticum; species Triticum dicoccoides. Next base: position 739,100,114 of record NC_041384.1, read on the forward strand.
GGCCGTGGGGGCCTAGTAGGTGGCATTTTTTTGTTTTTTTGTTGCTTTATTTATTTTATTTTCTTTTGTTTTTTGCTTCATTTTTTAATTCTTTATGCTTTTAGTTTTAGAAAAATTATAAACTTTTTGTTAATGCCATTAGTTTTCAAATTTGAAAACACTTTTTTTGTTTTTTTGTTTTCTTTGTTGCTTTATTTATTTTATTTTGTTTCTACTCACAAAAAAATACTTATTGTTGCAATTTTTCCCAGTTTTTTTGCTTTGTTTTCTGTATTATTTATTTTCTTTTGTTTTTTGCTTTATTTTTTTATTCTTTTTGCTTTTAGTTTTAGAAAAATTATAAACTTTCTGTTATTGCCATTAGTTTTCAAATTTGAAACACTTTTTTAGTTTTTTTGTTTTCTTTGTTGCTTTATTTATTTT
>NC_041384.1:739100632-739116829 GCF_002162155.2 Triticum dicoccoides
ATAAAAATAGTTTTTCCCTGTTTTTTTGAATTGTTTTTTGCATTATTTATTTTCTTTTGTTTTCTGCTTTAATTTTTAATTTTGTTTGCTTTTAGGTTAGCAAAATTATAAACTTTTTGTTAGTGCCATTAGTTTTAGAAAAATTATAAACTTTCTGTTAGTGCCATTAGTTTTCAAATTTGAATATTTAAAATTTGAATTCTTTGAAATTTGTGTGAATCACAAGTTTGTGATTAACTTACTAAAAAATGAGAATAGATGCACTTATAGAGAAAATTCAACCTAAATACATAGTAAATTTCTATGAATTTCAGAGGAATTCACTATGAATTTAGGTTAAACTTTTCTCTATTAGGGCATCTATTTCCACTTTGAGAGGAGCTCAACAAGGCAGAGATGGAAGGGCTTATAAACCGGCGTGAGCCCCCTTCGGTTGGCGAGGTGGGACTAAACTCTGCCCGCAACGAGGACCAACCCTTTAGTATCGGTTTGTGGCACAAACCGGGACTAATGGTCATGGGCCATGGGCAGGAGCAAAATTATAAACTTTCTGTTAGTGCCATTAGTTTTAGAAAAATTATAAACTTTCTGTTAGTGCCATTAGTTTTCAAATTTGAATAGTTAAAATTTGAATCCTTTGAAATTTGTTTGAATCACAAGTTTGTGATTAACTTTGCTTTTTCTAGTTTTTTTTTGTTTTTTGCATTATTTATTTTCTTTTGTTTTTTGCATTTTTTAATTCTTTTTGCTTTTAGGTCAGAAAAATTATAAACTTTCTGTTAGTGCCATCAGTTTTAGAAAAAATTATAAACTTTCTGTTAGTGCCATTAGTTTTGAAATTTGAATAGTTAAAATTTGAATAATGGTATTACGAGGGCCGAACCATAAGACATTAAAGCATTTCAACTCTGAAAAAGTTGAAAGTTGGCATGGTATCATAATTTCACCCACATAGCATGTGCATGTACAAAACGGACAATGGTAGCATGTTTGTGTGTTACAAAGTTGGCATGGCATCATCATAATAGTTGCGGGAGAAAGTCTTCATTTTTTCTTCACTTGTGTCATTTGCTTATTGCGCCGTAACCATGGATAATCTTCATCGTTTATCAGGATGCTTGGGTCAGCCTTGACATTGAAGGGAGGAATTTCATGAAACTTTTCATAATCTTCAGACATGTCTGTCTTGCCGTCCACTCCCAGGATGTCCCTTTTTCCTGAAAGAACTATGTGGCGCCTTGGCTCATCGTATGATGTATTCGCTTCCTTATCCTTTCTTTTTCTCGGTTTGGTCGACATGTCCTTCACACAGATAACCTGTGCCACATCATTGGCTAGGACGAACGGTTCGTCAGTGTATCCAAGATTTTTCAGATCCGCTGTTGTCATTCCGTACTGTGGGTCTACCTGTACCCCGCCGCCTGACAGATTGACCCATTTGCACTTAAACAAAGGGACCTTAAAATCAGTTGCTGCATCAAAGAGGACACTATGTAACCATAATATGTGTCCTTTCCGCTCTCGATTGCTGCATCAAAGCAGACACCTCTGTTTTGGTTGGTGCTCTTTTGATCTTGGGCAATCGTGTAAAATGTATTCCCATTTATCTCGTATCCTTTGTAAGTCAATACAGTCAAAGATGGTCCCCTGGACAACAAGTGCAACTCATCACAAACAGTGTTGTCACCTCTGAGACGTGTTTCCAACCAACTGCTGAAAGTCCTGATGTGTTCACATTAATCCAGTCGTCGCACTGCTCCGGGTGTTTTGAGCGCAGACTGTTCTTGAGTTCATCGACATACGAGGTCACCAAGGTAGAGTTCTGTAGAACTGTGTAGTGTGCTTGAGACCAAGAATATCCGTCCCTGCATATTATTGAGTCTCTTCCAAGAGTGCCTTTTCCAGTCAGTCTCCCCTCATACCACGATTTAGGGAGACCTATCTTCTTAAGGCCAGGAATGAAGTCAACACAAAACCCGATAACATCCTCTGTTTGATGGCCCATGGAGATGCTTCCTTCTGGCCTAGCACGGTTACGGACATATTTCTTTAGGACTCCCATGAACCTCTCAAAGGGGAACATATTGTGTAGAAATACGGGCCCCAGGATGACAATCTCATCGACTAGATGAACTAGGACGTGTGTCATGATATTGAAGAAGGATGGTGGGAACACTAGCTCGAAACTGACAAGACATTGCGCCACATCACTCCTTAGCCTTGGTACGATTTCTAGATCGATCACCTTCTGAGAGATTGCCTTGAGGAATGCACATAGCTTCACAATGGCTAATCGGACGTTTTCCGGTAGAAGCCCCCTCAATGCAACCGGAAGCAGTTGCGTCATAATCATGTGGCAGTCATGAGACTGTAGGTTCTGAAACTTTTTCTCTGGCATATTTATTATTCCCTTTATATTTGACGAGAAGCCAGTCGTGACCTTCATACTGAGCAGGCATTCAAAGAAGATTTCTTTCTCTTCTTTCGTAAGAGCGTAGCTGGCAGGACCTTTATACTGCTTCGGAGGCATGCCGTCTTTTTCGTGCAAACGTTGCAGGTCCTCCCGTGCCTCAGGTGTATCTTTTGTCTTCCCATACACGCCCAAGAAGCCTAGCAGGTTCATGCAAAGGTTCTTCGTCACGTGCATCACGTCGATTAAAGAGCGGACCTCTAGGTCTTTCCAGTAGGGTAGGTCCCAAAATATAGATTTCTTCTTCCACATGGGTGCGTGTCCCTCAGCGTCATTCGGAACAGCTAGTCCACCGGGACCCTTTCCAAAGATTACGTGTAAATCATTGACCATAGCAAGTACGTGATCATCGGTACGCATGGTGGGCTTCTTCCGGTGATCTGCCTCGCCTTTGAAATGCTTGCCTTTCTTTCGACATTGATGGTTGGTCGGAAGAAATCGACGATGGCCCAGGTACACATTCTTCCTGCATTTGTCCAGGTATATACTTTCAGTGTCATCTAAACAGTGCGTGCATGCGTGGTATCCTTTGTTTGTCTGTCCTGAAAGGTTACTGAGAGCGGGCCAATCATTGATGGTCACGAACAGCAACACCTTAAGGTTAAATTCCTCCTGTTTGTGCTCATCCCATGTACATACACCATTTCCATTCCACAGCTGTAAAAGTTCTTCAACTAATGGCCTTAGGTACACATCAATGTCGTTGCCGGGTTGCTTAGGGCCTTGGATGAGAACTGGCATCATAATGAATTTCTGCTTCATGCACATCCAAGGAGGAAGGCTTTACATACATAGAGTCACGGGCCAGGTGCTGTGATTGCTGCTCTGCTCCCCGAAAGGATTAATGCCATCCGCGCTTAAAGCAAACCATACATTCCTTGGGTCCTTTGCAAACTCATACCAGTACTTTCTCTCGATTTTTCTCCACTGCGACCCGTCAGCGGGTGCTCTCAACTTTCCATCTTTCTTTCGGTTCTCACTGTGCCATCGCATCAACTTGGCATGCTCTTTGTTTTTGAACAGATGTTTCAACCATGGTATTATAGGAGCATACCACATCACCTTCGTAGGAACCCTCTTCCTTGGGGGCTCACCGTCAACATCACCAGGGTCATCTCGTCTGATCTTATAACGCAATGCACCACATACCGGGCATGCGTTCAGATCCTTGTATGCACCGCGGTAGAGGATGCAGTCATTAGGGCATGCATGTATCTTCTCCACCTCCAATCCTAGAGGGCATACGACCTTCTTTGCTGCGTATGTACTGTCAGGCAATTCGTTATCCTTTGGAAGCTTCTTCTTCAATATTTTCAGTAGCTTCTCAAATCTTTGTCAGCCATAGCATTCTCTGCCTTCCACTGCAGCAATTCCAGTACGGTACCGAGCTTTGTGTTGCCATCTTCGCAATTGGGGTACAACCCTTTTTTGTGATCCTCTAACATGCGATCGAACTTTAGCTTCTCCTTTTGACTTTCGCATTGCGTCCTTGCATCGACAATGACCCAGCGGAGATCATCATCATCGGGCACATCGTCTGGTTCCTCTTGATCTTCAGCAGCTTCACCCGTTGTAGCATCATTGGGCACATCGTCTGGTTCCTCTTGATCTTCACCAGCTCCCCCCGTTGCAGCATCACCGTATTCAGGGGGCACATAGTTGTCATCGTACTCTTCTTCTTCGCCGTCTTCCATCATAACCCCTATTTCTCCGTGCCTCGTCCAAACATTATAGTGTGGCATGAAACCCTTGTAAAGCAGGTGGGAGTGAAGGATTTTCTGGTTAGAGTAAGACCTCGTATTCCCACATTCAGTGCATGGACAACACATAAAACCATTCTGCTTGTTTGCCTCAGCCGCATCGGGAAACTCATGCACGCCCTTAATGTACTCACAGGTGTGTCTGTCACTGTACATCCATTGCCGGTTCATCTGCGTGCATTATATATAATTAAGTGTCCAAATTAATAGAAGTTCATCATCACATTAAAACCAAAGTGCATACATAGTTCTCATCTAACAACATATAGCTCTCCAGAGCATCTAATTAATTAAACCATACATTGAAACTATGTAAAACATTTCAATGCGAAAACAAATGCGATCATAACCACAACCAAGGTAATAATTGATCCAACGGCATAATGATACCAAGCCTCGGTACGAATGGCATATTTTCTAATCTTTCTAATCTTCAAGCACATTGCATCCATCTCGATCTTGTGATCATCGACGACATCCGTAACATGCAACTCCAATATCATCTTCTCCTCCTCAATTTTTTTTATTTTTTCCTTCAACAAATTGTTTTCTTCTTCAACTAAATTTAGCCTCTCGACAATAGGGTCGGTTGGCATTTCTGATTCACATACATCCTACATAAATAAAATCTATGTCACGTTGGTCGGCATAATTTTCATAAACAATAAATGAACCAATAGTTATAAAGATAATATATATACCACATCCGAATCATAGACAGGACGAGGGCCGACGGGGGCGGATACCAAAACCATCGCACTATATAAGATGCAATAATAAAAGTATGAAAATAATACAAGTATCTATGTAAACGTACAAGTAAGAATATTTTTCCTTTCAGAAAGAAGATAAGAACAAGAGGCTCACCACGGTGGTGCCGGCGATGAGCTCGGCGCGGGTGATCGACGGCGGTGAAGACGGGGACGGGGCGTGACGGACCGCTAAACCTAGACAAATATTGTGGAAAATGGAGCTTGGAGGTCAAGCTTGGAGAGGAGTAAGCTTAAGTAGTGTGGCTCGGGCATTCCATCGAACACCTTGTGTGCATAGGAGGTGAGCTAGAGCACCACCAAGCCCTCTCCCCCTCAGTCAGAAAAAAACAGAGCAGTGTGCTCTGCTCTTACGCGAGGGGGTATATATAGGCACTTCATTGGTCCCGATTGGTGGCATGAACCGGGACTAAAGGGGAGCCTTTGGTCCCGATTCAAGCCACCAACCGGGACCAATGGTGGTGCGCCAGGAGCGAGGCCCATTGGTCCCGGTTCGTCACACCAACCGGGACCAAAAGGTCCAGATGAACCGGGACCAATGGCCCACGTGGCCCGGCCGGCCCCCTGGGCTCAAGAACCGGGACCAATGCCCCCATTGGTCCCGGTTCTGGACTGAACCGGGACTAATGGGCTGACCCGGCCTGGACCAAAGCCCTGGTTTCTACTAGTGCTATGACTTTGCTATGCTTAATGCTTGTCACTAGGGCCGAGTGCCATGATTTCAGATCTGAACCTATTATGTTTTCATCAATATATGAGTGTTCTTGATCCTATCTTGCAAGTCTATAGTCACCTACTATGTGTTATGATCCGGCAACCCCGAAGTGACAATAATCGGGACCACTCCCGGTGATGACCATAGTTTGAGGAGTTCATGTATTCACTATGTGTTAATGCTTTGGTCCGGTACTCTATTAAAAGGAGGCCTTAATATCCCTTAGTTTCGGCTAGGACCCGGCTGCAACGGGAGGGTAGGACAAAAGATGGCATGCAATTTCTTTTCCATAAGCACGTATGACTGTATTCAGAATACATGCCTACATTACATTGATGAATTGGAGCTAGTTCGGTGTCACCCTATGTTAGGACTGTTACATGATGAACCGCATCCGGCATAATTCTCTATCACCGATCCATTGCCTACGAGCTTCCCATATATTGTTCTTCGCTTATTTACTTTTCCGTTTCTATTGCTATCATCACTACAAAATACCAAAAACATTACTTTTGCTATCATTACCTTTTGATATCATTACCACTACTATCATATTACTTTGCTACTAAATACTTTGCTGCAGATATTAAGTTTCTAGGTGTGGTTGAATTGACAACTCGGCTGCTAATACTTGAGAATATTCTTTGGCTCCCTTTGTGTAGAATCAATAAATTTGGGTTGAATAATCTACCCTCGAAAACTATTGCGATCCCCTATACTTGTGGGTTATCAGAGACCATCCACTTGCCCTGACCACCAGATATGGACATGGTTGCTTGAGTGGAAAGGAGATGAGAACTTGGGCGCTGGAGCTTGTGATCGGAAAGGTGGAGACAGAGAGAGAGCATGAGGAGAGGAAGAGGGAATCCTTATCCCCTTATAAAGGCAGCAGATATTAAAGCACCTCCTCACTCGCCTTAGAATTTGCCTGTTCCCTAGGGCTTTATAAACGGCATGGTTAAGTTACCCATGCCCGCATTGATGAGAATCCCGCAATAAGGGGGCACAATACCTGTTTCGACAAGACGTGACAATAGCAACCGCGTCCCAGAGCATGGGATGGTAGAAGAGAAACGGTTCAAAATTATAACTGGACAGACGTAATGTCGTGTTGGAAAAAAGCTGTCAACAGATTAGATTTGTGCAAATATTATATTCTCTCTGTGGTTGTGTATGGTGTGCGTAACAGGTCAGGATACTATCATTGCATCCCAAGACTATCTTGGATTTCAGAGAAAGGGGAACCTGCCTTGCAATGCCGAAGACAATATGCTCGTCGGACTCCTCTTCATTGAAAGCCAGGTTCAAGGGCTACTGAGGGAGTCCTGGACTAAGGGGTCCTCGGACATCCAACCTGTTATCCATGGGCCAGACTGATGGGCTATGAAGAAATGAAGGCCGAAGACGGCACCGTGTCCGGATTGGACTCTACTTGGCGTGGAAGGCAAGCTTGGCGGCCAAAGATTCCTTTTTATGTAACCGACTCCATGTAAACCCTAGACCCCCTCGGTGTCTATATAAACCGAAGGGGATAGTCCGGAATGGATACCACATATACTCATTACCATAATCATATAGGCTAGAATTTTAGGGTTTAGCCATTATGATCTCGTGGTAGATGAACTCTTGTAATACTCATATTCATCAAGATCAATCAAGCATCAAGTAGGGTATTACCTCCATAGAGAGGGCCCGAACCTGGGTAAACATCGTGTCCCTTGTCTCTTGTTACCATCGATCAGAGACGCACAGTTCGGGACCCCCTACCCGAGATCCGCCGGTTTTGACACCGACAGCTGGCCAATCCGGTGGTAGTGCGTAAGGCAAATGGGAAGTGGAGGTTGTGTATTGATTACACAGACCAATAAGGCTTTCCCAAAAGATCCTTTCATGTTGTCGTGCATTGACCAGATTGTAGATTCCACGGCTGGGTGTGACCTGTTATCATTCCTTGACGCTTACTCAGGGTACCACCAGATCTTCATGACAAGAGAAGACGAAGAGAAGATGGCATTCATCACCCCATGTGGTACGTACTGTTTTATACGGATGCCTTTCGGGTTGAAGACTGTTGGCTCAACATTTGCAAGAGCAGTCCAAATTGGTTTTGAACCCCAACTGCATAGAAATATGGAAGCTTATATGGATGACATAGTGGTCAAAACCAAGGACAAAGCAACACTCATACAGGATTTAGAGGAGACGTTTGTGAACCAGCGCAGGATCAACCTCAAGCTGAACCCTGAGAAGTGTGTCTTCGGCATTCCGTCCGGCAAGCTTCTCGGGTTATTTGTGTTGCAGCATGGGATCGAGGTGAATCCAGACAAGATCAAGGCCATTGAGCAAATTGAGGCCCCCAGGCGGCTTAAGGATGTGCGTTAGCTTGTTGGCTGCGTTGCTGCCATGAGACGATTCATCTCCAAGTCCGCTGAGCGCGCCCTTCCCTTTTTCAGGATTTTGAAAAAGGCGGGCTTAATGGAGTGGACCCCAGAGGCCGAAGCAGCGCTACAAGATTTGAATAAATACCTCTCCTCCACGCCAATACTAGTTGCACCTAAACCACAAGAGTCATTGCTCCTGTACCTAGAGGCAACAAACCAAGTGGTCAGTGCTGCGCTAGTGGCACAGAGAGAGGTCGACGCAGAAGTGATAGCGAAAACGGAGCCTGACACCACTGGGGCAGGAGTGACACAACCAACTAAAGTGGTGCCGAAGAAGAAGATGATGCAGCACCCAGTCTACTTTGTTAGCTCTCTCTTGAAGGGGGCTAGATCAAGGTACTCCAGTGTGCAGAAACTGCTCTTCAACCTCCTTATGGCCTCGAGGAAGCTACGTCATTACTTCCAAGAACACGAGATCACCGTAGTCAGCCGCCTCCCGTTGCAACGGATACTGCATAACCCAGATGCGACCGGGAGGATTGTGGAATGGGCACTGGAACTGTCTAGTATTGGTCTTAAGTTTGAGAGCACTTCGACGATCCAAAGCAAAGACTTGGCGGAGTTTATTGCAGAATGGACCACGACACCCGACGAAGAAGTTCAAGAGACTTCTCTCCCCGGCAAGGAGGCAAGTTGCAACTAGATCATGTACTTTGATGGGGCTCTCTCACTGCAAGGAGCCAGTGCTGGTGTACTGCTTGTCGCACCCACCAGAGAGCACCTCAAGTACGTCGTCCAAATGCACTTTCCCAGGGAGATGTCGACAAACAACACTGCCGAGTACGAGGGACTGCTTGCCGGTTTGAGGATCGTGGCAGACCTCGGAATCAAGAAACTCATCGTCAGGGGTGACTCGCAGCTCGTTGTCAAGCAAGTCAACCAAGATTACTAGAGTCCATTGATGGAGGCCTATGTAGATGAAGTGAGGAAGCTGGAGGAGCGCTTCTATGGTATACAAGCGGTGCATGTTCCCCGAGTGGAGAATGGAATCGCCGACTACCTATCGAAACATGCTGCCCTCAAACTACCTGTGGAACTAGGTACTTTTGTGCTTCGATTAACTCAGCCATCCGTTCAACCATCAATAGAGCAGGACAAGCAAAGGAAATCAGGACACAGCAAGTACTTTCCCGCCGAGCTCCCCGGGGCCGCCGGCGAGGATGTTGTCGGAGACTCTGAGCCTGCCGTGGGGCAACAGACTCCGGTAGGGCGTCAAGCCCTAGCCGTGGAGACAACCACTCCCATGGCAGAAGAGATGCCTTTGGTCCTTGCCGTCGAGCCTCAGGCCTCGGCATGGGCACAGCATACCGTTCAATTTATCCAAATGGGGGAGGTTCCTAAGGAGCAGGAAGAAGCAAAAAAAAGTAGCCCATCGGTCTGCCATGTATCAGTTTGTCGACGACGTTCTGTACAGAAAAAGGCCGAATGGTGTGAAATTGAAGTGCATTCCCCGGGAGGAAGGACTCGAGATATTGGCGGAGATACATGGAGGCGTATGTGGCCCCCACATAGGGTCGAGAGCCCTTGACGGCAAGGCATTCCGGCAAGGTTTCTTCTGGCCCATCGCCCTCCAGGATGCGACGGCGCTACTAAACAAGTGTGAAGCATGCCAGTTCCATTCAAAGAAGCTTCATCAACCGGCGCAAGCTCTCCAAACGATCCCTCTCTCCTGGCCATTCTTGGTCTGGGGGCTCGACATACTGGGCCCCTTTCCCCATGCTGTCGGAGGCTTTGAGTACTTGTAAGTCGCAATCGACCAGTTCACAAAGTGGCCAGAGGTGGAAGCAGTGATGAAGATGACAGCGCAATCAGCCGTCAAGTTCTTCAAGGGACTAGTCTGTCGTTTTGGCATACCAAACAGAGTCATCACCGACAATGGCATGAAGTTCACGAGTCGCACCTTCATGAAGTACATCTAGGACCTCGGCAGCAAGGTCTGTTTTGCTTCTGTTGCACATCCACGGAGCAACGGCCAAGCTGAGAGGGCCAATGAAGAAGTGTTGCGAGGCCTCCGGACGAAGACTTTTGACAGGCTGCACAAGTGCGGAAGACGCTGGATTGATGAATTGCTGATGGTTCCTTGGTCAATCAGAACGACGCCAATTTGAGCCACCGGCCAGACACCCTTCTCCCTCGTTTATGGGGCAGAAGCAGTTCTCCCCATGGAACTCACATACGGGTCACCCCGATTGCTCGCCTATGATGAGCTTCAGCAAGAGCAATTACGTCAAGACGACGCAACACTCCTCGAGGAAGATCGTCTTCGGGCGGCTCTATGAGCAGTGCGCTACAAGCAAGCCTTGCGCCGCTATCGTAGCCACAAGATTCATGCCCGAAGCTTTGAGGAAGGCGACCTTGTTCTTCGGCGCGTTCAGTCAGCCAAGAATTCCAACAAGTTGACGCCGAAGTGGGAAGGCCCTCATCGGGTAATACGAGCCACCAAGCCCGACGCAGTCCACCTGGAGACCGAATATGGTATTCAAGTGAGCAACTCCTAGAACATCGAACATCTTCACAAGTTTTACCCATAAGGCGCGGTTGCCGGGCCTCTTGGCAAGCCACCCTTTTGTACAATCCTTGCTGACACGGCATGTAACCCTTTGTACAAAGCCAGGCGCAGACCCTGAGCATAAATAAATTAAGCGCTGGCGCCATAAGTTTTAGCATGCATGCTAGATTGAGTCTCTCCCTCGATTAGGGTTGATAGTGCCTAGCAGCGACTAACCCCTAGCGTATGAGGTCAAGTATGCGTCTTTATGTTCTTTCCCGTCCTTTTTGGGTTCATAGGATGCATGAAAATCTCTGATGACCTATTTGGAGGAAAGAGGACAGGACGACGTCCCGACCTCGGCAAGCCAAGGTTGCCGGGGGCTGCAAACCCCAAAGGTCCGACCACAACAAGCCAAAGTCGCCGGGGGTTGCTAACCAGATAAGTATTTTATCCCCTACTATGCATTCCTGTATGAAATTGGGGCGTATGAAACCTCGTTTATTCCTAAACCACCGTGCTCCCCTTTTCCTGTGCCCAAAAACTATCCCCTAGGCCAGAACTTGGTTATAGTGCGGCGGCAAGGGAGCAAGCGGGAGGCCTGAAACTTACTTCACCCGTGCCTCCACCAAGAGCGGGAGTGTGGTCGTGATTGAAGTACGGAAACAACAAGGCCTATTGCCGGGTGTCGGTGTTTGTCTTAAAAATAACAAGGATTCGTTCCTTGGCGTGGGCCTCGCTCACGCACAAAGAAACCGGCAAGCCCCCTTTTTTCATTACTACGTTCCAAACATGTACAGTTCATACGGAATGCAGGCATGAGCGAGGGGATTACAGGATTTAAATCTTACAATGGCCCGTAGGCTTACAGACTAAAAGGAGATAAGGTGACCATAATCCCTTTCTTGTCCCTCTCCTTAGGAAATGGAACAAGACAACGAGATGGCAAAAAGAGCACCTAGATGAGGCACGAGCAGCAGAAGGCACCAGGAGAACATCCCGGAGGCCGCCCCAAAGAGAGTCTGGTGATCATGGTGCCGGGAGAAGAGCTGGACGATGAGGCAGCGGGCTGGCAATATGCGATGAAGGCGTCGGTGCCCGCGTACTCCGACTTGACGGCCGCCACCCGCCTGCTTCGTCTTCTCCGGCCTCCCAAGCTAGCCGCCAAAGGAGGTGACCCCGATAAGTTCAAGGAGCTAGCGCTGCAGATTAGGGTGTTGCGGGCGTCGCTTGGAGATGGCGCGTCCGATGCCTAGTCGGACCCGTCATCCTCCCACCTCCTACCCTCGTCGTTGTTGTCATTGTCCTCCTCGTTACTCTCACTCGAGGAGGAATCTTCGTCATCGGAGGAGCTCTCCACGCAGCACTTCAGGCGAGTTCCCATGTCCCTAAACACCTTCACGGAGAGCAGGCCGTTATCCATTAATTTAAAGTAAAGAACGAGCCCATCCGTAAGGCTGTGGACACGAGCAAAAGTCTTCCATCCACGACGAAGATACATGATATGAGGGGCGGGGAAGTCGACGTCAACCCACGTGCGGACATTCCCGCAACCCCTCATGTGCAGCCTCAGAGTCTGTGGCGGGTCAAGCTGCATTCCCAAGCAAATGGAGTGGGGAGACGAAGACGGTGGCACACCGGTCGGTGCAGCCTGATGAAGAACTCCCGAGGCTGATCCCCAACGTGGCCCTGCATCGGGGAAGGGGCCACCGGCGGATGCGAGGCCGATGCGCCGTCCCGTCCTCCTCTTCCCCGGGCCCCACGGCGACCTCGCCCTCACCCCCTCCCCCTTCCTCTCGTGGCCGGCTTCGCCACCATGAGTTCCTGGGGAGGAGGGGCGCGCTGTAGAGCAGAAACCCTCGACACCACCTTCGAAGTACCGCCGCGCCCTCCCTCCATAGGAGAAGAAAGGAAGTAGCCAAGATGGGAGAAGATGGATGATAGAAGATTGAGGAGCACCACCCTCCCCCTCCCCTTCTAATAAAGGGGCAGGGTCAGAGCTCGGCCTCCCCACTCAACCAATCCAGCCATGGGGAGGGGCGCAAGGAATCAGGACCGACCTGCGGCCCCAATCGACGGCGCCCGGCCCCCCACCCCAACGCAGAGACTCGCGCCTTCTGCATCCGCCGCCTACGCTCCCAGATGCATGGGGAACACGTGGCGAACGAGTTAGGCCCCGAATGGCAAGTGGAACGGCCATTTCGCTCCCCATGATCAGGGGGCGTTGGAATCGTAATGGCCACGACCCAGGTCCACTTAGTAAATGAGCCGCGCCTCTGCAACTTCCTCCTTTTTTTAAGAGAGAGAGAGACATAGACCGCCTCTTTACTATAAGACCCGTGGGATGACGCAAGCAGACCACGATCACCCTACGCATGACCCCCACGTCATGCATTCAACGCAAGCCGTGGGGAAGCGTAATGGGTGAGGAAGTTACTACAATAATAAGAATTCGGCCCCGCCTGCCCATGCACCATTCTGGGCCTAGCCCAACAACGCACCGCACTTATGTGTGGCCCAGGCCTGGGGGCTCCTGTTGGTGTACAAAAGTAGGCGCACTCCTTTATACCCCTTACTTGTGCACGGTCAGTCAGTGCCAGGCCTACGACCACACCTAGTAGGGCAGGGGAAGAAATCCATAGCACAAGGCCAACAGAACAACGCCAAGACCAAAGACACAAGCAGCAAAGGGGCGAAGGAGGCTCCCCCGGCAAGACCCTTGCCGAGGCGGCCTCGGCAGAGCCGGCAAGAGCCTTGCTGGGGCAGCTCGTCCAACACCAGCGGAGCGCGCAACCCTTGAGCCCAAGGGCTCCAACACTATCAACCAAATTGGGACCAAGGCTCGAGAAACACCTCCTTACTGGCATGCAGATCTTTGTCAAGATCATAGATACATGAGATCAGATGAGGACTAGAAGACGACGACCCTCGGCAAGATCTTTGCCAAGGAGATCCACAAGACCCCCGGCAAGATCCTTGCCGGGGACGACTACGATGAACACGGCAAGACCCTTGCTGGGGCCCCGGCAAGATCCTAGCCGAGGACGCCTGCGGGTCCACCGTCAGACCCGCACCAATCAGGACTCCGCCGCCGTTCAGCTGCCAGCCCGACCAAATGGGCAGGCACCTGCGTGTCAACACGCGGCTTCCAGGCCAACTCAGCAACCACCTGTGTGGTGTCATGCAGATCTTCGTGAAGACCCTACCACCATGCCATCTCAGCAGCCTGCCTGTCTACATGGCACTACAAGCATCGCTGGCCTGGGCGTCTGTCGAAGCGAGGCGGGGCAGCGACGGACGGGGCGGGCCTCGTTCCCGTCCCCAATAAAGCAAGGGGACACCTAAGCGACACATTAAATGCGCCTTGTCCTGTAATACGGGTGATAAGCTCACGTACTATACACCTTTCCACCTCCTGTTTGCTACTGTAGCAGCGCCTTTTCGACTATAAAAGGAGGCCCGAGGCATACTGGAGAAGGATTCGGCTCTTTTGAACTACGCATCCACCATAGCTAGTTCGAGAGCTCAAGAACTCTCTCAAATACACACCAAAGTAGTACTAGGGTATTACGCATCCTCGCGGCCCGAACCTGTGTAAGCGATTTCTGTGTTGACTCCTAAACCTGCTCTTCTCACAACCCCGCGCCCCGCCAACCGTAGAAGGGATTCCAGTGATCCCATAGGTGTCATTTCCCCGACAGTGCAGATGGAAAGCTGGGGATGAAATATCACTTGGTGCAGAAGGATAGCTAGGCATGCAAACTTCATAGTTCACCGAGGCAAAGACTCATTTGAAATCAAAATTTTCACTTGTAGAATGATGTTGTTTACATATGCCTAATGACTCGGTATGATATATTCGTCTTTAGCTGTACTACAAGTATTTTCTTATTTCTTCCTTCCTTCCAATTGTTAGTCACTGTGAAATGTGGACGCTTTACCTTCAGCCACACAAATTCTTGATAGTTTATGGAAAAAATATCAACATTTGATATGGAACAAAACTAGAACTTCAAGTATTTTGGATCGCTTGGATAGAAGCAGTCACGCATTAGCTCAGCCCACCTTTGCTCCACACTCCTAGAGTTTAGTCTATTAAGCTTCTGCTTAGCCAAGTGATGTTTTTCTTTGTGTCCAAAACCTCATCTATATAGCATATACTAATTTGGAGTCCATAGTAAGTAAGGTAGTATTTAGTCTGATGCTTATTATTACTTCATGAAACTCAATTTTGTCATATAGTTGTAAATATTATGGCCAGAAAGACTAGCCAGGAATGAGGTTGAGATACACACATGGAACATAATAAATCTTACTATACCTTCTATCGGTGTATTGCCTATGTATTTACTATCATAATTCATTTTAGAGTTTCACACACGAGCCCTTTGCGTAAGGTATCTTGCAAGAAGGTTGTTCATAAAAACAACAATTATTGTTTAGTATTATGAATAACATGAAGGGCCATACTTCCATCCAAGATGGGATGTATGTTATGAACATTGATAGTAATATGATACATCCATGACACTGACGTTAAATGTCGTAAGACTAAAAGAATACCACAGATGTGCGGCACTGCATTTTGTCACATTGGAGAAACCCACATGGAAAATTCCATTATGATGGATTTTGAAGTCATTTGATTTTGAATCATCTGACACTTGCAACTTTCCTCCGAAAACTGAAGTGACTCAAATAACATTCACATGACATAAGGAACAAGCAACAAACTTCTTGGTGATCATACATTTTGATGTATGTAGTTCAATAAATGTTGTTGCAAGTAGTGGATTTGTCTATCTTCAGAAATGACTCAAGTAGATATATGGATATTTACTTGATGAGACGTAAGTTTGGATCTTTTGAAATCATTCGAATGGTTTTCAAAAATGAAGTAGAAGTTATTGTAACAAAAAAATTATGTTTCTACAATTTGATTGCAGAAAGAAATATTTGTGTTACAAGTTGAGAGAATGTCTGATGAGTTGTGAAACGGATTTCATAACTTGCACTTCCTGGAACACCACTACAAGTGGAAAGTCCGTGAAGATGTAATCGAACCATTCATGAGATGGTATGATCAAAGATGACGTAAATAAATATGCCATTATCACCTTTAAAGAGTGATGCTTTAGAGACTACGGCTTCTACACTGAAAAGAGCTCCACCGGGTCTGTTGAAATGACGCCATGGTATTGCACGCCCAACCATGTTATATCCTTTCGTAACATTTGGAATATGGGGTTTATGAAAAAGGTTACAAACCTATTCCAAATCAGACAAGTGTTACTTTGTAGGTTTTCCCAAGTCATTGGGTATTCCCCCACCACTATACCGAGGCAAAGGTTTTTGCCACAAAACGGTATGCTTTTAAAGATAATTGTTCTTGCAAAAGGTGAGAGGGAGGACAGTGCAACTCGGCGAGATAACCAGTATCTTCGTCATCAGATCAAAGGAAAGGAACCTTGGAAGTGATTCCGAAGTTTCCTATTGCAACAGATACGGAAGTCTCTACAATAAAATGTATGGACTTCGGTCGAACTTGCAGCT
>NC_041384.1:739118294-739119217 GCF_002162155.2 Triticum dicoccoides
GTTGTCCGATCGAATGCTTCCCAAAGTAACGCACGGACGCGAAGCTAAAGGGTCTCACGTACGTGCAAGCTAGCCTCCTAAGGAAGAAGCCTAGTTGCTGATTTGATCGCCATTGTGTCTACCTAGTTAGCACGCTATCTAGATCAAGTCGCCGGCAAAACTCGGTGTCGGGCTGGCAAATAGATTAGGGATTTAGGTCATATTATAAGTTGGATTGCAGCACGATGATGGTGATTATGGATTGGAGAGGCTGCGAGAGATATTTTTTGATACAGGAAATTTTTTATGGCAGCCCAAGGTGAGAGATTCAGTGTGTGGGATAGATGGCCAGGACTCTAACCATGAGGTACCGCACCGGACGGATGTGAATGTTTATTTTGTAGATCTGATGGACAACTTTTTAACTTTCTAGGATTAACGTGGTAACTCGTACAGTGCTTCCAATTAGTAAACATAAGATCTTTACGATGTGTATATATACCTATCTTTATACTAACTAGAGATATTGTAACCATATTCCTCATAAAGTATATAATGAGGAACGGTGGCCTACTGAGCGGCACTGTACAACACAACTCCACGCACCATGATGCTTTTCGGCCCCAATAATTCGGTTATGGAGAGCTCCACAATGGCTGTTGAGTATCGTGATTATTAGGAAAGCTAGGATAGCGTAGGATATTATTCTACCTTGTCTTGTACTCCAAGATGATCATGTACTCCTATATATATGCCCATGAGGCTCAAGCAATACATTAAACTATTTCACCAATCCCTCTCTCACTTCTAACATGGTATCTATCGAAAGTCGATCCTAAAACATAGCCGCCGCCGCTTCCGCACCTGCGCGCTGTCCCCGGGGCGGTCGACCTTCATGACCGCCGCCAGGGGCCGCGCCGCCCGTACCTAGGGTTCGTCCGCCG
>NC_041384.1:739119533-739128379 GCF_002162155.2 Triticum dicoccoides
TGCGTCGCCCACCGCCGCCGTCGGCTCCGTGCGCCTCTACTCCAACACCGGCACGATTGGTCGGCTTCTTCACCGACCCGGCGGCCTCGCGCGTCGGCCCGTCGGTCGCCCCGACTCGGCGGCCTCGCGCGTCGTCGCACGTTGGCCCGCCGGTCGCCCCTACCCGGCGGCCTCGCGTCATGCGGCGGCCCTTCACCGCCGCCGTTCGTGCGACGGCCCGCCCGTCGATCAACGTCGGCCGTCACCGCCCTGCTCCAATCATAGCCGCCCTGCCGTCCGCCGCCGCCGGCTTCATCTCGGACTCCGCCGCCACCGCGCCTCCACTGAGCGGCGTCCCCGACCTCGCGCGCGATCGGCCTGATCACCCGCTCGCCGCCGCGATCCACCTCATCTAAGCTGTGCGACCGACCTGGCCCGTCAGTTACGCGCGCCTCTGCAGGTCCCGTGAAGATCGTCTCCGAGTTCAGCGCGCCTCTCCACCGATCGAGTATCGGGCTACCGCTGCGTCGCCCCGTCGGGCCGCAGCGCCGCTGCCCTGTGCTTCTTCTCCCGGCTGTCCCGACCCGCATCACCACTGCGTCGCCCCTTCGGGCCGTAATACCGCGGCCCGCGGCCCACCGCCGCCCAGAGGCCGTTCGCTCCAGGTCGTCCCCGTGGCGGCACCGACCCTCGCGCCGCCACTGCGTCGCCCCGTCGGGCCGTAGCGAGCGTGGCACGCGGTCCACGCCGCCGTCTAGTGTTGGAAATATGCCCTAGAGGCAATAATAAATTAGTTATTATTTTATTTCCTTGTTCATGATAATCGTTTATTATCCATGCTAGAATTGTATTGATAGGAAACTCAGATACATGTGTGGATACATAGACAACACCATGTCCCTAGTAAGCCTCTAGTTGACTAGCTCGTTGATCAATAGATGGTTACGGTTTCCTGACTATGGACATTGGATGTCATTGATAACGGGATCACATCATTAGGAGAATGATGTGATGGACAAAGACCCAATCCTAAGCCTAGCACAAGATCATGTAGTTCGTATGCTAAAGCTTTTCTAATGTCAAGTATCATTTCCTTAGACCATGAGATTGTGCAACTCCCGGATACCGTAGGAGTGCTTTGGGTGTGCCAAACGTCACAACGTAACTGGGTGGCTATAAAGGTACACTACAGGTATCTCCGAAAGTGTCTGTTGGGTTGGGAGACTGGGATTTGTCAATCCGTATAAACGGAGAGGTATCTCTGGGCCCACTCGGTAGGACATCATCATAATGTGCACAATGTGATCAAGGAGTTGATCACGGGATGATGTGTTACGAAACGAGTAAAGAGACTTGCCGGTAACGAGATTGAACAAGGTATCGGGATACCGACGATCGAATCTCGGGCAAGTATCGTACCGCTAGGCAAAGGGAATTGTATACGGGATTGATTAAGTCCTTGACATCGTGGTTCATCCGATGAGATCATCGTGGAACATGTGGGAGCCAACATGGGTATCCAGATCCCGCTGTTGGTTATTGGTCGGAGAGTCATCTCGGTCATGTCTACATGTCTCCCAAACCCGTAGGGTCTACACACTTAAGGTTCGGTGACGCTAGGGTTATAGAGATATTAGTATGCGGTAACCCGAAAGTTGTTCGGAGTCCCGGATGAGATCCCGGACGTCACGAGGAGTTCCGGAATGGTCCGGAGGTAAAGATTTATATATGGGAAGTCTTGTTTTGGTCGCCGGAAAAGTTTCGCGCATTATCGGTATTGTACCGGGAGTGCCGAAAGGGGTCCGGGGGTCCACCAAGGGGGTCCACCTGCCCCGGGGGGCCACATGGGCTGTAGGGGTGTGCGCCTTGGCCTATATGGGCCAAGGGCACCAGCCCCAAGAGGCCCATGCGCCAAGAGATAAGGGAAAGGAAGAGTCCTAAAAGGGGAAGGCACCTCCGAGGTGCCTTGGGGAGGATGGACTCCTCCCTGGCCGCACCCTTCCTTGGAGGAAGGGCCAAGGCTGCGCCCCCCTCTCCCTTGGACCTATATATAGTGGGGGGAAGGGAGGGCAGCTGCACCTGAGCCCTAGCGCCTCCCTCTCCCTCCCATGACACATCTCCCTCCTCCCGCAGCGCTTGGCGAAGCCCTGTTGGAATCCCGCTACTTCCACCACCACGCCGTCGTGCTGCTGGATCTCCATCAACCTCTCCTCCCCCCTTGCTGGATCAAGAAGGAGGAGACGTCGCTGCTCCGTACGTGTGTTGAACGCGGAGGTGCCGTCCGTTCGGCGCTAGGATCATCGGTGATTTGGATCACGACGAGTACGACTCCATCAACCCTGTTCTCTTGAACGCTTCCGCGCGCGATCTACAAGGGTATGTAGATCCACTCCTCCCTCGTTGCTAGATGACTCCATAGATAGATCTTGGTGACACGTAGGAGAATTTTTGAATTTATGCTACGTTCCCCAACAGTGGCACCATGAGCTAGGTCTATGTGTAGTTTCTATGCACGAGTAGAACACAAAGTAGTTGTGGGCGTTGATTTTGTTCAATATGCTTACCGTTACTAGTCCAATCTTGATTCGGTGGCATTGTGGGATGAAGCGGCCCGGACCGACCTTACACGTACTCTTACGTGAGACTGGTTCCATCGACTGACATGCACTAGTTGCATAAGGTGGCTAGCGGGTGTCTGTCTCTCCCACTTTAGTCGGATCGGATTTGATGAAAAGGGTCCTTATGAAGGGTAAATAGCAATTGGCATATCACGTTGTGGTTTTTGCGTAGGTAAGAAACGTTCTTGCTAGAAACCCATAGCAGCCACGTAAAACATGCAAACAACAATTAGAGGACGTCTAACTTGTTTTTGCAGGGTATGCTATGTGATGTGATATGGCCAAAAGGATGTGATGAATGATATATGTGATGTATGAGATTGATCATGTTCTTGTAATAGGAATCACGACTTGCATGTCGATGAGTATGACAACCGGCAGGAGCCATAGGAGTTGTCTTAATTTATTTATGACCTGCGTGTCAACATAAACGTCATGTAATTACTTTACTTTATTGCTAACCGTTAGCTGTAGTAGTAGAAGTAATAGTTGACGAGACAACTTCATGAAGACACGATGATAGAGATCATGATGATGGAGATCATGGTGTCATGCCGGTGACGATGACGATCATGGAGCCCCGAAGATGGAGATCAAGAGGAGCAAAGTGATGATGGCCATATCATGTCACTATTTGATTGCATGTGATGTTTATCATGTTTATGCATCTTGTTTACTTAGAACGACGGTAGTAAATAAGATGATCCCTCATAATAATTTCAAGAAAGTGTTCCCCCTAACTGTGCACCGTTGCGACAGTTCGTTGTTTCGAAGCACCACGTGATGATCGGGTGTTAGATTCTAACGTTCACATACAACGGGTGTAAGACAGATTTACACACGTGAAACACTTAGGTTGACTTGACGAGCCTAGCATGTACAGACATGGCCTCGGAACACAAGAGACCGAAAGGTCGAGCATGAGTCGTATGGTAGATACGATCAACATGAAGATGTTCACCGATGATGACTAGTCCGTCTCACGTCATGATCGGACACGGCCTAGTTGACTCGGATCATGTAATCACTTAGATGACTAGAGGGATGTCTATCTGAGTGGGAGTTCACAAGATGAACTTAATTATCCTGAACATAGTCAAAAGGTCTTCGCAAATTATGTCATAGCTCGCGCTTCAGTTCTACTGTTTAGATATGTTCCTAGAGAAAATTTAGTTGAAAGTTGATAGTAGTAATTATGCGGACTAGGTCCGTAAACTGAGGTTTGTCCTCATTGCTTAATAGAAGGCTTATGTCCTTAATGCACCGCTCAGTGTGCTGAACCTCGAACGTTGTCTATGGATGTTGCAAACATCTGACATACACATTTTGATAACTACGTGATAGTTCAGTTAAACGGCTTAGAGTTGAGGCACCGAAGACGTTTTGAAACGTCACGAAACATATGAGATGTTTCGAGGGCTGAAATTGGGATTTCAGGCTCGTGCCCACGTCAAGAGGTATAAGACCTCCGACGATTTTCTTAGCCTGCAAACTAAGGGAGAAAAGCTCAATTGTTGAACTTGTGCTCAGATTGTCTGAGTACAACAATCGCTTGAATCGAGTGGGAGTTGATCTTCCAGATTAAATAGTGATGGTTCTCCGAAGTCATTACCACCAAGCTGCTTGAGCTTCGTGATGAACTATAATATATCAGGGACATATATGATGATCCTTGAGATATTCGCGATGTTTGACACCACAAAAGTAGAGATCAAGAAGGAGCATCAATTGTTGATGGTTGGTGAAACCACTAGTTTCAAGAAGGGCAAGGGCAAAAAGGGATGCTTCATGAAACAGCAAAACAGCTGCTGCTCTAGTGGAGAAACCCAAGGTTGAACCCAAACCCGAGACTAAGTGCTTCTGTAATAAAGGGAACAGCCACTGGAGCAGAATTACCCTAGATACTTGGTAGATAAGAAGGCTGGCAAGGTCGATAGAAGTATATTGGATGTATTATGTTAATGTGTACTTTACTAGTTCTCCTAGTAGCACCAGGGTATTAGATACCGGTTCGGTTGCTAAGTGTTAGTAACTCGAAATAAAAGCTACGGAATAAACGGAGACTAGCTAAAGGTGAGATGACGATATGTGTTGGAAGTATTTCCAAGGTTGATCAAATATCGTATGCTACCTCTACCATCGAGATTGGTGTTTGCGTTGAGCATAGACATGATTGGATTATGTCTATCGCAATACGGTTATTCATTTAAAGAGAATAATGGTTACTCTGTTTATTTGAATAATACCTTCAATGGTCTTACACCTGAAATGAATGGTTTATTGAATCTCGATCGTAGTGATACACATGTTCATGCCAAAAGATAGTAATGATAGTACCACCTACTTGTGGCACTGCCACGTAAGTCATATCGGTATAAAACGCATGAAGAAGCTCCATGTTGATGGATCTTCGGGCTCACTTGTTTTGAAAGGTTTGAGACATGTGAACCATGTCTATTGGTGTATATGCATGAAGAAACTCCATGCAAATGGACCATTTGGACTCACTTGATTTTGAATCACTTGAGACATGCAAATCATACCACATGGGCAAGATGACTGAAAGCCTCGTTTTCAGTAAAATGGAACTAGAAAGCAACTTGTTGGAAGTAATACATTTTGATGTGTGCAATCCAATGAGTGCTGAGGCATGTAGTGGATATCGTTATGTTCTTACTTCACAGATGATTTGAGTAGATGTTGAGTATATTTACTTGATGAATCACGAGTCTGAATTATTGAAAGGTTCAAGTAATTTCAAGGTGAAGTTGAAAGATCGTCGTGACAAGAGGATAAAATATCTATGATATGATCATAGAGATGAATATCTGAATTACGAGTTTGGCACAGAATTAAGACATTGTGGAAATTGTTTCACAACTAATACAGCCTGGAACATCATAGTGTGATGGTGTGTCCGAACATCATAATTGCACCCTATTGGATATGATGCATACCATGATGTCTCTTATCGAATTACCACGATAGTTTATGGGTTAGGCATTAAAGACAACCACATTCACTTTAAATAGGGCACCACGTAACTCCGATGAGATGACAACATATGAACTATGGTTTAGAGAAACCTAAGCTGTCATTTCTTAGAAGTTTGGGGCTGCGATGCTTATGTGAAAAAGTTTCAGGCTGATAAGCTTGAACCCAAAGCGGATAAATGCATCTTCATAGGACACCCAAAACAGTTGGGTATACCTCCTGTCTCAGATCTGAAAGCAATAAGGGATTGTTTCTAGAATCGGGTCCTTTCTCGAGGAAAAGTTTCTCTCGAAAGAATTGAGTGGGAGGATGGTGGAGACTTGATGAGGTTATTGAACCGTCTCTTCAACTAGTGTGTGGTAGGGCACAGGAGTTGTTCCTATGGCACCTACACCAATTGAAGTGGAAGCTTATGATAGTGATCATGAAACTTCAGATCAAGTCACTACCAAACCTCGTGGGATGACAAGGATGCGTACTACTTTAGAGTGGTACGTAATCCTGTCTTGGAAGTCATGTTGCTAGACAACAATGAACCTACGAGCTATGGAGAAGCAATGGTGGGCCTGGATTCCAAAATGGCTCTAGGCCATATAATCCGAGAGAGGATCCATATATGAAAACAAAGTGTAGACTTTGGGAGAACTACTTGATGGTCGTAAGGCTGTTATGTACATATGGATTTTAAAAGGAAGACGGACAATGATGGTAGGTATCACCATTAAGAAAGCTTGACTTGTCATTAAGATGTTTTCCGATAAGTTCAAGGAGTTGACTGCGATGAGACTTTCTCACTCGTAGCGATGCTAAGAGTCTGTTGGAATTATATTAGCAATTACTGCATTATTTGTGAAATCTTGCAGATAGGATGCCAAAAACCATTGTTTCCTCGACGATTTTTGAGGAAAGGTTTTATGTGATACAACCGGAAGGTTTTGTTAATCCTGAAAGATGCTAATAAGTATGCAAAGCTCTAGCAATCCTTCTAAGGACTGGAGTAAGCATCTCGGAGTTGGAATGTATGCTTTGATAAGATGATCAAAGTTTTGGGTGTATACAAAGTTTATGAGAAACTTGTATTTCCAAAGAAGTGAGTGAGAGCACTATAGAATTTCTGATAAATATATGTTGACATATTGTTGATCAGAAATGACGTAGTATTTCTGGAAAGCATATAGGGTTATTTGGAAAGTATTTTTCAATGGAAAGCCTGGATTAAGCTACTTGAACATTGAGCATCAAGATCTATAAGGATAGATCAAAATTCTTAATGGTACTTTCAAATGAGCACATACCTTGACATGATCTTGAAGGTGTTCAAGATGGACCAGTCAAAAAAGCAGTTCTTGCCTGAGTTGTAAGGTATGAAGTTAAGACTTAAAGCTCGACCACGGCAGAAGAAAGAGGAAGGACGAAGGTCGTCCCCTATGCTTTTGTCATAGGCTCTATACGGTATGCCATGCTGAGTACCGCACCTGATGTGTGCCTTGCCACATATCTGGCAAGAGGGTACAAAGGTAATCTAGGAGTAGATCACCAGATAGCGGTCTAAATTATCCTTAGAGGAATAAGGATATGTTTCTCGGTTATGGAGGTGATAAAGAGTTCGACGTAAAGAGTTACGTTGATGCAAGCTTAACACCTATCCGGATAGCTCTGAGTAGAGATACCGGATACGTATAATGGAGCGACAATTTAGAATAGCTCCAAGTAGAACAGTTATTTGAAATGGCTCCAAATATAGCGTAGTAGCTGCATCTACAAGATGACATAGAGATTTGCGAAGTACATACGGATCTGAAAGATTCAGACCCGTTGACTATAACATCTCTCACAAGCATAACATGTTCAAACCCAGAATTCATCGAGTGTTAATCACATGGTAATGTGAACTATATTATTGACTCTAGTAAACTCTTTGGGTGTTAGTCACATGGGGATGTGACCTTGAGTGTTAATCACATATCGATGTGAACTGGATTATTGACTCTAGTGCAAGTGGGAGACTGTTGGAAATATGCCCTAGACGCAATAATAAATTATTTATTATTATATTTCCTTGTTCATGATAATCGTTTATTATCCATGCTAGAATTGTATTGATAGGAAACTTAGATACATGTGTGGATACATAGACAACACCATGTCCCTAGTAAGTCTCTAGTTGACTAGCTCGTTGATCAATAGATGGTTACGGTTTCCTGACCATGGACATTGGATGTCATTGATAACGGGATCACATCATTAGGAGAATGATGTGATGGACAAAGACCCAATCCTAAGCCTAGCACAAGATCGTGTAGTTCGTTCGCTAAAGCTTTTCTAATGTCAAGTATCATTTCCTTAGACCATGAGATTGTGCAACTCCCGGATACCGTAGGAGTGCTTTGGGTGTGCCAAACGTCACAACGTAACTGGGTGGCTATAAAGGTACACTACAGGTATCTCCGAAAGTGTCTGTTGGGATGGCACGAATTGAGACTGGGATTTGTCAATCCGTGTAAACAGAGAGGTATCTCTGGGCCCACTCGGTAGGACATCATCATAATGTGCACAATGTGATAAGGAGTTGATCACGGGATGATGTGTTACGAAACGAGTAAAGAGACTTGCCGGTAACGAGATTGAACAAGGTATCGGGATACCGACGATCGAATCTCGGGCAAGTATCGTACCGCTAGGCAAAGGGAATTGTATACGGGATTGATTAAGTCCTTGACATCGTGGTTCATCCGATGAGATCATCGTGGAACATGTGGGAGCCAACATGGGTATCCAGATCCCGCTGTTGGTTATTGACCGGAGAGTCATCTCGGTCATGTCTGCATGTCTCCCGAACCCGTAGGGTCTACACACTTAAGGTTCGGTGACGCTAGGGTTATAGAGATATTAGTATGCGGTAACCCGAAAGTTGTTCGGAGTCTCGGATGAGATCCCGGACGTCACGAGGAGTTCCGGAATGGTCCGGAGGTAAAGATTTATATACGGGAAGTCTTGTTTTGGTCGCCGGAAAAGTTTCGCGCATTATCGGTATTGTACCGGGAGTGCCGAAAGGGGTCCGGGGGTCCACCAAGGGGGTCCACCTACCCGGGGGGGCCACATGGGCTGTAGGGGTGTGCGCCTTGGCCTATATGGGCCAAGGGCACCAGCCCCAAGAGGCCCATGCGCCAAGAGATAAGGGAAAGGAAGAGTCCTAAAAGGGGAAGGCACCTCCGAGGTGCCTTGGGGAGGATGGACTCCTCCCTGGCCGCACCC
>NC_041384.1:739128874-739152601 GCF_002162155.2 Triticum dicoccoides
GCACCTAAGCCCTGGCGCCTCCCTCTCCCTCCCATGACACATCTCCCTCCTCCCGCAGCGCTTGGCGAAGCCCTGTTGGAATCCCGCTACTTCCACCACCACGCCGTCGTGCTGCTGGATCTCCATCAACCTCTCCTCCCCCCTTGCTGGATCAAGAAGGAGGAGACGTCGCTGCTCCGTACGTGTGTTGAACGCGGAGGTGCCGTCCATTCGGCGCTAGGATCATCGGTGATTTGGATCACGACGAGTACGACTCCATCAACCCCGTTCTCTTGAACGCTTCCGCGCGCGATTTACAAGGGTATGTAGATCCACTCCTCCCTCGTTGCTAGATGACTCCATAGATAGATCTTGGTGACACGTAGGAGAATTTTTGAATTTATGCTACGTTCCCCAACATCTAGAGGTCGTCCCCGCGGCTGCACCGACCCGCGCTCCTCCGCCGTGCCGCCCCTTCGGTCTGTCGCGCCGCGGCCCGCGGTTCCTGCCACCGCCCCGAGGTCTTCCCTCCGTCACCCCGACCTGCCCGCCGCCGCTGTGTCGCCCCTTCGGGCCGTAGCGCGGCGGCCCACGGTCCACTTCGTCGTCCACGCGCGTTGACTTCCTGTGGTATGCGTTGCGCCACCTCCCTTGGCGCGGGAACGCCACCGTCCACGCCGGTCTTCGTCATGTTCTCGGGTTCTTCGCCTATTTCGAGCACCGCCGCCGCGCTCCTAACCTAGCCGCCGCCGCCATCAGGCCGCCGCCGCCGCTCTTCTTTGGCCGCCGCCGCCCGTCCACCTCCTTCGTCTTCGTCTATCACCGGCCCGTCGCCAGCGTCGCCGTCATCTACCCCGACCACTTCGTCTACTCCGACAACAGCAGGCGACATCGGCTCCGCGTTGATTGACGCCGCAACCGTCGTCGAGTCCTTCTTTATTGTTCTCTCCGACTCCTCCGACATGGCGTACAACTTGTGCAGGTCCTCGTCTATGCATGCCCGGTGCTGGCAACACCGATGCGTGCCTTCGTCCACGATGTTTCCCCGGGCCTGGCAAGCCTGGTGTGGCACTTCGTCAACTTCGTCTCCCTCTGTCTAAGCATGCCCGGTGCTGGCAACACCGGTGCGTGCCTTCGTCTACGATGTGTCCCCGGGCTTGGCAAACCCGCCGCGACGCGTCGTCAACAACGTCTTCTTCCCGGCGCACCACTACTTCGACACCACTGCGCCCATGCTAACTCGGCGCGCTCTTGTGCCCGCGGCTCCACAGCGACATCCTTGACACCGGCTCCCCGACTCGACATCGACATTCTACGCGCGGCTACCTCGACCACGGCTACACCACCCTCGGCTCTCGGCTACATCGACAAACGGCACAAAGGGTTACCGCCTGCTTGAGCAACCTCGTTGGTTTCCACTCTAGCCACGACTCCGCGATGCGTCGACCGTTACGACTGTGGAGGGTGTCCGTCGGCTTGCCTTCGGATTTTTCTCCAGTCTCACCATCTGCGTCGCTACCGTTGTGACTACGGGAGGATGTTGAGTATCGTGATTATTAGGAAAGCTAGGATAGCGTAGGATATTATTCTACCTTGCCTTGTACTCCAAGATGATCATCTACTCCTATATATATGCCCATGAGGCTCAAGCAATACATCAAACTATTTCACCAATCCCTCTCTCCCTTCTAACAATGCATAGTGGGGCCAATAGAATATGATTGAGATGATAAAAAACGAATTATGGGAGGAAAACAAACGTAAATATAAAATAGGACTAACTAAACATGTTTCGCCCGTTGCAAAAACTGTAGTTGTAATTAATCAGTTTGCTGATAAGTTACATGCTTAAAAGAATAGGCTTGCCGCTCGGCCTCGTTGTGGTCGGTGTCTTCCCTGGGGGCGTGTTTACGTTCTCGATTATGGTGTTTGCCCCTAACTTGGATTACGAGCTCATCGCGACTCTTTCCTCGCTTGAAAAGGGCACGTTGCCATTGCAGAGGTTGGTCTACACCAACCAAAACCTGGTCAGCTTGATGATAGGAGAGTGACCTTGATCGCGGCGGTTTGCATGATGGTAAATACATAATTTAGCATAAACAGATGATTCCTTACCGAGAGAATTGATCTACGACAAGGGATGGTCCAGCCCGACTGAGCCGACCATGCTTGCAGCAGAACGATGATTGTCCGGGATTTATACATGCATGGTCCACGAATAAAATTCTGTGAATTCAATGGCCACCCACTATTTACCTGAATACTCGTGGCTAGATCAATCCACTATAATAATTGTGATTATAGGCCCATAAGCCTTTTAATTGCATTGCATCTGATCGTCCCACCAAATAAGTGAGCATACGCGCTGCATCTAGTTTGGAAGACGTACATTGTACCCTGCAAATATGTCTACAACTTTAAATGCAACGGGATCATCTAGGACCATGTAACAGCTCGATCTTCTCCGGCTTGGACCGCGCTTCTTTACTGTCGTAAACCGCCGGGTAAATTTCCATAAACCAACTTGACTTGGATCTTATATGTATACTACTCCCTCCTATCTGAAAAGACTGTCGTAGGATGTACCGGCGACAACTATGTGGTGAATAAAAAATATTCACTCGCTAGCCTCTATACTTACAGCAGCACAAACGGCCAATGTGGTGACGCGTAAAAACATCCGAGCCCACCGACACAACCCAGGGATATATGCATGGTCCGAGATGGCGCACAGTGGTGCACACCAGAGCGGACGACATAAATAGAACCCAACCCCGCCAGGAACGAGCTACTAGATATGACATTAAGTCTGTGAATTTAATCGCATCTAGATGCACCCACTATTTAACCTAGAATTCACGTATAGATCCACCCACTATTATCTCACAACCATCAGACTGCCAATATCTCTCTAAATCATTAAATACCTCTTTTTCTGTAGGTTGGATAATTTATTACAGGCCCATTGATTGTTACCGCGCTACCAATAAGCCTTTGAATTTAGTTGGATATAGTCCCACCATATAATTGAACATAACACGAATCAACCTATGGTTGAGTTGGTTAGGTGGACAGTGGTATCCCCAATCCACCAGGGTTCAAATCCTGGTGCTTGCATTATTGCTGGATTTATTTGCTCATAGGGATAGGGTGTGCATTTGTGCGTTCATAGGGGTGAGTGTATGCACGTGTATATGAGCGCTGCTTTAAAAGCCAACTTTTATTTTCGTTAACCGGGATCATTAATATGCCTGCATGCATAAAAAGAAGGAATGTGAAGGAAGTAGCACAGTGTCATTAGGCTGGTCATAGTGGGGAGTAATATAGACTAGTGTCATATGCATGACACTGGTCTAAGTTACTACCTTCATAAAGTAACATAGCGGATATCAAGACAAGTTTGCTTATGTGGCATATAGTTAATGAGGAGAGAGATGTTTGGAGTAACATAATATGTTACTGTAACATAACGTGACCCAAAACAAAATGAGTCTATAATGTAATAAATGTTACCATCTATGATACTACTTATATGTTACTTTGCACTATAAAGATAGTAACAAAGACTAGTGTCATATGCATGACACTAGTCTAAGTTACTCCCCACTATGACTAGTCTTATTTGTAGGGTGCAATGTACGTCTTCCAAACATGGCAGCGCGTATGCTCACTGTTGCCATTACACAGAGGTTGATATTCGCTCGCTCGGTTCTATACTTCCAGCTCAAAAAAGTACAGTGTGGTGACGGGTCAAAATATCCGAGCAGATAATTGAACATAAAAGCTACAACAGCTACAGCTAGTTTGGAAGACGTACATTATTTCACGAGTGTATATTGTTAATATGTCTCCTTATCTAGGACCACGTAACCATGTCGTGATGTTCAATACATACAATAAGCACTGACCTAATTTTCCTGAGCTCGCTACTTTAATGTCGCAACTGCCAGATACAGTTTCATAAACCAGTTGACTTTGATTTCTACATGTATGCAGTAATAGGATACAACCCTATACTAAGATTGGTTATGTTCAACATGGAGATTGGCGTGTTTGGTGATGCATCACAAAAAACAGCTAAGAAACTGTAAAAATGTACGAGAAAATAGAGAACAAAAAAAGATATAATAATGAACTAATCTTAAAGCTAAAAAATAACATAATCATTCTAAGATTGCTAAAAGGAACCCAAATGATACCATTGATTGTGGAAGTTTATCTCAAACTATCCAAATGAGTACGTGAAGTCATCATCAATTTACCTGCTAGTGGTCCAACCCGAGTGCACTCGCTGCGGGCTGACAGCATGCAGGCACGAAGGTTTCACAGCTCCACGCCTATTGCTGGGCCACATGCTAAATGATAAGCAAGAATACTTTGCTCATTTCGCAGTATTCGTACTCGTACGAGAAACAACATCTTGTTCCGTTGAAATATTTTATCCACATTTATCAGTATCTTAGAATTACTACAGGTTAATTGGTCTCTAGCTGCGTTCAGTTGTCCATCATATCAGAACAAGGGCCATGCAGTCTGAATACAAGTAGTTGTTGTGCAATGCGTCCGGCACAAATTTAAGGGATTTAGTGATAAGTTAATGTACATAGTTTAATAACATATATACGTCATTATTAGTGATAGACAAACCTGGAATTTGGAATTCACACAGATTATATGATGTATAGAACCTTAGTAAAAATAGTCCCTCCATTCTCAAAAGAACATGCATAAATTAAGTAAGTAGTAAACATATAGTATGTTCAACCAATTATTTATATGAAAATATGAATACCAAAAGACTGTCACTGGATTCGCCATATAATATATTTTCATGGCATGTTTATTAAATCTTGTAAATATTCATACTCTTTATAAGATTGGCCTAGTTACAGAGCGTTGACTTAGACTAACGTCTTTTTTTAGAAACAAAGGTAGAAATTGATAGGATAGAGATGTTTGTACTACATAACGATGACCATATAGTATGTATGCGTATCGTCGAATGCCGTTTGGTATATGTAATGCACCTGCTCCTTTTCTGCGACGTATGACTGCTATTTTACAAATTGTGTTGAGCAAATAATGTAAGCATTTATGGATGATTTCTATTTCTATGAAACTTTATTTCACAATTAAATAGATAATGTTAACAAAGTTTAGAGGACAGCTTTCAAATTCTTAATTGGGAAAATGCCAGTTTATGGTAACCGAGGTACATAAAGAAAAAATTAAAAAGATTTAGAGATTGTCATATCCACCTGATGTGAAAAAATAAGGAGTTTATGTAGCCATGCAGGTTTTAAACACTTTTTATTTCGATTATTCTTTAAGTGTCCAAACCGTCAACTAACCATTTGCGGAAGGATATACATTTAATTTTAATGACAATTGCATAATGACCCAGTGACAGACCCCGTTTTACTTTTTCATTCGCTTCGTGCCGTTCCATTCTATCACTGGCTCAAAGTTGGTCTGGATTTGAGGCAAAAGCAGACAGAAAATGGACGCCTCCACGTCCTCTCCGTCGGTCTGGGCGTGCCCCACATGTCACCCTCTCTCTCTTTTCTCTCCCATGGCCCACGTATCCACCCACCCACCAACGCATGCAGCCACGGGCTTGCCTACCGGAGCGGCGCGGCGCCGGCCGGAGCGGGACGCAGCGCGGCGCAGGCGGCGGCCGGAGCAGGGTGCGGGCGCGAAGCAGGCGGCGGGCGAATACGGCGCGGACGCCGGAGAGCACGGGCGCGAGCTCGACGCTGGCGAATCTGGCAGGCGCGGGGCCGACCTCTGGTGGGCGAGGGCGTGCAGGCGCGGGGCGCAGACACGGGGCGGACCTCGGTGACGTTGGCTTGGCGTGCGGCGGGCAGACGAGGGCGGGAGGGCGAGGCTGAGGCAGGCGAGGGCAAACGGGCGATGTCAGGCGTGCGCGGGCAGGTGAGGGCGTGGGCAGGCTGGCGAGCTCGGCAGAGAGCAGGCGCGGCATGCTTGGCGGAGAGCAGGCGCGGGCGCGGCGAGCTCGGCGGAGAGGAGGGGCATGCGAGCGCGGCGCGAGGGGCGGGAGTGGCTGCAGAGCGCACGGGCGGCGGCACAAATACGCGGTGCTGCAGGGTGGCGAGCGAGCGGGGTCTGCTGCAGCTGCCGGTGTGCGCGGGCGACTGCATGACGTGGGTGCTTCACGGTGCGCGGGCGAGCTGCATGGCACGGGAGAGCTGCTAGCTTGCACGGGGCTTGCTTGCTAGCTAGCTAGCTAGTCAGCCGCGTACGTGCGTGCTTGCTAGCTAGCTAGCGATCCGCCGCCGTGCGCTTGCAAGCTTGCGGCTTGCCGGCGCAAGTGCGGGTGGCCGGTTGAGACATGATGAAGACGCCGCCAGACAGTTTGAGATTGGTCTCTTGTTGGGTGCACAAATCCGCGGACGACCAAGACCGGACATGCATTGTGACGGGTAGACCAAGAGGCACACGACAACACTAATTTCCATCGGTGCAGAACCCGACCAATCGGCGATTGGGGGAGTTCCATCCGCGCCGTGTGGGGAAGACGTAGTGTGCGTCTCGGGAGTGTGCGACGCAGTAAATAAAACTGACGGCTGGCTTCATGAGTGACTGACAGGCTTATCCCACCACGAGCCACGGTCAGCTTTGTATATTGTGCGGCACGCAGTGACCATACGCGTCCACTTGTAGTGGCATAGCGGCATGCGTTAGCGCTAGTAAACGTGCAATCAATAGCGGTGCGCGACGGTCTCCATGCCACCATTAAATATTAACGGTGGCACGCTGCCAACCTTTCACGCCGGTATAAATATGGCACGGTTGTGTCTGTGAGTCTCGTATGTTCTTTTGCATTGCGTCCCTTGTTGCCATGCCGACAGTACCTAACTATTTACGGTGTTCACTTTTTCTCCACGCCGCTGAAATAAGCACCGGTGTGGCGGCATCTATATGCGCCACCAAATAAATGTCCAGCAAGTCCGGGTTGATCATTGTGCAGAACATGCGGCCCGCACGTTCCCCTTAAATTTTGGGGGACCAATTTTTTATATAAGGTTATATACCAACCGCTAGAAGCAACTAGTTGACGAGCACTCCATCAAGAGCTTCCCAACGATCACTTGGAGTGGGCTGAGAGCGCGCCACTTCATGCGCTCTCAGCCACGGCCACGTGGCATGCTCTGGCACTACTAAGGAAAATGCTAGCAGTAGCGCAGGCTTTTACCTTAGCAGTAGGGCGGGCAACTACGCCACTGCTACGACGCTATAGCTAAAGTTTAACAGTAGACTGGGCTTACCAGCGCTACTGCCAACCATAGATAGTAGTAGCATACTTGCTAAACCGCGATGTTGCTAATATCAGCAGCGCCGCTACTCAAAGTGTGTTGCTGCTAAACCCACGCTACTGCTACATGCACGTCCCGTGCCACTGCTAATATTTTCTACTATTTTTTTCCGGAGCATATTGCCACTGTATTTGTACATGTTTTATACAGTAGTCTCATCATATGATTTTATGATCATGATGAGTTATCAGTGGGCCGGTGCAAGAGAAGCGTGGATTTGATTCAAGTGAAGGCAACATGGTGCACATCCAAAGTACTACTAATCCAAATTTGATGACTTTAGTTTGGATTAATAATACTTTCGATCAGCACCATGTTGCCTCCACTAGAATCTAATCCACATTTATTTCAGCCACTGATATATAATAACTCATCATGCTCATAATGATATAACAACTCAGCATCATCATCATCATAATAACTCATCATCGTTATCATAATAACACGTCATATCCATCATCATCATAGTCATCTAACAACTTCTTCTCGTTATCATAATAACAAGTCATACTCATCATCATCATCATAGTCATCTAACCAACCCTAGTTAATTGTTCTTAGCACATGATCATCAGTATTAGCTAGAACCCGCTAACCTCTCTAAGGTAAAATAGCATAAAATAACATAGCCCCTGACTCTCACATATGGAGAATGGAGATTATCATGTCTCCAGTTCGTGTGCTTCGCACCATGTTGTCTCCCAGTAGCTCCCTGTGATTATTCATAACTTTTTTCCATTCTTTGATTTCAAGGTGATCATCTCTTTTAGAAATAGTGTATGCACAGTGGACAACCGTAGGCAGACTTGACCGTAAGCTCATAATATCAATGTCACCTTTCGTATGCATCAGATGAGGCACACAATCCTTCAGAATTTTCTGTTGAAGAGTATAACAATAACGTAGTAAGCAATGTAGTTTAACTTTAATTAGAAGAATGTATGTAAAAGATGCACTGGTGTCATAATAGTAAAAAATATAACCATGCCATCTCCGTGGATGTTTCGGTAGTTCAACACATAGACTAGTGACACGTATTAACCATAATGTGGAGGAATTTCATAATTCTTATTGAAAGTCTCAACATCAATAATTAATGAGACTAGATGATTTTCTCCTCTAAGTTAGTTGAGAGTCATCAGTGTAGTAGGTTTTGTCTATGATATTCCGTACATTTTTTGAAGAATGGAAATAAGCTGTCAACTATTTTTAAATAAAAAATATAAATTACTTAATACATAGGTTTGAGAAACTCAAAACCTACTACACTACAAAAACTAAATTAGATCATTATTATTTGTCACGGGTTGACTATTGATCTTTCGAGTCTTCTCTTGAAAACTCTCAGCTCACGTGGTGTATATGGTGGACACTCCCTCTCTGATATATTCGACCGTTGGTGATGGTAGCTTCTCTCTTTGTCCCCGAGTGCATTGCAACAAAATGTCTAGCACACGGGAACGAAGCAGAAGCGACCGCCATAACAACAGTCCAGATTCGTCCTCTCTGACATTTTGCAACCGTCGGTGATGGAAGCTACTCCTCCTTCCCCTAGTGCATAACAAAGGCCCAGCACAAGGAGAAGAAGGAGAAGCGACCCCCACGAAAACATTCGACATTCTTCTTCTCTCATACATGGTGGAGACTCTCCCTCACTGGTTTTTTGACTATCATGTATGGAGCCCCGACAAACTTAAAGTCAACCCGAAATGTCGTTTAATTCTCTTTCTAGCAAATCCGGGGCACTCGATATTTCCTACATATTCCATCATAAGTCATGCTAAAAGTCACAGAAAAATCCGGCATGACGTTTGCTAAAATAGGACATATCGAGCGCCCAAATTTGCCGGAACGGAGATGAATCAACACTCCGGTAAAACATAGGACACTTGGATTTTCCATTCGATACAAAGATGTCCATACACATACAATGATGTTTAAACTTGAAATTCCATCCGGATCAATTACCATAAGCATTCGCACATGAGCATTCAAACTGGTGCTCATTGCATTGCAATATATCTTATAACCCAAACATTTCATTTCGTTAAGAAGCATAACTAAATACCCTAGTTATACTCTATTCAACACCGAGGAGTAGAGAAGAAGGAGGTGGACTTTTAGCTCACTAACTAAGGTGTAGAGGAACTTGTTGGTGAACGTTGCATGGAAAACAAAAAAATCCACGCACACGCAAGATCTATCCATGGAGATGCATAGCTACGAGAGGGGGAGCGCATCTACATACCCTTGTAGATCGCTAAGCGGAAGCATTTATCAACGCGGTTGATGTAGTCATACACCTTCACGATCCGTTCTGATCAAGCACCGAGCGCACAGCACCTCCGCGTTCAGCACACGTTCAGCTCGATGACGTCCTCACCTTCTTGATCTAGCAAGACGGGCGAAGTAGTAGATGAATTCCGGTAGCACAACGGCGTGGTGACAGAGGTGGTGAAACTATTTCCGTAGAGCTTCGCCAAGCACAACGGAAACTATGATGGAGGATGAACTAGAGGGAGAGGGGGCGCCAACACATGGCTTGGGAATCGTGGTGTGTATTGCCCCCTCTCCCTCCTCACATATATATAGGTGGAGGGAGGAGGGGAGGCACCCTAGCCACTCCCAAATGGCCGGCTGCAGCCATAGGGGCTTGCCCCTAGCCGCGCCCCTTCCATTCTAGGCACATGGGGAGAAGGCAGGGGGAGCCCCCCCCCCCCACTTTTCTTTTTCTCATGTGTGGGAAAGAAGGCAAGAGGGGGCCGGCCCCTTTCCTACCTTCCCTAGGCCGGCAGCCAGGAGGTGGGGCGCACCAGCCCCTTGTGGGCTGGTGTGCTCCCCTCGTTGGCCCATTTGGCCCATTAAACTCTCCGTAGGTCTCCTGGAACCTCTTTCGGTGATCCGATAATTATCTGGTGCATTCTGAAACCTTTCCGGTGACCAAATACTATCATCCTATATATCAATCTTTACCTCCGGACCATTCCAGAGATCCTCCTCATGTGATACATCTCCAGCGTATCTATAATTTTTGATTTTTCCATGCTATTATATTATCTGTTTTGGATGTTTTATATGCATTAATATGCTATTTGATATTATTTTGGGGACTAACCTATTAACCTAGAGCCCAGTGCCAGTTTCTTTTTTTCTTATTTTATAGTTTCGCAGAAAAGGAATACCAAACAGAGTCCAAACGGAATAAAACTTTCGCGATGATTTTCCTTGGACCAGAAGACACCCAGGAGACTTGGAGTGCAAGTCAGAATAACCAGGAGGCGGCCACAAGGACGCGCCCCCGACCTTTTGGGCCTTGGGTGCCCCTGACCTAGATCTTCCTCCTATATATACTCTTATACCCTGAAAACATCCAGGGGAGCCACAAAACCACTTTTCCACTGCGCAACCTTCTGTACCCATGAGATCCCATCTAGGGACCTTTTCCGGGTCCTGCCGGAGGGGGATTCGATCACGGAGGGCTTCTGCATCAACACCATTGCCTCTCGGATGAAGCGTGACTAGTTTACCACAGACCTACGGGTCCATAGCTAGTAGCTAGATGGCTTCTTCTCCCTCTTTGATTCTCAATACAAAGGTCTCCTTGATGTTCTTGGAGATCTATTCGATGTAATACTCTTTTGCGGTTTGTTTGCCGAGATCAGATGAATTATGGATTTATGATCAGCTTACCTATGAATATTATTTGAATCTTCTCTCAATTCTTATATTCATTATTTGATATCTTTGCAAGTCTCTTCGAACTATCGATTTGGTTTGGCCAACTAGATTGGTTTTTCTTGCAATGGGAGAAGCGCTCAGCTTTGGGTTCAAACTTGCGGTGCTCGATCCTAGTGACAGAAGGGGAACCGACATGTATTGTATTGTTGCCACCGAGGATAAAAA
This sequence comes from Triticum dicoccoides, assembly GCF_002162155.2. NCBI lineage: Eukaryota > Viridiplantae > Streptophyta > Magnoliopsida > Poales > Poaceae > Triticum > Triticum dicoccoides. The sequence continues at coordinate 739,140,094 of NC_041384.1, forward strand.
GATGGGGTTTTCATCCTATTGTTTGAGTTAATTCCTCTACATCATGTCATCTTGCCTAAAGCATTACTCTGTTCTTATGAACTTAATACTCTAGATGCATGCTAGATAGTTTAGACGTGCGGAGTAATAGTAGTAGATGCATAATCGTTTCGCTCTACTTGATACGGACGTGATGCCTATATTCATGATCGTTGCCTTAGATATCATCATAACTTTGCGCTTTTCTATCAATTGCTTGGCAGTAATTTGTTAACCCACCGTAATAAATTCTATCTTGAGAGAAGCCTCTAGTGAAACCTATGGCCCCGGGTCTATTTTCCATCATATAATCTTCTATTTTCCATCTTACAAGTTTCCGATCTACAATCTAGTTTCCTATTTACTTTCTTTGCAATCTTTTACTTTTCGTTCCATAAAACAAAAATACCAAAAATATTACTTTACCGTTTGTCCATCTATATCCGTGAAGGGATTGACAACCCATTTATCACGTTGGGTGCAAGTTGGTGTTTGTTTGTGCAGGTATTCGGTGGCTTGTCGCGTTGTCTCCTACTGGATTGATACCTTGGTTCTCAAAAGCTGAGGGAAATACTAACTCCACTTTTCTGCATCACCCTTTCCTCTTCAAGGGAAAAACCAACGCAATCTCAAGAGGTAGCAGGATGGATTTTTTGGCACCGTTGCCGGGGAGATCTACGCCAAGCCAAGACATACCAAGTACCCATCATAAACTCTCATCTCTTGCGTTACATTATTCGCCATTCGCCTCTCGTTTTCCTCTCCCCCACTTCTAAAACAATTTTTGAAAAGACTTTCCCTTTTTATTCGCCCTTCTTCCGTTCGTCTTTTCTTTTGCCTTTATGTTTACTTGGTTTGTTTGCTTGTTCGCTTGGTATAATTGTGTTTTTATTGAAAATCAAGATCCAAGAGGTTTATGGATGCTCATCCACCTTCTAATCTTTTTAAAAGATCCAATTATGATGAACCAATTGCTAGTGAACTGAGTGCACTAGATTATCTCTATGAGGTTTTGCTTGAAATTCGTGAATCTGGAAAGTGTGATAAAGTGTTGAAAGAAGAAAATTTTAAAGTGATTCACCATAGTGCCTTGGATGAAGAGCATGATTGTAATGATGTTATTACAAATTTAATTAATGTTAATTGTGTTAATGATATGCAAAACCCTAAGCTTGGGGATGCCAATTTTGTTATGTCTACTACTTGTTGCAATGATCATGATTGAGTGATTCTTCTTATGATCTTGAAAATTTATTTAAGCCCCATGATGAATATGATATTGATAATAGTGTTTGCAATAATATTGAAAGTGAGTTTGGAAGAGTGTCAACTTTATTTCCCACATATTTGGAGAATGTTCAATCTTATGAAATTTTTGATAAAAGTGGGTTTGGAGAGGTCATGACTTTAGTTAATGTTAATCCCAATATTTTGGAAGAGTGTCAACTTCGCATGCAAGTGGATCGTGTTGAGGATATGTTATGTGATAGCTATATTGTTGAATTTGCTTATGATCCTACATGTAGTTATTATGAGAGAGGAAAATATGGTTATAGAAATTTTCAAGTTACTAAATTACCTCTCGTTATGTTGAGATTGCTATTGTTTCTTTCTTTCTCCTTGCATATGCTAGATCTTTCTTTCCTTGCTAATTTGCTTTCCTACAAAATTCCTATGCATAGGAAGCATTTTAGAGATTTGTTTGTCACATGTTTTACGATGCTCTCTTTGTGTTTCATTATTATCTTTCATGTGAGCACAATTGAAATCGCAATGCCTAACTAAGGGCATTAAACAATAACGCTTATTGGCAGGCAACCCAATTTTATTTTTTGTTTTTGCCTTTTGTTCCTGTTTTGCTTTAAATAATCCATCTAGCCTCTGGTTAGATATGTTTTTGTGTTTTAATTATTGTTTGTGACAAGTGAGACCTTTAAGATAGCTTACGGTGATAGTTGTTTTGATCTTGCTGAGAAACAGAAACTTTTGCTCCCAGGAAAATAATTTTCATAATTCACAGAAGCGTGATTTTGATCTGATTCTTTTTGCACTAGATTGGGGCAGAAATTTTTCCCAGGTTTTCATAATTTTTGGAGTTACAGAACTATTCAAGAGTTACAGATTGCTACAGATTGTTCTGTTTTTGACAGATTCTGTTTTCTATGTGTTGTTTGCTTATTTTGATGAATCTATGGCTAGTATCGGGGGGTATGAACCATGCCAAAGTTGGAATACAGTAGATATTACACAAATATACATAAAGAATGAGTTCACAACAGTACCAAAGGTGGTGATTTATTTTCTTATACTAATGGAGCTTACGAGATTTTCTGTTGGAGTTTTGTGTTGTGAAGTTTTCGCGTTTTGGGTAAGGATTTTATGGACTATGGAATAAGGAGTGGCAAGAGCCTAAGCTTGGGGATGCCCAAGGCACCCCAAGGTAATATTCAAGGAGGCCAAAGATCCTAAGCTTGGGGATGCCCCGGGAAGGCATCCCCTCTTTCATCTTCGTCTATCGGTAACTTTACTAGAGGCTATATTTTTATTCACCACATGATATGTGTTCTCTTGGAGCGTCTTGTATGATTTGAGTCTTTTCTTTTTAGTTTGCCACAATCATCCTTGTTGTACACACCTTTTAGGATAGACACGCATGAATCGTGATTTATTAGAATGCTCTATGTGCTGCACTTATATCTTTTGAGCTAGGCAATTTTGCTCTATGTGCTTCACTTATATTTTTTGGAGCATGGCGGTGGTTTTATTTTATAGAATTGATGAACTCTCGTACTTCACTTATATTATTTTGAGAGTCGTTAGAACAACATGGTAATTTTCTTTGGTTACAAAATTAGTCCTAATATGATAGGCATCCAAGAGGGATATGATAAAAACTTTCGTATAAAGTGCATTGAATACTATGAGAAGTTTGATTCCTTATGATTGTTTTGAGAGATGAATATGGTGATGTTAGAGTCATGCTAGTGAGTAGTTGTGAATTTGAGAAATACTTGTGTTAAAGTTTGTGAGTCCCGTAGCATGCATGTATGGTGAACCGTTATGTGATGAAGTCAGAGCATGATTGATACGTCTCCAACGTATCTATAATTTTTTATTGTTCCATGCTATATTATATTCTGTTTTGGACATTATTGGGCTTTATTATACACTTCTATATTATTTTTGGGACTAACCTACTAACCGTAGGCCCAGCACAGAATTGTTGTTTTTTTTGCCTATTTTCGGGTTTCGAAGAAAAGGAATATCAAACGGAGTCCAAACGGAATGAAACCTTCGGGAACGTGATTTTTGGAATGAACAAGATCCATGAGACTTGGACCCTACATCAAGCAACCAACAGGGAAGCCATGAGGTAGGGGCACGCCTACCCCCCCCCAAGGTGCACCCTCCACCCTCATGGGCCCCCTGTTGCTCCACCGGAATACTCCTTCCTCCTATATATACCTACGTACCCCCAAACGATCAAATACGGAGCCAAAACCCTAATTCCACCGCCGTAACTTTCTGTATCCATGAGATCCCATCTTGGGGCCTGTTCCGGAGCTTCGCCGGAGGGGGGCATCGATCACGGAGGGCTTCTACATCAACACCATAGCCTCTCCGATGAAGTGTGAGTAGTTTACCTCAGACCTTCAGGTCCATAGTTATTAGCTAGATGGCTTCTTCTCTCTTTTTGGATCTCAATACAATGTTCTCCCCCTCTCTCGTGGAGATCTATTTGATGTAATCTTCTTTAGCGGTGTGTTTGTTGAGACCGATGAATTGTGAGTTTATAATCAAGTTTATCTATGATCAATATTTGAATCTTCTCTGAATTCTTTTATGTATGATTGGTTATCTTTGCAAGTCTCTTCGAATTATCAGTTTGGTTTGGCCTACTAGATTGATCTTTCTTGCAATGGGAGAAGTGCATAGCTTTGGGTTCAATCTTGCGGTGTCCTTTCCCAGTGATAGTAGGGGCAGCAAGGCATGTATTGTATTGTTGCCATCGAGGATAACAAGATGGGGTTTTTTATCATATTGCATGAATTTATCACTCTACATCATGTCATCTTGCTTAAAGCGTTACTCTGTTCTCTTGAACTTAATACTCTAGATGCATGCTGGATTGCAGTCGATGTGTGGAGTAATAGTAATAGATGCAGGCAGGAGTCGGTCTAGTTGTCTTGGACGTGATGCATATATACATGATCATACCTAGATATTCTCATAACTATGCTCATTCTGTCAATTGCTCAACAGTAATTTGTTCACCCACCGTAAAATACTTATGCTCTTGAGAGAAGCCACTAGTGAAACCTATGGCCCCGGGGTCAATCATCATCATATTAATCTTCCAACACTTAGTTATTTCCTTTGATTTTTTACTTTCCTTTTATTTTACTTTGCATCTTTATCATAAAAATACAAAAATATTATCTTATCATATCTATCAGATCTCACTCTCATAAGTGACCCTGTAGGGATTGACAAGCCCTTATCACGTTGGTTGCGAGGATTTATTTGTTTTGTGCAGGTGCGAGGGACTCGCGCGTAGCCTCCTACTGTATTGATACCTTGGTTCTCAAAAACTGAGGGAAATACTTACGCTACTTTGCTGCATCACCCTTTCCTCTTCAAGGGAAAACCAACACAGTGCTCAAGAGGTAGCAAGAAGGATTTTTGGCGCCGTTGACGGGGAGGTCTACGCAAAAGTCAACATACCAAGTACCCATCACAAACCCTTATCTCCCGCATTACATTATTTGCCATTTGCCTCTCATTTTCCTCTCCCCCACTTCACCCTTACCGTTTTATTCACCCTCTCTGTCTCTATCATCCCTCTCTTTCTTTATTTGCCTCTTTTTGCCTTTTGCACTTTCTTCCGTCATGTCTGAATCAAAAAGGGTTGGGGGTTCTCTCCCGAGTTTTAGTACTTTGGACAACCCTTCTATTCTCGCTAAGCTCATAAATAAGGATAGTATGGAAAAACCTATCGAAGTAATAAATGAGAATCTTAATAATTTTGATGAAGTTGATTCCGGAATTTTCCGTTATTTACTTGATGAATCTTTGAAAGATGCTTGGTATAGACTATTAAGGATCAGGGCTAGCTATGCGCCTCAATACCAAATTGAAATTTACTTAAAAAGCTTTTATTTTGCCCTTCCTTCTTCTTTTAAGCATGTCTTAGATTCTATATTTGAAGAAGGCTTTCTTGAAGCGGATGCCGTAGACACTTATGAGAAGATGAAAACCATATTTGGGCACCTCATGAATGAGAAAGTTGAATCTACATCTCTTTTGCTCTCTTACCAAAACGAATCTATCAAAGAGATGAAGACTAGTTTAGATACAAATTTCCGTAACATACTTAATCTTTCTTCTACCATTAATAGCCATGTGTTTTATCAAAATAGAAAGATTAATTCCATAGATAGCAAGTTTGCTCTTTTCTTCCCTAAAACCAAAGATTGCAACACCTAGATCTATCCTTGCTTTTATGCCTAGCTAGGGGCGTTAAACGATAGAGCTTGTTGGGAGGCAACCCAATTTTATTTTTTTCCTTGCTTTTTTGCTCCTGTTTAGTAATAAATATTTTATCTAGCCTCTGTTTTGGTTTTGTTTTTTGTGTTTAATTAGTGTTTGTGCCAAGTAGAACCGTTGGGAAGACTTGGGGAAAGTCTTGTTAATCTTGCTGTAGAAAAATAGAAACTTTAGCGCTCACGAGAAATGCTGCCATTTTTTTCGAAAGTGCTATTTAGTTAATTCTTTATGCAGATGATTAATAGATAAATTCCTCACTTCCAGCAATTTATTTTAGAATTTTTGGGGTTCCATATCTTGCTCTAGCTACAGATTACTACAGACTGTTCTGTTTTTGACAGATTATGTTTGTGTGTTGTTTGCTTATTTTGATGAATCTATGGCTAGTAAAATAGTTTATAAACCATAGAGAAGTTGGAATACAGTATGTTTAACACCAATATAAATAAATAATTATTTCATTACAGTACCTTCAAGTGGTGTTTTGTTTTCTTTCGCTAACGGAGCTCACGAGATTTTCTACTTTAAGTTTTGTGTTGTGAAGTTTTCAAGTTTTTGGTAAGGATTTGATTGATTATGGAACAAGGAGTGGCAAGAGACTAAGCTTGGGCACGCCCATGGCACACCCAAGATAATCTAAGGACACCAAAAAGCCAAAGCTTGGGGATGCCCCGGAAGGCATCCCCTCTTTCGTCTACTTCCATCGGTAACTTTACTTGGAGCTATATTTTTATTCACCACATGATATGTGTTTTGCTTGGAGCGTCTTGTATTATTTGATTCTTTATTTCATAGTTTTCCACAATCTTCTTTGCTGTACACACCTTTTGAGAGAGACACACATGATTCGGAAATTATTAAAATACTCTATGTGCTTCACTTATATCTTTTGAGTTATATAGTTTTGCTCTAGTACTTCACTTATATCTTTTAGAGCGCGTCGGTGGATTTGTTTTATAGAAACTATTGTTCTCTCATGATTCACTTAGATTATTTTGAGAGTCCTACAAAAAAGCATGGTAATTTGTTTTAATTATGTTAGGCATTCAAGATTAATAATAAAATTCTCTTATGAGTGTGTTGAATACTTTGAGAAGTTTGATACTTGATAATTGTTTTGAGATATGGAGATGGTAATATTAGAGTCATCCTAGTTGAGTAGTTGCGAATTTGAGAAATACTTGTGTTAAAGTTTGTGATTCCCGTAGCATCCACGTATGGCGAACCGTTATGTGATGAAGTCGGAGCATGATTTATTTATTGATTGTCTTCCTTATGAGTGGCGGTCGGGGATGAGCGATAGTCTTTTCCTACCAATCTATCCCCTTAGGAGCATGCGTGTAATACTTTGTTTTGATAACTTGTAGATTTTTGCAATAAGTATATGAGTTCTTTATGATTAATGTTGAGTCCATGGATCATATGCACTCTCACCCTTCCACCATTGCTAGCCTCTCTAATACCGCGCACCTTTCACCGGTATCATACACCCACCACATATCTCCCTCAAAATAGCCACCATACCTACCTATCATGGCATTTTAGCCATTCCGAGATATATTGCCATGCAACTTTCCACCGTTCCATTTACTATGGCACGCTCCATCATTGTCCTATTGCTTTGCATGATCATGTAGTTGACATTGTATTTGTGGCAAAGCCACCATTCACAATTCTTTCATACATTTCACTCTTGATTCATTGCATATCCCGGTACACCGCCGGAGGCGTTCACATAGAGTCATATTTTATTCTAAGCATTGAGTTGTAATTGTTGAGTTGCAAGTAAATAAAAGTGTGATGATCATCATTTTTAGAGCATTGTCCCAAGTGAGGAAAGGATGATGGAGACTATGATTCCCCCACAAGTCGGGATGAGACTTCGGACGAAAAATAAAATAAAATAAAAAGAGGCCAAATAAGCCCAAATGAAAAAAAGGAGGCCATAAAAAAAAGAAGAAAATGCCCAAATATAAAAAAATATGAGAGAAAAAGAGAGAAGGGACAATGCTACTATCCTTTTACCACACTTGTGCTTCAAAGTAGCACCATGATCTTCATAATAGAGAATCGCCTATGTTATCACTTTCATATACTAGTGGGAATTTTTCATTATAGAACTTGGCTTGTATATTCCAATGATGGGCTTCCTCAAATTGCCCTAGGTCTTCATGAGCAAGCGAGTTGGATGCACATCCACTTAGTTCCTTTTGTTGAGCTTTCATACACTTATAGCTCTAGTGCATCCATTGCATGGCAATCCCTACTCACTCACATTGATATCTATTGATGGGCATCTCCATAGCCCGTTGATACGCCTAGTTGATGTCAGACTATCTTCCCTTTTTTCGCCTCCTCCACAACCACCATTCTATTCCACCTAAAGTGCTATGTCCATGGCTCACGCTCATGTATTGCGTGAAGATTGAAAAAGTTTGAGAACACCAAAAGTATGAAACAATTGCTTGGCTTGTTATCGGGGTTGTGCATGATTTAAATACTTTGTGTGGTGAAGATAGAGCATAGCCAGAATATATGATTTTGTAGGGACAACTTTATTTGGCCATGTTATTTTGAACAAACATAATTGCTTAGTTAGTATGCTTGAAGTGTTATTATTTCTATGTCAATATTGAACTTTTGTCTTGAATCTTTCGGATCTGAATATTCATACCACAATTAAGAAGAATTACATTGAAAATATGCCAAGTAGCATTCCACATAAATAATTCTGTTTTTATCATTTACCTACTCGAGGACGAGCATGAATTAAGCTTGGGGATGCTTGATGCGTCTCCAACGTATCTATAATTTTTTATTGTTCCATGCTATATTATATTTTATTTTGGACATTATTGTGCTTTATTATACACTTTTATATTATTTTTGGGACTAACCTACTAACCGGAGGCCCAGCCCAGAATTGCTGTTTTTTTGCCTATTTTAAGGTGTCGAAGAAAAGGAATATCAAACGGAGTCCAACCGGAATGAAACCTTCAGGAACGTGATTTTTGAAACAAACAAGATCCAGGAGACTTGGACCCTACGTCAAGCAACCAACAGGGAATCCACGAGGTAGGGGGCGCGCCTACGCCCCCCCCCCCCCAAGCACGCCCTCCACCCTCGTGGGCCCCCTGTTGCTCCACCGACGTACTCCTTCCTCCTATATATACCTACGTACCCGCAAACGATCAAATACGGAGCCAAAACCCTAATTTCACCGCCGTAACTTTCTGTATCCACGAGATCCCATCTTGGGGCCTGTTCCGGAGCTCCGCCGGAGGGGGCATCGATCACGGAGGGCTTCTACATCAAAACCATAGCCTCTCCGATGAAGTGATGTAGTAGGGGCGGCAAGGCACGTATTGTATTGTTGCCATCGAGGATAACAAGATGGGGTTTTTATCATATTGCATGAATTTATCCCTCTACATCATGTCATCTTGCTTAAAGCGTTACTTTGTTCTCTTGAAGTTAATACTCTAGATGCATGATGGACAACGGTCGATGTGTGGAGTAATAATAGTAGATGCAGGCAGGAGTCGATCTACTTGTATTGGATGTGATGCCTATATACATGATCATACCTAGATATTCTCATAACTATGCTCAATTCTGTCAATTGGTCAACAGTAATTGGTTCACCCACCGTAAAATACTTATGCTCTTGAGAGAAGCCACTAGTGATACCTATGGCCCCCGGGTCTATCTTCATCATATTAATCTTCCAACACTTAGTTATTTCCTTTGCTTTTTACTTTGCTTTTATTTTACTTTGCATCTTTATCATAAAAATACCAAAAATATTATCTTATCACATCTCACTCTCGTAAGTGACCGTGTAGGGATTGACAACCCCTTGTCGCGTTGGTTGCAAGGATTTATTTGTTTTGTGCAGGTGCGAGGGATTCGCGCGTAGCCTCCTACTGGATTGATACCTTGGTTCGCAAAAACTAAGGGAAATACATAAGCTACTTTGTTGCATCACCCTTTCTTCTTCAAGGGAAAACCAATGCAGTGCTCAAGAGGTAGCAATGATTTATTTATTGATTTTCTTCCTTATGAGTGGTGGTCGGGGATGAGCGATGGTATTTTCCTACCAATATATCCCCCTAGGAGCATGCGTGTAGTACTTTGTTTTGATGACTAACAGATTTTTGCAATAAGAATGTGAGTTCTTTATGACTAATGTTGAGTCCATGGATTATACCCGCTCTTACCTTTCCGCCATTGCTCGGCTCTCTATTACCACGCAACTTTCACCGGTACCATGAACACACCACATATCCTTCCTCAAAACAGCCACCATACCTACCTATTATGGCATTTCCATAGCCATTCCGAGATATAATGCCGTGCAACTTTTCCCCATTCCGTTTATTATGACACGCTTCATCATTGTCATATTGCTTTGCATGATCATGTAGTTGACATCGTATTTTTGGCAAAGCCACCGTTCATAATTCTTTCATACATGTTGCTCTTGAGTCATTGGACATCCCGGTACACCGCCGGAGGCATTCACATAGAGTCATATAAGTATCGAGTTGTAATTTTTGAGTTCTAAGTAAATAAAAGTATGATGATCTTCATTATTAAAGCATTGCCCCAAGTGAGGAAAGGATGATGGAGACTATGATTCCCCCACAAGTCGGGATGAGACTGTAACACCCACGATGCGGCTATATCTCCCACGTATCGGAGGACGACTTAGAGGCATAATCGCATAGTAGGCATGTCGCAAGAGGGGTAACCTTTACACATACCATGTACTGAATAAGATAGGGATAAACAGTTGGCTTACAATTGCCACTTCACACAGTACATAAATATAGCATTACATCATCCAGAATACAATCAAGGTCCGACTACGAAACCAACATAAATAAAGACAACCTCAAATGCATAGATCCCTGATCGCCCCAACTGGGCTCCACTACTGAACGTCCGGAAAGGAAACATAGTAACGTCATGAATCCTCGTCGAACTCCCACTTGAGTTCGGTAGCGTCCCCTGCACTGGCATCATCGGCACCTGCTGCTACGTCTTGAGCTTGCGTTGATTTTCCCCGAAGAGGAAGGGATGACGCAGCAGAGAAGCGTAAGTATTTCCCTCAGTTTTTGAGAACCAAGGTATCAATCCAGTAGGAGCCCACGCTCAAGTCCCTCGTACCTGCACAAAGCGATAGCTACTCGCAACCAACGCGATTAGGGGTTGTCAAGCCCTTCACGGTCACTTACGAGAGTGAGATCTGATAGATAGAATATTTTTGGTATTTTTGATATAAAGATGCAAAGTAAAAAGTAAAAGCAAAGTAAATAGTAAAACAATATAAAAGTGATGGAGATTGATATGATGCGAATAGACCCGGGGGCCATAGGTTTCACTAGTGGCTTCTCTCAAGAGCATAAGTATTCTATGGTGGGTGAACAAATTACTGTTGAGCAATTGATAAAATTGAGCATAATTATGAGAATATCTAGGCATGATCATGTATATAGGCATCACGTCTGTGACAAGTAGATCGAAACGATTCTGCATCTACTACTATTACTCCACTCATCGACTGCTATCCATCATGCATCTAGAGTATTAAGTTAAAAACAAAGTAACGCCTTAAGCAAGATGACATGATGTAGAGAGATAAATTCATGCAATATGAAATAAACCCCATCTTGTTATCCTCGATGGCAACGATACAATACGTGCCTTACTTCCCCTTCTGTCACTGGGTAAGGACACCGCAAGATCGAACCCAAAGCTAAGCACTTCTCCCATGGCAAGAACTACCAATCTAGTTGGCCAAACCAAACGGATAATTCGAAGAGACTTGCAAAGATAACCAATCATACATAAAAGAATTCAGAGAAGATTCAAATATTATTCATAGATAGACTTGATCATAAGCCCACAATTCATCTGTCTCAACAAACACACCGCAAAAAGAAGATTACACCGAATAGATCTCCACGAGAGAGGGGGAGAACTTTGTATTGAGATTCAAAGAGAGAGAAGAAGCCATCTAGCTACTAACTATGGACCCGAAGGTCTGAGGTAAACTACTCACACTTCATTGGAGGGGCTAGGATGATGTAGAAGCCCTCCGTGATGACGGCCCTCTTCCGGCGGAGCTCCGTAATAGGCCCCAAGATGGGATCTCGTGGATACAGAAAGTTGCGGCGGTGGAATTAGGTTTTTGGCTCCTGTTCTGATCATTTGGGGGTACATGTGTATATATAGGAGGAAGGAGTACGTCAGTGGAGCACCGAGGGGCCCACGAGGCAGGGGGCGTGCCCTAGGGGGGGGCGCCCCCCCACCCTCGTGACCACCTCTTTGATCCCTTGCAGTAGGGTCCAAGTCTCCTGGATCACGTTCGGTGAGAAAATCACGTTTTCGAAGATTTTATTCCGTTTGGACTCTGTTTATCCGAAACACTGAAATAGGCAAAAAACAGCAATTCTAGGCTGGGCCTCCGGTTAATAGGTTTGTCCGAAAAATAATATAAAAGTGGAAAATAAAGCCCAATATAGTCCAAAACAGTAGATAATATAGCATGGAGCAATCAAAAATTATAGATACGTTGGAGACGTATCACCTGCATCTGGTTTTGGAAGTAATCTGTGAGTTACGGGGACTCAGCAATCTCACACCCTTGTGATCAAGACTATTTAAGCTTATGGGTAGGAAAACATAGTGAAGTGGATCTGCAGCAAGCACTAGCACATATGGTGGCTAACTTACGCTAATGAGAGCGAGAAGAGAAGCAAAGCACGGTCGAGAAGCCATAAAGATCAAGAAGTGATCCTGAAACTACTAACGTTCAAGCATAACACGAGACCGTGTTCTCTTCTCGGACTCCGCCGAAAAGAGACCATCACGGCTACACACGCGGTTGATTCATTTTAATTAAGTAAGTGTCAAGTTTTCTACAACTGGATATTAA
>NC_041384.1:739152886-739153334 GCF_002162155.2 Triticum dicoccoides
AGGGGTGTCCCAACTTAGCCCATCACAAGCTCTCATGGTCAACGAAAGATATTCCTTCTCCCAGGACAACCCGATCAGACTCGGAATCCTGGTTACAAGACATTTCGATAATGGTAAAACAAGACCAGCAAAGCCGCCCGATGTGCCGACAAATCCCGATAGGAGTCGCACGTATCTCGTTCTCAGGGAACACTGGATGAGCGCTCCGTACAACTAAAACCAAACCTCGAGTTTCCCCGAGGGGGTGCTGCAAAGGACTCTAGTTTGGACCAACACTCACAGGAGCACTGGCCCGGGGGTTTAAAATAAATATGACCCTTGAGTCCGCGTAACCCGGCCAAGGGAGAAAGGCTTAGGTGGCAAATGGTAAAACCAAGGTTGGGCCTTGCTGGAGGAGTTTTATTCAAGGCGAACTGTCAGGGGGTTCCCATTATAACCCAACCGCGTA
>NC_041384.1:739153437-739171417 GCF_002162155.2 Triticum dicoccoides
GGAACGCAAAATCAAGGAACATAACACCGGTATGAAGGAAACTAGGGCGTCAAGAGTGGAACAAAACACTAGCATAAGGCCGAGCCTTCCACCCTTTACCAAGTATATAGGTGCATTAAAGTAAACAAGATATAATAGTGATATCCCAACAATAATCATGTTCCAACAAGGAACAATCTCCATCATCACCTGCAACTAGCAACACTATAAGAGGGGCTGAGCAAAGCGGTAACATAGCCAAATAATGGTTTGCTAGGAAAATGTGGGTTAGAGGCTTGTCATGGCAATATGGGAGGCATGATAAAGCAAGTGGTAGGTATCGCGGCATAGCAATAGAACAAACAACTTGCAAGCAAAGATATAAGTGATTTCGAGGGTATGGTCATCTTACCTGCAAAGTTCTTTGAGTTGACGTAAGCTTGATCCTCGTAAGCGTACTCAACGAGTTCCTCGATCACGTACTCATCTCCTGGCTCTACCCAAAGCAAGAACACAAGCAAAGGACCAACAATCAATCACGGTGCAATGCGCAAGCAACATGATGCAAAACATGGCATGACATGCAGGATGTGATATGTAATGCATATGCAAGCTCCGGAAGGAAAAGATTGAACCAGGCCTCAACTTGGCAAACCAAGAGCTCCGCTAGAAAGATGAGTTGATTTCGGTCGAAAACGATATAAAGATCACCGGAATCGGATGCACGGTTTGCAAATGGCAAACAAAATAATAATGACACCATTCTGCGATAAACAGCACGATGCCATCTAGAATGCAACAAGAAACTAAGCTACTGCACTCTAACATAGCAACAAAGCACATGGCAGTGATCTACTCAATATTCTTGACAAAACATGAACACTGAGCTACGGCTAAATCAGACAATAGCGGGTTCAAACAAGCATGACAAAAGTGCAAAGGATATCAACATCACAGACTTAGTGAAAATACTAACATGTCAGGAATTAACATCAGGAAGCAATGTTTGGAGAAAGATATGAACATGCTACATGAACATAACATAGCAAACAAAGGCATGGAATGAATCTACTCAAAGCATATAACAAAAGTCCCTTACTGGCCATAAGCCAAAAAGGATCAGAAGATATGATGGCACACATGTAAACATAGCAACTTTCGTTAACAGATTCAGACTTAGCAAAAAATTGGACATGGTAAAAACAGATTAATGAAGGCCTCTTTGCGAGCTCGATTCACTCATCACAAGGCATTGCATGATAAACTAAGCATACTACCAGCAAGAATGCATGATCATGAAGCCAAGCAAAGCAAGAACAAGTTCATAGCATGAATGGATCAACTACAACAACCTTGGCAAAACTGATTAACACATAAACAGTCTGCCAGGAACATTTATAGCAAAAGTAGAGCAAGATTGAGTCATGCTAGGGCACTCCATAAATACAAACAGGGGTATGGATGGATAGAGCACAATCATATGTCCAAATCAACCTTTTTCGTCTTTACTGACCGTATTTGAATTCGTTTTTAAACGATAAGGAATTCGAAAAATATTTCTATATGAAAAAGTTGCGCATTTTCCATAACTTTCCAATGCCGTATCATTTGCGTCAATCCGATAAACCGTTTGCAAAAAAAGGTGAAAATATGTTTCGCCCAGAATTTCACCATTTTTCAAATTAATTTTAAATTATATATAATTTTAAAAAACAGTAGATATATGGAAGATGTGGATTTTTACCAGCTTTCCAACGCCATCTTATTTGCTCAATTCCGACAAACCGTTTGAAAATTGTGTGCAAAATACGATTCACTTTTCAGTTTTGAAAAAAATGGTTTTTTTCAAAACTGCAGTTAAACCGTGATGATTTTGCAAAAAAAAAACTTATATATTTGTAATGTAGATGTCAAGAGCTTTCCAACGATATATTACACGCCCCATTCCGACGAAAAGACGATCAGTTCGACGAGATAAAAATTATCAGTACAACTGCCTGAAACCATCAGTTCAAGTAGGGTAACAGAATAATATTCGGTTACGAGAAACAGAATATATATGGGGAATTGATTGAATTTAAGAAAAAGCAAAAAAGGGGGCTATACAGGCACTTTGTCCTCCGCTAGCGGACGGCAAAGAGCTTTGCCATCAGCGAGTAGACGGCAAAGCTGCCACGTGGCAGCTACCTGTGCAAGCTAAGGGCACTGAGCTAGCCTATGTTGTTGCTTCGCTGTCCACTGGCAGATGGCAAAGACATTTGCATCTTTGCTGTCTGCTAGCAGACAGCATAGCATGCCACATGGCGGCAACCTGGGCTGGCCTATATGGGCACTTTATCGTCCGCTGGCAGACGGCAAAGATGCAAAGGTATTTGTCGTCTGCCAGCGGACGGCAAAGCATGTCGTTAACCCCCTAACGGACCTAACCTGCCACGTGTGCCGTCCAGACTCTTTGTCCTCTGCTGGCGGACGGCAAAGAACATTTTGTCTTTGCCGTCCGCTAGCAGACGGCAAAGAGGCCTTTGCCGTAGCTTATTCCGCCGTACATGTTGTTGTCTGCTGGCTGATGGCAAAGGCCTTTGCCGTCGGCAATGGCAGACGGCAAAGTGTCTGATTCCTATAGTGAATGGCCAGATTGTACTCCTTTAGTAGATCCTTCCACCCACTAAATTTGGGTCGATCACAAGGATCGTCCATGGCATATAGGGGTTTCCACTAGTTGGGGCCGTTGGTGATGTATATAGTGAGAGCTCCTATTTGGAAAATAGGGTGGGGCGCAGAACTCTCCCCCTGCGCGGTTTGTGCCGGCCCAAAGCAGGGGTGAGGGGCGCCTGTTATTTCATTTTGTTTCGATTTTCCCTTCAATACTTTTTTATTTATTCATTTTATTCTTTTTCCCTTCTTTTTTTATTTTTATTTTTACTTATAACTAAATTCAAAAAATTCTCAAGAACTTCAAAAAGGTTCCTGAATATGTTTTTGAATTTCTAAAGAAATTTTGAATTTGAAAAATGTTCCTAAATTTTAAAAAAATATCACAAGTTTGAAAAAATTCCAAATTCCAAAAGATGTTCCCGGATTTCAATTTTTTGATGAATTTAAATATTGATCTTGTATTTCAAAAAAAAGTTCCAAGTTTCAAAAAATGTCCACAAACTTAAAAATTATCCAGTAATTCAACAAATATTCATGAATTAAAAAATATATTCTTGAATTTTGAAAGTGTTCAGAAATTCAACAAATGTTCCTGAATTTCATAAGATGTTCTAAATTTAAAAACATGTTCAAGAATTCCAAAAATGGTCACCTATTTTAATTTATTTCATGAATTTCATATTCAGGAAAGGAAAAAATCTTCAAAATTTCAAAAATAGCCATTCTGATTTTTTTTTCATTTTTGAAGGAATTTGAAAAAAGGGAGGAAAAACCCAACCCAAAGAGAACTACAAAAACTAACAAATAGGAAATACGAAAAAAATGGGTTCAGGAAAGGTTCTAGAACCTTCCAAAACCAGTGGGAGTTGAACCGCAAATGGGTCGGCCCAATAGGAGGTGGGCCTTATGTTGCTATCCACTGCAGTACGCGGTAAATAGGAATCATCATGTGCATACATAGCCTGCTAAAACTGGTTGGGGGAGCGATTGGCAAGGGGCTATAGCACCTTCTTGGCCCCCTAAGTCTCCGCCCCTATTCGTAGCATCGTCGGTCGCTTACTTGCAGCAACACTGACATCGTCGTAGCAAACAATCCCACACTCACATCAGGATGTGACATCGTCTCTAGCATCATTGGCATGATTGTTCTTTGTAGTAACACTAACCTAACCCCCATGCCACCACAAGTGAGTGGGGCATTGTCTTGCTGCAATGGTAAACAACAGCGCCCGCCAACTCCAGCATGCCAACCTCATGTGTTCGTTTTGGATGAAGAGTATGAAGTCGTGGTGCAGCCTGAAGCCCATTAATCTAGAGGGTTGCGCATGGCAATATTAGTGGATAACAACATTAAAACGCACCAACAGCGACATGCAACGCGCTAGTGAGAATGGAGGAAAAGGCTTGAGGAATAAGAAAGAAATATGCTACACTTGTGTGGTCAATTTATGGACCAGCTTACGCGCATAGCTAAAAAATCAAACAAGCACCCTAACCAATAACGTTATAGGTTCAGGATTCACCAATTGGACCACCACTCAACCTGTTCGTTGTCGACAAAAAATCGAAATATGCGAGCTAGTTTTTAAAATAAAAATCGACTTCACACCAAATGAATAAACAAATATTCTATGTAATCAAACAATGAAACAAAGCGTATTGTAGTTGGTATTAGGCCATTGGCGTACCTTGGGTCAAGGTTGTTGTTGAAGTCTAGCTTATTCATCATCTTAAGAATAATTTTCCCCTTTCCTCGAACATCGTGCCCCTCTGCCCCGTGTCTTCTTTGCCCCTTTCTCTTCATCACCCCCGACCCTCTCTCTCCCAGATTCGACTGCCTCGCCGGTCGGGGAGGCAAGGCCCACGGTCATGTTCCTTTAGTTGTAAGTTGTATGCCTTCCTAGTGGCGGTTAGTTCTCTACCCTTACAAATAAACTAGATCCTCTTGGTCTCTCTTCCTTATCCTCCTGGTGGCCATGAGTGGAATTGAAGAGAGCATATCTGAGGTTCTCTGTTGGACTTTTGTTGGCGTTGCCCTGTCTCCTCGATTACGACCCCCTCTTCCATTGGATCTCCATCGTGGTGGTGGAAGGGATTTCGGCGATGGTTGGTAGTTCATTCATGGATTTATTGCCTTTTCTTTCTCCTTGTTTTTTTCTCTTTAGGTACAATTAAAGTGCAACTATCCCTGGGTGGTTTTGGTAATTCCTAACAACATATAGCTCATTGAGCTAACATTATTCCAAGATTAATATTTCAGGAAAAGCTCAATGAATGGCATGGCATGGATCCCTCAAAATTCTAAGGACAAAAAGTTTGGCTCAAGCGTGAAGCTCAAGACTCTACATTTTATATTTTAGTGATCCAAGTTTACGTTGAGTCTATAGGAAAAGCCAATACTATCAAGGAGGGATGAGGTGTTGCTTAATGGCTTGCTTGCTCAAAGTGCTTAGTGATATGCTCCAAAATCCTCAACTACTCTCCCACATCCACATATGACCTAAAACAAAAGTCAAACTCGGCCCCACCGATTCTTTCTATCCGGCGCCACCGAGTTTCAAATGTCATAGCCACTGCCACAAACCCTAGGCAAATCGGTCTCACCGATAGGGATCTCGGTCTCACCGAGATGGGATTGTAATCTCTCTGTTTCCCTTCGTAACGTTTCGGTCTTACCGAGATGAGCTATCGGTCCCACCGATATTGCAATGTAAACTCTCTGTTTCCCTTTTGTAACATCTCGGTCTCACCGAGATGAGCGAATCGGTCCCACCGAGTTTACCTGACCAACTCTCTGGTTATTACCAAAATCGGTCCCATCGAGTTTGTGTAATCGGTCACACCGAGATTACGTTATGCCCTAACCCTAACCATATCGGTCCTACCGAGTCGCATCTCAGTCCCATCGAAAATCCTAACGGTCACTAGGTTTGCTGAATCGGTCCGACCGAGTTTAGCAAATTGTGTCTAAGGTTAGATTCTGTGTGGAGGCTATATATACCCCTCCACCCACTCTTCATTTGTGGAGAAAGCCATCAGAACATACCTACACTTCCAATACACATTTTCTGAGAAAGAACCACCTACACTTGGGTTGAGGTCAAGATATTCCATTCCAACCATATGAATCTTGATCCCTAGCCTTCCCAAGTTGCTTTCTACTCAAATCTTCTTTCCACCAAATCCAAATCATGTGAGAGAGAGTTGAGTGTTGGGGAGACTATCATTTGAAGCACAAGAGCAAGGAGTTCATCATCAACACACCATTTGTTACTTCTAAGAGAGTGGTGTCTCCTAGATAGGCTAGGTGTCACTTGGGAGCCTCCGACAAGATTGTGGAGTTGAACCAAGGAGTTTGTTAGGGCAAGGAGATCGCCTACTTCGTGAAGATCTACCACTAGTGAGGCAAGTCCTTCGTGGGCGACGGCCGTGATGGAATAGACAAGGTTGCTTCTTCGTGGACCCTTCGTGGGTGGAGCCCTCCATGGACTCGCACAACCGTTACCCTCCGTGGGTTGAAGTCTCCATCAACGTGGTTGTACGATAGCACCACCTATCGGAACCACGACAAAAACATCCGTGTCTCCAATTGCGTTTGAATCCTCCAAATCCTTCCATTTACATTCTTGCAATTTGCATGCTTTACTTTCCGCCGCTCATATACTCTTTTGCATGCTTGCTTGAATTGTGTGGAGATTTCTTGACTTGTGCTAAGATAGCTAAAATCTGCCAAGAACTAAAATTGGGAAAAGGCTAGATTTTTATTTGGTCAAGTAGTCTAATCACCCCCCTCTAGACATACTTTCGATCCTACAAGTGGGATCAGAGCTTTGGTCTCCATTTGCTTTGATTTCCATAGCTTTTGGTGGTCATAGCCTTGGTTTCACAACCTAGGAGAGTATGGCGTCTAGCGAGGGAAATTATCACCGTAGAGGTCCTTACTTTGATGGTACTAATTTTGCTTGTTGGAAGCATAAGATGAAAATGCATATTCTTGGACATAACCCCGCCGTTTGGGCTATTGTGTGTATTGGCTTGCAAGGTGAATTCTTTACTGGGAAAGAACCGAACCGTGAAGCCACCGCGGAAGAGTTGAAAATGCTGCAATACAACGCTCAATCTTGTGATATCCTCTTCAACGGATTGTACCCCGAAGAATTCAACAAAATCAGCCGTCTTGAGAATGCAAAGGAAATTTGGGATACTTTGATTGATATGCACGAAGGTACCGACTCCGTCAAGGAATCCAAATTGGATGTGCTTCAAAGTCAACTTGACAAGTTCAAAATGAAGGATGGTGAAGGTGTTGCTGAAATGTACTCGAGGCTTGCCACATTGATCCAAATGATGCCCAATTACAAAGATCTCAAGCCAACGGAAGTCATCGGAAGAATTGTTGCTCATGATATGTCACTCAAGGATAAAGAGGAACTTCACAACAAATCAAGTGGTGCTTACAAAGCCTCATGTTAAGCCCCCACATCATCGAGTGAGAAACAAACCTTCAATGAAGAATTGAGCTTAATGGTGAAGAACTTCAACAAGTTCTACAAGAGTAGAAGCAAAGAGAGAAGCTCCAAGTTAAGGTCCTACAATGACAAAAGATCTTCTAGTCGAGAGCGAAAATGCTACAATTGTGGAAGGCCCAGACACTATTCCAATGAGTGTACGGCCCCCTACAAGGGAAGAGAAGATTATCCCAAGAGAAGAAGTAGAAGAGAAGAATCACCATCTAGAGAAAGAAGGAGTAGAGATGATCCTTATGAACGAAGACCCTCACGGAGAAGCAAGGATTCGGAAAGAAAGGACAAGTCATCAAGGAGCTACACAAAACGAAGACATCAAGCTCATGTTGGTGAATGGGTATGCGGCTCCGACTCCGACAACCACTCCGAGAGAAGCTATCACTCCGACTCCGAATATACTCAAGATGAAGGTGTTGCCGATCTAGCACTTGTGACAACTAACTCCTACGACATATTTGACTCACCAAACGAAGGAGTTGGAACATGCTTCATGGCTAAAGGCCCAAAGGTATCACACCCCGAGTATGTTGATTTCAATAGTGATGAAGATGACTTGTTAGGTGATGATGATTTACTTGTTGACAACTCTAGTGATGAATACTATGATGAAACGTCAATTAATCATGCTAATCAAGATAAAATGAATGACAATGATAAGGAGAAGATTGAGTCTCTAACTAAAGAACTAAACACTCTTAAGTTAGCTCATGAAACTATCTTAGGAGATCATCGAGAACTTTTAAGGACTCATGAGAAATTACGCTTTGAAAAGCTCAACCTTGAGCAAGAGCATGGGTTCTTAAAAGCAATCAATGATGATCTTCGTAAGAAAAGTTCTTCTTACATTGCCAAGCATTTACTCTTATCCACTTACATGCCTCAAGTCAAGTCTAGTAACAAGAACAAGAAAGATTCTTCCTCTAGTAGTAACAATAATCATGCTAAATCCAATATTGTTGCTTCTAGTAGTTCTCTTGATTCCACTAATGATTCTCTTAGCCAAGTTACACTTGAGCAAGAAAATAGCTTATTGAAGGGAATTACAGAGAAAGGTGTTTACAAGAGCCTTGCCGGAAGTAAGCAATTCGAGGAAATTGTACGCATGCAAGGAAGGCACCGGAAGAATCAAGGTGTTGGTTTTGAACGAAAGTTCAATGCCAATGTAGTTGAGTGGGAAGAAGATCAATACCCCAAGACGAAATTTGTTCCTCAACAAGATAAGTATGATCCTACTTCTCTCAAAGGGACACAAGCTCAAGATGATCTTCCACCACAAGACCACAAGCAAAAAGGCAAGGACAAGCTTCCAGAGGAAATTGATGCATTTGAAGAAGCTCCTAAGGCCTTGGTCAAGTGGGTTCCCAAGACTACTTCAAGTTCCACTTAATCAAATACAACTACAACACCGAGGATTCCCATCAAGATGGTGTGGATCCCGAATAAGAAGAACTAGAGAGTTCTTGAGGGTGACTCCGCCAACATACTTCACTCGTATCATCTTGGCAAGAACAAGTGCAATCAACTTTCACATCTTGCACTAGTTTAAGGAGTCACAAACCCTCTTGTTTGTAAGACAAGGGACAAGGTAGCCTAAAAGCTTTCATAGACATCATCTTGTGTGTGCATCACTCTATGTCTATGGATATCCTTGTTTGTTCCTTGTGGGACTAACCCGTGTAGGTATTGAAAGTGCAACTCACTCCAATGGATAGCTCCAAATGATCTACATCAACATTGAGCATCCACATCTTCAACACTTACATGAAGTCATCATCGACAAAACCCAAGGTTAGTTCATCCCTCTTAGGGGGGATCTCACATCTAGGGGGAGCTTTACTCTAAGAATTGAGCTAAAGCAACTCTAATGGTGTGAACACAACAATGCTTTATGTAAAAGTGGTAACCCCACTTGTGCTTAAACGATGAGAATGACCTATGATCAAATGTTCTCATTTGACCCCTAAGTCAATATACTCATATATAGATGACCTAGTCATCGCCAATTGTTTGATAGATGCTAGAATTGGTTGTGCATGCTTTGCCACATATTTCAATTGCCATTTTATTGTGTGAGCATGTTGATTGCATATTTTATTCATTCGCGGACATCCACTTATTGTTTTGATTGATTGGTTTTCTTTTCTTTTGCCAAGTGGATGGACAAGAATGCCTAAGAACCCTCTCTAGCTATCTATGCTTTTCTCGTCTCAAACTCTATTCCTGCTACATCACAAAATTTGATCAAGTCAGATTCGTACCACTCTGTGTGAGGAGCACTCGGAGTCCCCGATTAGTCATAGACTTAAACTTCCAAAACTTCTTTGTGCTTTTCGGTCTGACCGATTCCTCCATTTCGGTGATACCGAGATCACTAAGTCGATCTAGGTTTTCAATCTCGGTGCAACCGATTTGAACCTTTCGGTCACACCGAGTTTCAGTAACTGCTTGTAGTTATGAATCTCGGTGCCACCGAGTTGTTCCACTCGGTCACACCGACAGGGTCGGGCTATATGTACTCACGGGCAAAATTTTGGAAATTTCTCCGAAACCCCTTCGCCCGCGCATAGCTCGCTCTGCCTCCTGGGTCTCCGGATCGTCCTCCTCGTCACCAGTCGCCTCCTGCCGCTGGTCTCCGCTACCGTCAATGGAATTCTTCCCCGCCGTTGCCGCCGTAGCGAGTTCATTGCCAAACTAGGGTATGGACTCGATCACAGTGCTATCCCCGTCCGATTCCTAGCACATTGTGTTCATTATGATTCTTACCATGATTGAAACGCTTCTATCCAGTCAAAACACTCCGTAGATTAGAGTTGAATTGGAAATTTAGGGTTAGGTTTCCGCTGAAACCATCTCGGACCATCCGAGTTGTGGAACTCGGTACCACCAATTCGGCTCAGGCCATTGCACATGTAATTTTCGGTCTGACCAAGAATTGCAAATCGGTGTGACCGAGTTCAGGACTTTGTGAAACCCTAGCAGTCTCGGTGCCACCGAACTGTGACTCGGTCTGACCGAGTTCACTAGTTTAGCTTCCAACAGCTGCTTCGGTATCGCCGAGTTTACAAATCGGTTGATCCAAAATGCTTTCTATGGAAAACTAAAACTAAGTTTTTAACTCATTCTTTTGCAAAAACCTCTGCATTTTGTGATGCTCATCCACTCTATCTCATCTATATCTATTCACAGGGTCTGATGTCAGTGTTTGCAATATGTCTGATCAGAGTGACAGCCAGAACAGGTCAGAGGAGCAGGTTCACCTGAGTGAGGGCACTAGTCCCTCTAGCAGTTCAGATGATGGTAGCAGGAGCACTCCCAGCAACTTGCCCAAAGCTGCCACGAGAACAAGGAAGAAGAAAACTTCAAAGTCTGAGGATGAAGACTATGTGGCCACTTAGGATGATGCCACATCAAAGAAGAAAGTGCTTAAGAAGGAATATGGCACAGCTGCTTCAACCAAGCCAGGTCTGAAGACCAAGAGGTCAGCAGGGAGACAGCCAATGTCTAAAGCCAGAGCCTCCTCTCAAGCATCTTTGGAATCTCAACCCAAAGAGGCTGCTGCAGAAGGGAAGAAGAGGAAGGAGAGGATCAAAAAGACCACTGCTAGAGTGCTTGGGAGATCCTCAATCATGAGAGATTTTGAAGAGGAAGAGGAAGAAGAGGTTGCTGCACCAGCACCTAAGGCCCAGAAGCTTATGGGTGATGCTATCAGGACAGGGGCTGCTTCATCAAAGCCCAAAGAAGCACCCAAAGCAGCCTCCAAGCCCAAGAGTGCACCTAAGAGGAATACCAGGAGTATACCAGCTGCTGAGAAGAACAAGGCCCCAGTGTCTGAAGTTGCTGTTGATGAAGATGATGAAGGACAAGTCCAGAGAAAGCTCAAACCCAAGATTCCAGACCACAATGATGCTCATCCCGTGGCTGAGAACATGAAGATCAGGAGAGACTCGGGGTTGAGGCTATGGAGAGAGACAGATCCATATGCTACCAGGAGAAGGACTGCTGTTGATTACAGGTTCCACACAAAGGAACAGCAAGATTTCTATGAGACAGTGCTGCTGGACAAGAAGCCTATAGTGTGTGTGAAATGAGGTGGGTCGACTGGAAGTATATCAACAAAAATGAGGAACACTATCCTGGTGTGTTTGACAGCTTCAGTGCTTGTGGAGTTGCAGACTTTGTTGGGCAGAATCTCACAAAGTGGAATGAGGAGCTCATAATGCAATTCTACTCCACAGCACACTTCTATCCAGATGGCAGGATAGTATGGATGTCTGAAGGTACAAGGTACCACTCAACTATTGAGGAATGGGCAAATCTGATCAATGCTCCTAAGGAAGAAGAAGATGACTTGGATGTCTATGCCAAGAAGAAGATGGATCACAACTCTATGGCAAACATGTACAAGGAGATTCCTAAAGATGATCTTGAGACTCACCAGTTTGGGTCAGTAAAACACTTGCTGTCAGGGCTGCCTACAATCAATTGGATCCTTAGGCACACTCTCTTGCCCAAGTCTGGTGATCACAGAATGATCAGAGGCCATGCAATTAACTTGCTACATATATTTGATGTGCCACAGAAGTTCAAGGTCATGAGCCTTATAGTTGAGACTATCAAGAGGACTGCAGCTGACCAAAAAAGAAGTTGTGGATATGCCCCACAGATCCAGGAGTTGATAAACTCAAAGATGGGCACAGGCACATACTTGTTGGATAAGGAACACTTGCCTATCTATCCTGACTTTGAGGACAATCAAGTTGTGATGAATGAGAATGAACCATCATCAGTACAAGCTCAAGAGAAGAAGGAGAAAGCAAAGAAAGAGAAGGCTGCCAAGATGCCAACTCAAGAGGAGGCATCTGAGTACTTTTTGAAAAGGAAGCAGGACCAGCTTGGTTATTTGATAGCATCAACTCTGAGGATTGAGAAGGGGTTGGCCACCCTAACTCAAAACCAGGAGAGCCTGGAAAGAATCATGGAACAAAAATTCTATGATTTAGATGTCAAAGTAACTGAGATTCAGTCTGTTGTGGAGCAGCTACAGGATGACATGCAGGAGAGGAAGGGAAGGACAACCACTGATGCATTTGTCAGAGTGCCTCGAGCTCAGAGATCGGCTGCGGTGCCCGTTCCAGACACTAGAGTCACTGCATCTGCACCAGCTACAGCTTCAGCGCAACCAGCTCCAGCACCAACTCCATCAGCTCCATCTACTTCGACTGAAGCCTTCGTCCTTGGCGTTCTCCGGACACCACCACCTGAAGACCAAGATTGAGAGACGTTTTAGTGCTATGCATTTTCTATGAACTTTTTGGTAACTTGTTGCCAAAGAAGGAGAAAAATGTATAGATCATAGGCTTCGAGAGAGAGCGTTGCTTTTTATTCTCTCTTGATTTGGTGGTTGAACTTTGTTTGTCTTTTGATTGCTTGAGATACTATGCTATTATCTGTGAGACATTGATGATCATGTGGTTGATCATAAGATACACTTATGCTTGTTAGATGATATTATCTTACTTATCCTTATATGATCATTCACTTTGCTTGGTGATGAGTGCATGTATTTAATTCTTATCATTTTGAGCGCTCCACCAAGATGTATGTGACATGGAAGAGTAACCCATGATCCTAACTCATTGTGCATTTGCAGTCCAAAGCAAATCTTAAGATATGCACAAATTTAGGGGGAGCTCTTGCTTTTCACATACTTCTCAAAGCGACAATATCTTTCACTCTTATTATCATTTGTCGAAGCTTTGATCTATATGTTGTCATCAGTTACCAACAGGGGGGAGATTAAAAGTGCAACTATCCCTGGGTGGTTTTGGTAATTCCTAACAAAATATAGCTCATTGAGCTAACATTATTCCAAGATTAATATTTCAGGAAAAGCTCAATGAATGGCATGGCATGGATGAGGAAAGTGGATCCCTCAAAATTCTAAGGACAAAAAGTTTGGCTCAAGCGTGAAGCTCAAGACTCTACATGTTATATTTAGTGATCCAAGATCACATTGAGTCTATAGGAAAAGCCAATACTATCAAGGAGGGATGAGGTGTTGCTTAATGGCTTGCTTGCTCAAAGTGCTTAGTGATATGCTCCAAAATCCTCAACTACTCTCCCACATCCACATATGACCTAAACCAAAAGTCAAACTCGGCCCCACCGATTCTTTCTATCCGGCGCCACCGAGTTTCAAATGTCATAGCCACTGCCACAAACCCTAGGCAAATCGGTCTCACCGATAGGGATCTCGGTCTCACCGAGATGGGATTGTAATCTCTCTGTTTCCCTTCGTAATGTTTCGGTCTTACCGAGATGAGCGATCGGTCCCACCGAGATTGCAATGTAAACTCTCTGTTTCCCTTTTGTAACATCTCGGTCTCACCGAGATGAGCGAATCGGTCCCACCGAGTTTACCTGACCAACTCTCTGGTTAGCTTATTACCAAAATCGGTCCCGCCGAGTTCGTGTAATCGGTCACACCGAGATTACGTTATGCCCTAACCCTAACCATATCGGTCCTACCGAGTTGCATCTCAGTCCCACCGAAAATCCTAACGGTCACTAGGTTTGCTGAATCGGTCCGACCGAGTTTAACCATTCGGTCCCACCGAGTTAGGCAAATTGTGTGTAATGGTTAGATTCTGTGTGGAGGCTATATATACCCCTCCACCCACTCTTCATTTGTGGAGAAAGCCATCAGAACATACCTACACTTCCAATACACATTTTCTGAGAGAGAACCACCTACACTTGTGTTGAGGTCAAGATATTCCATTCCAACCATATGAATCTTGATCTCTAGCCTTCCCAAGTTTCTTTCCACTCAAATCTTCTTTCCACCAAATCCAAATCCTATGAGAGAGAGTTGAGTGTTGGGGAGACTATCATTTGAAGCACAAGAGCAAGGAGTTCATCATCAACACACCATTTGTTACTTCTTGGAGAGTGGTGTCTCCTAGATTGGCTAGGTGTCACTTGGGAGCCTCCGACAAGATTGTGGAGTTGAACAAAGGAGTTTGTAAAGGGCAAGGAGATCGCCTACTTCGTGAAGATCTACCGCTAGTAAGGCAAGTCCTTCATGGGCGACGGCCGTGATGGAATAGACAAGGTTGCTTCTTCGTGGAACCTTCGTGGGTGGAGCCCTCTGTGGACTCACGCAACCGTTACCCTCCGTGGGTTGAAGTCTCCATCAATGTGGATGTACGATAGCACCACCTATCGGAACCATGACAAAAACATCCGTATTTCCAATTGCGTTTGAATCCTCCAAACCCTTCCCTTTACGTTCTTGCAAGTTGCATGCTTTACTTTCCGCTGCTCATATACTCTTTTGCATGCTTGCTTGAATTGTGTGGAGATTGCTTGACTTGTGCTAAGATAGCTAAAATCTGCCAAGAACTAAAATTGGGAAAAGGCTAGATTTTTATTTGGTCAAGTAGTCTAATCACCCCCCCCCCTCTAGACATACTTTCGATCCTACATACAATAAACACATGTTTTCTCCACCTATGCTCAATGGTTTTGGTCCTCATCATCCTTCTCTCTGTCGAGTTTCTTGACTTGGTGCTTCATCTTCTTCTTCCTATTGGTCTGACCGGACGGTTCTTAGGTGTTGCATACATTTATCTACCTTTCCTGGCAACGCCTCCTTCTTCCTTTGGTTAAGTTCTCTCTTATTTTCTGCATCAAAGGGAGGCCTTCTTCTATAAAAGTTGAGCTCAGTTGGGTGTTATTCTCCCTTTCCAATCTTCACCTTGAGGCCTGCTTGTGCCTTGGGAAACAACATCTGCTTGAATCTAGCGCGGCGTTGTTCAACCCGTGTTTTGTTGAGGCGTCTTCCTGCTGTTGAGGGAAGAGCACTAACAAGAATCATGCCTTCTTCAGCTACAACCTCTATATCTCTGATTGTGAGTTCATCTCTAATCGGTGTCGCTGGACCATGTCAGACGCGTGAGTAGCCGCGTGGGCTACATGAATCCCAAAAAGGTGCACGCCAACACATGGCAACTTCCATGTGAGCAAGGGCCAGTTCTTTTGGTTACTCAAAAGATAAGCCATCTCCTCCCTAGCTTTTCCCATAATCCGCCTCTCTTATTTCTTGGGGCTCCTAAACCGGTTATAGGATAACTAAGTCAGAAGCCTCAACAAATTTAGGGTGCCTTATTTTTTAAATTAGGAAGAAGCAGCTTATCTATAATTGAGAGGCAATTTATTTTTGTTTAAGCCCCCCAACAGAATTGGTAGTTGATCCTTTAGGATATACTATCCACCTAGTGTTGATGAAAGCAAATTGTAAGTTAAAATTGCCTTAAAAAGTTGGAAGTAAAAAAACACTTTTTTAGATCTTGGAAAACTTTTCTCGGTTATTAAAAGAAAACTACTAGAATGCCCGTGGGTTGCTACATGCTAAAATACATATAAATAAATTAAAAGAAAAAATAAGGTGGTCTTCAAGGTAACTCACTTCTCTCTCATAGAGTCGAGCATGTACGGGATCAAATGGGCGCCAAGCGAACGTCTCCAAAATTTAACAATCTAGACAATTCGGGCTCCCTCAAATTAGCCCGTATGTAGGAGAGAAATGTGGTTGTCCGGCCTATCTGACATGCTATCACCAACATGTGGTCCCAACACAAAAACCACACCCCACGACATTTTCCTGTCATACCCTACCCTTCTCGCTCGGTTTTCCATCATAGCAGGACATTTCTCGCTAGAGCCCTCTTCACTTAAACCAGATGATGCCCACCGCACCTTCGACATGGCACCCTATCTCCTTCATACGGTACTTCCCCATGGACCGTCAAGGAGGAATCCCCCGCCAAGAGTCTCTGATACCCTTCCCAAGTGTTCGTGTTGAAGGGCTTGACATAATCCATCCATCGATGACTCATCCCTTGGTCTAATTACCTTCTGACGTTGAAGGGCCTGATGATGCCGGGAGTGCTGGCTCCACGGAGGACGCAGTTGCTGTCGCACTTGGAGGTGCACCGAGCCGCCTCAGGCGACCCCGGGTGCTTGATCCGCTCCGCTTTTCAGTTGCCTTCTGCTGCTTTTGTAGGGGATGGGCGTCCTCTGGCCGCCGGCGGACCGCCACGCCAGCGCACCAACGCCCGCGTCGTCAGGCCTCCATCCCCCTGGGGTCTTGCCGCTTGAGGAACAGGGTGAGAGGGGCAGGCTTGGGGAGAGAGAGGGGCTCTGCCAGATTCGCCGCCGCCGCCGCCAACGATGCCTCCGCCCGTTGTCACTATCCTTGTCCTCCGCCCCAACACGGCGCCACCGCTGCCCCTGCTACTCCACCCAAGCGGTGACGTCCCAGCCGGTCCATCCCCTCAGTGACGCGGCTGCCCCGCACCCATCCTCAGTGCCCGCAACACGAGTTGGCGGCTAGGGTTAGCCGTAGGGGCGCGCGCAGGGAGGGAACGGCGAGGAGGTGCTGGGCATCGA
This sequence comes from Triticum dicoccoides, assembly GCF_002162155.2. Lineage (NCBI taxonomy): Eukaryota > Viridiplantae > Streptophyta > Magnoliopsida > Poales > Poaceae > Triticum > Triticum dicoccoides. The sequence goes on from NC_041384.1 coordinate 739,170,051, forward strand.
TTGGGGAGACAGGGGTGAGCCGCGCTGGTGGCGGCCGACGCGTGAGCCGGATGGCGTCGCCAGAATCAGAGGGGCGGCGGCGGATCTCAGAGGTGGCGAAGGGCTCAGCGGCTAGGGGAGTCTTGATGATAGAATGAGGAAACAGATCGAGGGGAGCCTCGTGGCTGTTTTTTTACAATCGAGGCGGAGAGACGAAAGAAAAATCAAAGGATGGTGGGAGGAGGGACGAGAAAAAAACAGCGAAAAAAAACCAGCAAAGATGGGAGGTGGGACAAAAAAAATCCGGAACGGAGACTATCAACTGCTCCATTAGGAGTAGAGATATACTCCCTTCGTCCGAAAATACTTGTCTTCAAAATGGATAAAAAAAGGGTGTATTTAGAACTAAAATACATCTAGATACATTCCCTTTTATTCATTTTGATGACAAGTATTTCTGGACAAAAGGAGTACTTGTTTCCGTTTTCTTACTAATAAAAGACCTATGCAATCTTAAGAAAAAGTTGCACGCGCACGGCGGCTGGCGTCTACCAGCTGGCAGAAACGACTCGGTTTTAACTACATTTGCGTAAAAAATGGGGCGATATCGACATCTAGGGACAACGGCTGGGTACCTAATTGTCCCAGAGCCGGTTGTAACGCCGGCTCGCCCCCCAGGCGGAGATTCTTATGCATACTATGTGGGCCAATTGCTGGAGATGCTCTTATATGCGAAGTTCAGATCTGAAGCGTTTAGCTTCCGAACAAACCCACGCCATCGGCCGAGAGAAGATCCTCTGAGAGATCCGCCCCGATCCCGCAGAACACCACGCCCTTCTTCCTCCTCAGAAAGTTCAACATCTCGCCGCTTGTTTCCGGATCTGAGCGAAGGATCTGCGGCGTCGGGTCTCACTGGGGGAGGATGAATTGGATCGGGCGCAAGATCCACCTGTACAATGTCAACATCGGCCTCTACATGCTTGATTGGTGGGAGCGCTACCTCTTCAGTATCCTTTCACCCTTCGCTTCATGTTTTGATTTACTGAACTGCTAAAGAATTCGCCTTTTGCGTTATATTGAGTGCGTTTTGGTGGTGCCGAGGTTGTTGCTTGCTGAATCTGACGGAACCCTGCAGCCGGTAGTGAGTTATGTTGCTTATGGGATTTAGGGGTCTTTCTGGTTTTGAATTACATGCCTTCTGTGTTAAAGGAATTACTATATTTCCCGTTTTGACTAGGATGGTTTAGAATTTATATTTTATTTGGTAATTCGGAGGCTGTAGAATCTAATTAGAGTTTGCAAGGGTTTTCGTTTAGTTGTTGTGTAGAACCGATTTGATTTGTCCTAGCATATTCTCTAGACTACGATATCAGGCATCTCCAGTCGCC
>NC_041384.1:739172464-739174886 GCF_002162155.2 Triticum dicoccoides
TACTGTGTGTATAGTGGAACTTGCAAATGTTGTTTGTCGGGAGGGACATTTGTTTTTCTCCTTTGTTCTGTCAGCAACTTTGTGGAAATTGGGAAGGTTTTCAGACTGCATAAAAAAATCTAACAGATCTGGACTTTTTCTATTGTATTTGAAGTTTTCAACACTTGAATTGTTTCCAATTACTGATGGATCTCAGCAAGCCATTCAGAAAAGTTCAAAATATGTTATCACTTAACTGTTACAGATACATTGATGCTTTGCCTTCTCTGGTACATTCTACGGTATCTCATTGTGTTCTTTCAAAGGTATATTCCTTCTAGCCTTGATCTGCTTACATCATTTCATATTTAAGTATGTGCTGAAGGTTTTTCCAAGTGTCATGTTTTTATTACCCCATAAAGACATCATCTGCTACTTACTACTTAGTACTTACTACCATCCTCATTCGGATCAGCTGTTGCAAGGAACTCAGGCATGTACAATGCAAGGTGTTTAGGGAGGCTCTTGTGAAAATGAACCAGTTTTTTTTCTTAAGCGTCGGTGCTTATTTGTATAGCCGCTTACTTAGGCACCTCTGTCCATAAAAACAAGCACTAGTGCTTCAGCAAAATCCGGTTTATTTTTACATGCACATCTCTAAGCACCTTGCATTTTACATGGTCTCAAAGAGCTATTCAAGCATAAGATCCTTTAGGTTATGTCTTTTCCGGAAATATAAATTTTTGAACATGGGAGTAGTTAAGCCGGCAATTCAAGCATACAAAGTTACAAACTTCGATTGATTATATTGGTGTGTCCCCATTCTGAAAAAGCTCCAACACCTCTGAAACTACCTCTTATTCAGTTGTCAGTTTGACATATATATCTCATATTTGGTTTGTTTCAGTTTGAGCTGACCTGGCTTCTCAATGTGTTGTAGTAATCTGGAGACCATCCTACAAGGTGCGAACTATCTTCTACAAGGTAGTTAATCATCGAAGGCAAAAGAATATATGTTGATGGCTTTATGGAACTCCCCCTGCAATCTATGTTTTGATTAGTCTCGGCTGAGAAACTAGAAAGGAACGACTTATGTGTTGTTGTGTTTGTAGCCGTCTTTTACTGTATGAACTTGGCTATACACTGTCCATATGTATAGCCCTCTGTATTTTGGAATTTAGCTATTTTTTTACCTTATGTACTGTGGACATTAAATTAATTTTCGCTGAAGCGTTTTTATTACTAGTTATGTGTGATTTCATATTGGTACCTTTGCCTTTGTTGTCGTCTGTGGACAAACTGTGAGAGATCTGATGTCTTTCTTGACTGGTGTATCAGTCGCAATGCGTGTAACACACAAATTTGGTGTTCAATTTGATTGATGGGCTTTTCTGAATCAAAAGATGACTTTGAAGTCAAAATCGATGAGCGGTTTTGGTCATAGGTCCAACCGTCGATCAACTTAAACCCGGTGGTTTCAACGTCGTTCCCCTTCTCCAGAGGAATCCTTTGTATCGAAGCAGCAGTAATCCTAAGCCTTTTCTACACACACACCCACACACACAACGTTGGTCCAGGCTTATACGTCAGTTTGTTCTGGAGCGTCAACCTTCGCCGCTCACGCCGAAGGCTCGGCTGTCACACAATCCCACCTGTCGGGGCACCGCTTGAAATGCTGACCTGAGCCTCGTGAGCTGCCCCACGTCGTCCCCAGGTTCAGCGCCTATCGCTTCTAGCACGCCGTGTGCGTGACCGTGTTAGTGTTTGTTGTGTGGTGATTTCTGGTATCTCTCGCAGTGCTCCGGAGTTGTAGGCAAGGAGAGGCAGCGAGAGGCCGCTCGCTCGCCCCGTTCAGCTATGTTTTACCTCGTGATATCGATCCCGGCGATCCTCCTGTTGCTCGTCCTGGCGCTGGGGTGCTACATGCTCGGCCGGAACCGAGGCGGCCGCGCCGCAGCCGTTCGCGCCACCGGCGCCGCCCAAGTAGCAGCAACGTGGGAATCTTCGTCAGCAACGCTATATGCCGGTATCTTCCCCTGTTTTTGCTTCCATCACTAGTACTGTTTTTTCTTTCTTTACTTCTGTCTTGGATGTTCTAGCATGCTCCATATCTTCCAACCAGTGTCAACAGTCCAGCCTGGATGCCTTCCTTGTAATCGGGTCAATAGCTTCTGTGCGACATCTTTCCTTGGAATTGGACGGACTGCGACGTTGTTGACGAAAATGGCTCTGTGGCGACACTATTGAGCGAGCAAATAGCCCAGACACGACATGGCCCTTAAGCTGAACTGATGCCCTCATTAGCTGTTATGGGCCGGACCCACAACTTATCCACGTAAGCGCGGGACCCACCACTTGTCCAGTAAGCCCGGGACCCACCTGTTCGCAGCTAGAAGAGACGACCGCCCGTGCCCATCCGCCCGCCGCCGTATGGGCTGGACCC
>NC_041384.1:739175687-739178149 GCF_002162155.2 Triticum dicoccoides
TGGATCGGGCGCAAGATCCACCTGTACAATGTCAACATCGGCCTCTACATGCTTGATTGGTGGGAGCGCTACCTCTTCAGTATCCTTTCACCCTTCGCTTCATGTTTTGATTTACTGAACTGCTAAAGAATTCGCCTTTTGCGTTATATTGAGTGCGTTTTGGTGGTGCCGAGGTTGTTGCTTGCTGAATCTGACGGAACCCTGCAGCCGGTAGTGAGTTATGTTGCTTATGGGATTTAGGGGTCTTTCTGGTTTTGAATTACATGCCTTCTGTGTTAAAGGAATTACTATATTTCCCGTTTTGACTAGGATGGTTTAGAATTTATATTTTATTTGGTAATTCGGAGGCTGTAGAATCTAATTAGAGTTTGCAAGGGTTTTCGTTTAGTTGTTGTGTAGAACCGATTTGATTTGTCCTAGCATATTCTCTAGACTACGATATCAGGCATCTCCAGTCGCCAACCGATTTGTCTATACAAGCCAAGCCGCCTTCAGCATACCCTCCAACCTGGATAATTGACTACTACCAAGGGGCAGTGCAGGACTAAGCTTGTAGGTCACATGCCTTAGCACTTACTGTAAATCTGTCAATCTGCATCCTCAAACCAATTAGATCTTGTGCCTTGCAGAACTATGAAAAATAATCTTATACAATGATGAATATGTGAATATCAATACATAGATATATGACAAGTGAATCATCATAGGGAATCCGATGATACAAAACCTAATAACCTTCTGAACTATGACACTGCAAGCCACTGCCTGAAAATGCACGCCGTATGTAAATTGCCATCTCCCATTGTTGTTGAAATGACTCCCTATAGTTTGGTTTTCTAGCAAAGGTTACAATGCGAAAAACTTAAAATAGTAGTTATCAGTATAAGCTCAGCATATCTTTTTCACCAAACTAATCAGCTAGGCAAACAAACCTCATACCCTTCTGTCCGAATTTCTATACAAACTACTCTTGTCTTCATGAATCCAGATAACTCCACCTTCATCTTACTGTGATTTTCTTGCGACATACTCAAAACTGTTCAACTATATAGTGGCGTACTTTTTTTACTCTCCTCATTCTTCCTGCAACTCTTCCCTCTTGCAATAGATTGGTATCCTCCCTTCCGAATTTCCAGTGTCAAGTTCTCTACATGCCAATGTTTTTTCTTTCCAGAAAATGCAAAAGGCTTTGTGTCTCACTGCATTGATAGAAAAGCAGTTTATGTACAGCTGTAGAGTTTCGCACCACAAACAATACCACGGCCCTACAAGCTAGGCATCATTGGAATTACCGCTGAAATGCCTAATCCTCCCGCCTTCGACCACAGCTGAGCTATGGTTCATACTCTATGTTGCCATGCATGCAAAGATATTATGATGTGTCAAGTGTATCCACTGCCTTGCCTGTAGAATATGTCTACTGTGTGTATAGTGGAACTTGCAAATGTTGTTTGTCGGGAGGGACATTTGTTTTTCTCCTTTGTTCTGTCAGCAACTTTGTGGAAATTGGGAAGGTTTTCAGACTGCATAAAAAAATCTAACAGATCTGGACTTTTTCTATTGTATTTGAAGTTTTCAACACTTGAATTGTTTCCAATTACTGATGGATCTCAGCAAGCCATTCAGAAAAGTTCAAAATATGTTATCACTTAACTGTTACAGATACATTGATGCTTTGCCTTCTCTGGTACATTCTACGGTATCTCATTGTGTTCTTTCAAAGGTATATTCCTTCTAGCCTTGATCTGCTTACATCATTTCATATTTAAGTATGTGCTGAAGGTTTTTCCAAGTGTCATGTTTTTATTACCCCATAAAGACATCATCTGCTACTTACTACTTAGTACTTACTACCATCCTCATTCGGATCAGCTGTTGCAAGGAACTCAGGCATGTACAATGCAAGGTGTTTAGGGAGGCTCTTGTGAAAATGAACCAGTTTTTTTTCTTAAGCGTCGGTGCTTATTTGTATAGCCGCTTACTTAGGCACCTCTGTCCATAAAAACAAGCACTAGTGCTTCAGCAAAATCCGGTTTATTTTTACATGCACATCTCTAAGCACCTTGCATTTTACATGGTCTCAAAGAGCTATTCAAGCATAAGATCCTTTAGGTTATGTCTTTTCCGGAAATATAAATTTTTGAACATGGGAGTAGTTAAGCCGGCAATTCAAGCATACAAAGTTACAAACTTCGATTGATTATATTGGTGTGTCCCCATTCTGAAAAAGCTCCAACACCTCTGAAACTACCTCTTATTCAGTTGTCAGTTTGACATATATATCTCATATTTGGTTTGTTTCAGTTTGAGCTGACCTGGCTTCTCAATGTGTTGTAGTAATCTGGAGACCATCCTACAAGGTGCGAACTATCTTCTACAAGGTAGTTAATCATCGAAGGCAAAAGAATATATGTTGATGGCTTTATGGAACTCCCCCTGCAATCTATGTTTTGATTAGTCTC
>NC_041384.1:739179803-739180346 GCF_002162155.2 Triticum dicoccoides
CAACTTATCCACGTAAGTGCGGGACCCACCACTTGTCCATTAAGACGGGACCCACCTCTTCGCAGCTAGAAGAGACGACCGCCCGTGCCCGTCCGCCCGCCGCCGCCCATTGCTTCCCCTTTCTCCATTCTTCCTCTTCTCCAGCGAGCTACTGCAGATGTCCACCTCCTCCGCCACGCACTCAAAATGGCGTCAGTATGGTCCAGTGCCGCTCACAAGGTGCCCTGACTGCCCACGCCCAGAGCCTCTGAAACGGTGGGTCAGTAGGATTGATGAGAATGGAAATCTTGGGCGGGAATTTGTGAAGTGCTTGAGCAAAACAATGGCAGGAAGGGATGGCAAGGTTAGATCTCAGTTCTTAGCCCGTTCTTTCACTGTCGTTTGCTCTGATTTCTCCATATTTTGTTTTCCCCCTCGAATTTGGAATTTAGGGTTCATGTTGTTGTTTTCAGATACTGAAGAAGTCCACACATTTCGAGTGGATGGATGATTATGTTGAGAGGATTCAGTTCGACGGCTACATTGATTCGAGCGGCACCGCAA
>NC_041384.1:739180992-739187000 GCF_002162155.2 Triticum dicoccoides
GTTTCTAGTAAAAGAAATCTTGATGCTGAATAGATGTTGGGCTGTGAAAAAATAGCGAGGCCCAAATAGAGACAAGCCCACCCGCTAGGGGCAACAGCCCAGTTTTATAGCATAGAGGCACCCATGTTTACAAAAAAATGCTTTGACTACATGTCTACGGTTCAAATAGGTTGAAGAAAGCCTCATAAATCATTTTTGGAAATGATCAAGTTAAAATTCGCTTCAAATAGGTCGAAGAAAATGTTCCTGTTTTGCTATGAAAATATTGGCCAGAGGTAAAATTCAAACCAATATTTTTAGGAGCACAGAAATATTTCTTTTGTGCATTTGAGTTAATCCAATAATTATTTGCATGAACTAAATTAGTTGCATGTCCATGGTTGCACAAAAATTTGCACCCTACACCTACTAGCTAGGGTGACCCTATTAGCGAGGGCCTAGATACATGCATGCACACGGGCAGGGGCGATTCTACTGGGGGGGGGGGGGCTTTAACAGGCTCAAGCCCCCCCCCTCCAGCACTGTAAAATTTGTTTCTACTACTAGTTTTAAGGCCCAGCCCATCTACTTGCAGGCCCAATCCAACACATATTTGCATGACCCAGGCAGCCCAGCCCGCCCTCCATTTTTTTTCTAGATTCGCCACTGCACACGGGCACACATGCAGCACACCGAGATATGAAATTTTATTTGCAAACTAAATAGATCAACTAGATAGAACAAAGATCAACTAGATAGAACATAGATAAACTAGATACATGCATGCACACATGTCCATAGTGGAATCTAACTTTTATTAGTAACACATATATCAACTAGATAGAACATCAAGCACGATATATATCAACTGACCAACATCAACTAGAGAGAAAAAATCCAGAGAACGCATCACAATATAGTAGCATAAGTAGTAGCATTGCATGAGCTAGATATATAGTACCACATTACAACTAATATGGATATAAGGGTAGTACGACATACATAGTACCATTACAACTTATATAGATAGTTCAAGTTCAACCCAACAAAACAATAATAGAACACCACCGGCTTGCTTGCTTGCTCCAAAGCCAACTCCTCCATGGACAACTCCTCTCCTCCCTGGTCAAATCCTTCACTCGTCGGCGTCGATAGGGTACGGGAGGGTGTGCATGCGCTCATCGGTGGGGAAGGCGATGTGGAAGTCGGTGAAGATGTTGTACATGGTGAATGTGATCTACTCGCATCCACACCAAAAAACATGGTTGAGGAGGTAGTAGGCGTCGAAGGGGTTGGTGAACCTCACGATGAGCCCGATAGGATGGCCATTGCTACTGACCACTTCGACACGGAACATGGCTGGAGATCCCCTCGGGAGGTGGCGGTAGCCGGGGGAGAGGAAGAACTAGGTCAGCCCCCTTGCCCCCCTCCACCTCGAGATCGCCCACACCCGTAGGGTGTTCTCCACCCGGACTCCGGCAGGGTACAGCCTCTCGGGGAAGGTGGGCGACACACGATAGGTAGCCCCGGTGAACTGCATCTTGCTTGCTAGCTTCGAGATGATCTTGGGAGGGCTTAGACGGCTTGTGGTGAAGATGGGAGATGAAGGAGAGTGAGAGGAAGATGTAGAGGAAGATGTAGGCTTGGGTGTACTTAAATAGCTGAGGTGCACCATTTTAACGTTTGGTTTTATTCTTCCTCATAATTGCATGGGAAACGGGCAATGTGGCATCGAGTCACCCGAGCCAACCTGTGTGTACACGCGCATGCATTGTAGTAGTAATGCCAACGACCAGCGTATTACTCCAGCAATGGAAAACGCGTCGAGAGATGAGCTCGATGCCATGCATGCAGTGGCTAGAGATGGTTGGGCATCTAGACCCATCTAGAATGGGTAAATAGCCATAATGCGATGAGGGTGTCAGCGGGCGTGCTCGATGACATGCATGCAATGTCGAACGCTGCGAGGGCGGCCGCGGCAGGGATGTGCGCACGTGCATGCTTTTCAGGCCTCAAATGCAGCATGGTGTCCATCGGTCCAACGGGTGGGACACTTTAATTAAGCCCAACAACACATGGCAGGCCTGCTCAGTCTTATACAATGTAAAAAATGGGCTAAAACTGGCTCCTGATCTAGGCCGTTGCTTATGTTCACATCCATCCAATGGTCCAGAATGATATGTGTTATAAAATTCAGCATCTTTGAATCAGCCAATCCGAGTGCAGCCCGCGGATCGCTGACGTAGCCCTAGTGCTTGATCCAGACCATCCATTCACAGCGATCCAATGGCCCATAGGAGTGCGGGGTTTTGATGGGGTTTCAGGGGTTTTGAGAGGTTTTCAACGGTTAGGGTTGAGCATAACTAATTCAAAGAATCAAAAAATATATAAAACTTGTGCCGATCATCGTTCTATGTGACTAAGTATCTAGGGAAAATAAGAAACTTGGACTACGGATATGTTTATAAAAAAACCTTCACAAAAGATGGCTATCAAGAACGAGGTTGTAGGTTTTTGAAGACAGGTGAGCGTTTTAGGGTTTTAGGGTTTAGGGTTTTTAGGGTTTAGCGTTTAGGGTTTTTAGGGTTTAGGGTTTGGGGTCCAGAAATCATTGTAACACCAATAGCACAGACCAAATAACTTCAAATTTGAATTTTGGCCCAAATTTGAATTTTGGCTCAAATTTGAATTTTGTCTCAAACTTCAATAGTATTACACAAATACACATCATATCAAAGTAAAAATACCATTACACAAATTCAGCCAAGGTTTTATTACTACAGCATAGTAGCAATACATAAGTTTCAACAAATTTTCACTTCTGCTTCTTCCCACCACTCGATTTCTTCTTCTTATTTTTACCAATGCTTGTTTTTGGTTGTACAACACCCAGTTCACTCAAGCTCTTGATTTTCTTCACTAGACTGACTGGAACAACAGCTTCATTTTGCACCACAACAGTTGTAGTATCATCGGACCCAATATCACCACTTGGCAACACAACTTCCAATATAGGCTCAGTTGGCACCACATCAGCTGGAATATCTTCATTTGGCAACTCAACTTCCAACAAAGGCTTAGTTTGCATAACATTAGCTGGAATATCTTCAGAGGTACCCATATCTTCAGTTGGCACCAGAACATCAAAATCTTGCTCATCATGCAGCAACACATCCAAGTCTTGGTCATTTTGCACCACACCATCCAAATCTGGTTGTATTGTTTCACCAAAACTTCTCTTTCTTCTACAGCCATTGCCTCTTGCCTTTTTCTTTGGCCAGCACTCTTCAACAACAAGGGGCTCACCTGCACGCTTCCTCCTAAAAAGATAAAGCGTGTCAACTGGTTAGTAATTGAAAAATGCAACAAAATATTAAACAATGCAAACATATGCCAACATACTTTGGCCTTTTAGGAGTGTAACAACATTTGAGAGATCCAACTCGATGCCCAAGTTCCTGGCACAACTTGCATCTATTTTTGTTACCTTTTTGGGATCTTTTTGGCTTTGCATCCTTCCTCCCTTTGCCCTTTTTACTACTCCCACCTTTCTCAAACCATGCCTTGAATCTACTCTCTTTAGGCCTGCCAGCCTTTCTTTTTGTTAGGGGAGGACACATGGAAAATTCAATTTCCACTTCACGCCACTGAGACTGATTTGTAAGTGTTGGAATTGGACTTGCATATGCAGCCTTGAATCTTGCTACTGAGTAATATTCGTGCGAATATGGGTGCATGTTTATCTTCGGTCGGGAGGCCAAGAAAAGTATGGCATGATCACATGGTTTCCCAGTGTGTTGCCACTCCAAACAAGTGCAATCATGGATTTTAGTGTTAACAACATGCCTTCTACCAGTTTTGGTATCTCTAACTTCAGCACCCCATAGAGAAGATTTTTCAACAGATAAATGTGTAAGATTTCTGCTCCTGTTGACCACCTGTTGTACCACTGCACGAAGCTTATCCCCTTGTAGACAATCACCAATCCTTCTTCTCAATTCCCATGAGCGCATGATCATGATCCTGATTTGGTCAACCATGTCATGCATAGGCAATTTTTTAACTGTTTCACCTTTGTTGTTAAAACTTTCTGCCAAGTTGTTGTTGATATGATCACACTTGATGGCAGTGTTAAACCCTAACCTATACCATAATAGAGAATGGTAGGTGTTCACCCATGGACCAAACTCCTCTGAATTTTTTGACAAAATTCATCCACATATGGCCGAAGCACTCCCTCTGCTCACAATGGGGGAAAACATTCTTCACTGCATTTTCTAGCCCTTTGTGTGCATCTGTGTGGACTGCCAAAGGTGACGCTGGCCCTATGCATTTTTTCAACTGCATCATGAACCATGTCCACGAGACCTCTGTCTCTAACTAAAATAAGCCAATGGCAGCAGGGAACATCCGGTTGTGTCCATCCAAAGCATTGCAAGCTGCCAATTGACCATTCCACTCGCTAGTCAAAAATGATGAGTCTATGCTCAAATATGGACGACACCCTGCCTTGAAGCCATCAATGCAAGGCTTTAAAGCCATAAAAACATAGAGAAAAGGACTCTTCCATCCTCTGTTACCTCAGTATCTATCTCCATAACACTGCCAGGTGACCTCTTCTCCACCTCTGCTTTGAAATTATAAAGCATCCTAAAATTATTTGCATAGTCACCATATAATTGTTTCATTTCCCTTTGTTTTTCCTTCCACACCGTGTTATACTTCACCTTAATGGGGTATTGCTTTTTCAAGTCTACTTTAAGTTTCTTTGCAGTAGTGTTTGGTTTCTTGGCTAAAATAGGAGTGATCTTTTCTGCAATCCAAAGCTGTGATGTCATGATTGATACTCTCTATGAACTTGTAATACAAGTATATTGGTGTGTGATTTGATTCAAATGGGACTTCCATCAGGTCAGAGTCTAGCAGATATGTACCACTTGCAAGGCTAGACACTTCCATCAAAACATCTATATCTTGCATAAAACTTCTTTCTATCAGTCCACTTAGTCTTGGCATCAAACTCACGTTTGACTGCGTAAGTCTTTAAACACATCCTAAACTCATCCATCTTTGGGAACAACTTCCCCACTGCAATAACAGGGTTTTCCTTGTCATACACATTTACCAACTCATCATCATGTGCATCATGTGCATCATCTGCAGCATCTTCCATCAGCTCTCCATCCACATCTTCAGTTCTATCTGGGTTAGCATCGGTATTAGTAGGCATACTAGATTCACCATCCATCTCCTCCTTATCTTCATCAGCTACTGGAATGCCAAAAAAATTGGTCATCTCAGTGTCATCCATTGGTGCAATGACTAAAACAGTTGGGTCATTTAATTCTACTGAATTCCAATCAACAGAAACAACCCTTACAACACCATCAGATCCCTCTTCTGCATCACCCCCTCAGGTAATACTGTCACTTCACATGTACACATGGGCATTATCTGCCTCTCTGAAGCCCAATCATAATCTACCATCTGTGAAGCTAACCTTGAGGGCACATATCCAACCTTAGAATTTGATTTCAGATCAACAAGCTCTGCATGAAACATAGTTTGTTTGGTTGTCCAGCCATCTTGTCGATCGATTTCATCAACCATCTCTTCACCATCCTCAATTCTCACCTACTCTCCTTTCCAATTATCAAACCGTAACAATGCTACCTCTTGCTCTGGACCCCCAAAAATGCTCTCCCCAATTTTTTCCACCACATTCTTCACGGCCTTCTCTTCCATGCTCTATAGTTCTTGTGGATCAATCTCTGCAAAATCAATCTCCCACTTCACAAAAGTATCTCTCTCTATGTCCTGCATGCTACCATCACCTAGCTTCGCCTTAGAAGGAAGGAATTCCACAGTGAATTCGAAGGTCCGAGCACCATCCCCATGTTTGTCAATGGCGGGGCAGTGTGAGGTGAGCTAGCGGAAGCAGACGAGGCACAAATCGCATAGCCTGGAAAGGATGCACATTAAGTCGATGTTGTCGTCTCTGGCGGCTCCATCGCGGTCAGCCCCCCCCC
>NC_041384.1:739188532-739189749 GCF_002162155.2 Triticum dicoccoides
GTGTCCGTCAACTATGAGGCGTCTATGGCGACTTCAATCTTAAGATCTGATGGCTCAATCTCTCGGAGATGCTCATAGGAGTAGAGCATGTGCGAGTGTATTCATAGGGGTGAATGTGCGTATGTATATGTGAGCGTCTGTTTTTGTGTTATGTTTCTAAAAAATGCATTTGTGTTGAGGAAAAGATAGTAAAAGGGTGTGAGAAGCCAACGCTGCAAAAAACATAAACATCTTTTGAACACCGTATGCACCAAATGAACTCAAAATAGTCCAACAGTTTTTTAAGACTGCGACCATGGTAGTAGGATAAAGACATCGCCGACCGATGATCGGCAGTGCCACCAGGTGGCAAGCCTGGTAATCTATGCCAAAAAACAGCATTGACGATCGGCATTTTTTTATAGCGGTAAGCACACTTTATTGATCATAGGCCACAGAATATGGGATACAATTTGCATGGGGGTGAACTAGCCAAAGATAGCGCCCCATCTGTAAAGAAAGCGAGAATTGACGATCGGCAGTGCCGTTAAATCGCAGCCATGGGTCTCAAATAGCATGGGCCTCGCATAGTGCATTTGGTGGACGGGCCTTCTTTTCATTGAAAAACATTTTCTACACCACAAAATAATAATCTGAAAACAGGTATGCAGATACTCATATATGTGTAGTATTGTAAGAAATTTCATTAACATATATGTCCGTATGTTGTTGTATTTGGGCCAGATTTTTGTCTTTTTTGTGTAGGATGCAAATAATCACATTATTTCATGTATTTGCAAAAAATGAATTTTTTGACACATTTAAATGGTATTTAAAAATATCAAATAACCGCACACGAGTGCAAACACCGAGCCAGCTATAATATACATGAAGCTAAATGAAGGTCAATCCCAATCTTACAACCAAATCTAGTGCAATTGCTAGCACTACAAAGTGCCAACTCTTCCAAGACGCATCCATGGACCAACGGAATACCGCCGCCTTGAAAAATGTATTTGTTATTTAAATTGACACTGGAACGCTCAACACTCATTGGTGCGAAACTGTTGGATGGAACCAGACTACTTACAAGTTGTCTAACGTACATGACCATCTACATCCACATAACCACACATGCACATGCTTGTTGCCCACATTGCGGTGAGCTAGTGAACACTCTCTGAGCAGGAATAAGGACGTCAATGGGTAGGGTATGGGGCGGGTAGAGCAATACCATA
>NC_041384.1:739194087-739201587 GCF_002162155.2 Triticum dicoccoides
CGGTCTGGGCCGAAAACAGCGCCGGCGGACCCATGCCAAACCCGGCGTGCTCGGGGGCGCCCGGGGGCGCCGAGGCGAACTGTTTTGGCGCGAAACAGCCGTAGGCCCGCCACGTCAGCGACACGGCGCCTCGTCTTCCCCCAACGGCCTCGGTTCCTGCGGGGAATCAATGGCAAAGCTGCCGCCGGTCAGCCTTGCCATTGATTCCTCACGGGCGGCGCGTCACGGGACGACGCGCCGACGCCTCCCCTCCCTCGCACGCGTACACACGGGTGCGGCGGCTATATAGCCGGTGGCCTTCACTCGCCTGTGCCCACACCAGCCCCGTCCCTCGCCGCCGCCCAGCTCCTCCCTCTCCCTACCTCTCCCGAGCGCCGCCGCCCAGCCCCTCCCTCTATCTCTCTACCTCTCCCGAGCCCGTCGCCATGGCGGAACGCTACCCCGGAGACGAGGCGGCGGCCAACGGCTTCGGCCGCCGTTCGCTCCGCGAACAGGAGTCCTGACTCCTGTTCCAGGCGAACATCCCGGCGCCGCCGGACATGCGCGCCGGACCGACGGGGTGGAGGCTCAGCGCCGGGGGAGTGCCCATTCCCACGTTGCTCGACGTCGTGGCGAAGCCGAAGTACTTCGCCGAGGAAGTTGAAATCGTGCGCGCCTCCCTCACCGACGCCCAACTCTCCCTCCCCCAGTACGACACCCACGCGGCTTGGGCGGCGTATTTCGAGCGCCGCCAGCAGCAGCGCTTGGCGTCCACCAACGGCGCGCCGGTGGTCGGCGGCCGGTAGAACAGCGAGGGGCGCCACCTGTGGTGGGGCGTCCCCGACTGCACACTCCAGGGCGTGCTGACGTACCTCGAGGGCGGCAACGACCCGCCGTTGGCGTACCCGATGAGGGCGGCCGCCCCGGCGCAGCACCGACGCGCCGGGCCATGGGCGCCAAGGAGGTTCGGGTCCTCCTCCTCTTCTTCCTCCTCCCGATCTTCATCGCACTCCTCCGGCACTCCGGCCCTGCTCGGCGTCAAGGCCGAGCCCGGGGCGGAGACGCTGCTCGGCCGGCGCACTCGCAGCGCCGGCATCGTCATCAACGAGGGCGACCGGCGCCCCTACTCGTCGGCTCCTCCTCCGCGCTTCGTCAAGCCAAAGACGGAGCCGGGGCTCGCGCCGGTGAAGACGGAGCCGGGGCTCGTGCCGGTGAAGAAGGAGCCGGCCACGCCGGTGACGACGGAGCTCGACGACGATGACGCGGCCCTGGAATGGGCGCGCAGGGACTCCATAGCGATGGAGAAGGAGTGCCTGGAGAAGGCGAAGGAGCGCCAACGCGCCGCCCTGCTTCGCTTCGCAGAGCGTCGACGCGGCTGTCGTGGTTCTAACTCTGACAGTGATGTAGGGGGTATGTATGGAGAGGCTAGATCTTAGCTATGGAGGAGTTGTAAGCACACGAGGATTACGAGTTCAGGCCCTTCTCGGAGGAAGTAACAGCCCTACGTCTCGGTGCCCGGAGGCGGTCGACTGAATTATGTGTGTATGAATAACAGGGGTGCGAACCCTTGATACTGAGGAGGGGGGTGGCTTATATAGAGTTCGCCAGGTCCCTCCAGCCCTCAGTAATGCAGGGTTTAAAGTACATTAAGACTGGGGGTTACTGGTAACGCCCCTAATAAAGTGCCATGATGACCATAAAAGCTACTTAATGACCGCCCGTTTGCGTGCAGGGTGACTTTAGATCTCCTGGCAGTCGGGTGGTTGGATCTTGGTCGAGTGATTGCTTCGTGGTCGAGTGTCTTGAATCCGTCGAGTGGGATACCTCCAAGTCGATTGAAAGGTGACTTCTTCTAGGGATGTCCTTGGGTAGGGTACTTAGGACAGGTCCATGCCCTAAGTACCCTACCCTAGGTACATAGCTTCATCATTAGCCCCCGAATGGATCGAGGTTCGAGTGGGGAAGGAGTTGGGGATCTTTCCGACTGGTTCTTCATGTTATATGAACGTCTTGTTTTGGATCAATTGTCACGGATGACGTCGTCAACTTTTTTCAGTCGCCTTGATCCATTCTTGGCCTCTTGTCGAGTGAATTTCTTTACTTGTGAAGTTCCGAGAGACGGTGTGAAAGGGATCTTCTGTTTGACGAGTTGTTCTGCGGCCCACGGATTTTGCGGGATTTGAATTTCAGGAAGCGCGCGGGACGGGGGCGGACGCAGTAATCGGATGGGATAGGACGGAAGCTCCTCGATCCCCGCGCCACCCTTTTCGCCACGTACCGCGCGCGCATGTTGCGGATTTGACGGGATTGCCTGGGCCTACCAGTTAGCCACTCGGAAGCGACCTCTTATAAGCTGCCGGCTCGGGACCCCCGAACAGTGCGCCTTCACTTTTTCCCCTTCCTTCACAAGATCCTCCGCCACCTCCGCTCTCACCTTGGTGTCGTAGGTCTGTTCGAGCTTCGCCGGCGACGATGGTGAAGGAGAAGACGTCGGCTCTGGAGCGCGCGAAGAAGGCGGCGGTGCAGGGGAAGGGGAAGAAGTCCGCTCGGGGCGGATCTTCCTCGAGGACTGCTCTACCCAAGGATTGGATCCAGGGCGACTGGATGCCGTCGGTGATTCGGCAGGATGATCTCGATGATCTGGTCGAGGGAGGATTCATTCCCCACGAATCTGCGCGCCTCCCGGGGAAAGAAGTCGAACCACAGCCTCTTGATGGTGAGTGCGTCCTCCTCACCACCCATATCGATCGTGGATTCTCTTTGCCTCCTCATCCTTTTTTCGGGAGCTTCTTGAACTTCTTCAGAGCGCAGCTCCATCACTTTACTCCCAATTCTATTGTGTATCTTGCTGCTTTCGTTTCCTTGTGTGAAAACTTCTTGGGTTGCCGCCCCCATTGGGGACTCTTCAAGCACATCTTCACTTGCCGCTCTCAGTCGGTCAAGAAGGCCAAGTCGAGTGACGAACGGACGCAGGTGATCCAGCTATGCGGGGGCCTGGCGATCCAGATGAGGGGAAAAAGTTCCTTTCCGTCTATCACTTTTCCTGAGTCAGTCCGTGGGTGGCAGTCAACTTGGTTTTACTGTAAAGACCAGGTGACCCCAGGACAGTCGACTGGGCTTCCCCCTTTTTCTCTGAATCGAGCACAAAAACCTGCCTCTCTGAAAGCGACGCCGGGGGAAAAGGCGCAAGTCAAGGTGCTGGTCGGTCGAGTGGTTCAGCTCGTCCGCGAGGGTGTGACTGGCATGGACTTGTTGGAAGTCTTCCTTCGGAGGCGCATCCAACCGCTTCAGGCTCGTGACCACCCGATGTGGCTGTACTCGGGTCTCGAAGACACCACTCGGATTCACCCAGAGGAGGTCACTGATGAGATGTTGGAAGGGTGGCTGTCGAGTATCACAAGGAACAAGGACAACCCCCGAGGATCCAGGAGGATTCCTCCACTCGACCAAACATACGAAGTGGAAAAGGTCTGACATTGCGTTTCCAAATGTGATCTTGCTTTCTTTATTTGTTCTCTTTGGATCAGTCGATTGACTTTTGTCTTGTTTGTTGTCCTCTAGGCCACTACTGAGATGTAATCGACACCCAATGGAGCACAGGAGCAGGCCGAGGAAGGAGAGGCGAGCGGATGCGAAAGTGGAGACGAGAGAGAAGAGTGGGAATCTGACGGCGAAGGAGAGGGGGATGACGACGACGACTCTAGTGAAGAGGAGGAGGAAGAAGTCGAACCTCCCCGCTCAGAACGGCGATCCAAGCTTACACACGACCCTGCGCGGGAACGTGGTAAGGCGACTGTCCCTGTTGGGCAGTCGTCGAAGCGCCCTCGGACCTCATCTCCAGCGCCGACAGAAAAAGCTCCCAAGCACCCACACGTGACGCCGTCCAAGCCGCCCAAGGCTCTTCCCAAGATGAAGATGACTGTCCCCACCATTTCTGGGTAATAGTAGAATTTGTTTTCCTTTGTCGAACGTGACGGACTCTTGGTCGACTCATTGAATAAGCTGACTGACTTTCGAAATTTGTAGTGCTGCCACCTCGGAGATCTCTGCCAAGGACGATGATCAAGAGATGGAAGACGCTGTTACCTCCAACCCCGGTACGATTACTGATGCTCTGCTTTTAGTCCTCCAAGGCTCGGGCCTCGGGGATTTCTCCAACGATAGGAGTATGGAGTGCATCCATGTTCCGGCGGCGAAGCTCCTCCCGCTGCAATGACATGAGAGGCTCGGGGAGATACTCCTCGTGAGGACGCGACGGGTCGCCCCCATCCACGCCTCCATCAGCGCGGAGGAAACTGGGAGGACTGCGTGGCCCATCGATCACCAGAACCTCTGCAGCTGGTTCACTGCTGTCGCATTCGGATGCGGTCTCTGCGGAGCCAGTCGACAGGTCGAATAGGTCGTAGAGGGATTCGTTGGGCTCGATTGCCGCGACTTGTGGGGTGGCCGACTGGCGGGCCACCGCATGTCTCACCCACCTCTGAAGCCTCGACCGACCGGAGCGCTTGCGCCGGCGAGAAACAGGGCGGGGAGATGCCACAGGAGCCGACCGATATTGGGTCGACGGCTGCCGCAGGAGGACACCACGGACGCATGCGCGAAAGTGCGTCGCCCCGCGGACAGGAAGCGCGTCGACGTCGAGTGGAGCCTCCTCAAGCCAAGCGGAGTCGTCGGCGATGAACGTGAGCGCGCCGAGACGGATCTCGCGGCCCTCCACCAAAGCTCCGTCCGAAACCATGATCAAAGAGATCGGAAAAAATCGCAACTTCTCAAACTAGGTGCTAAGACTCTTAGCCCCACGGTGGGCGCCAACTGTCGTGGTTCTAACTCTGACAGTGATGTAGGGGGGTATGTATGGAGAGGCTAGATCTTAGCTATGGAGGAGTTGTAAGCACACAAGGATTACGAGTTCAGGCCCTTCTCGGAGGAAGTAACAGCCCTACGTCTCGGTGCCCGGAGGCAGTCGACTGAATTATGTGTGTATGAATAATAGGGGTGCGAACCCTTGATACTGAGGAGGGGGGTGGCTTATATAGAGTTCGCCAGGCCCCTCCAGCCCTCAGCAATGTAGGATTTAAAGTACATTAAGACTGGGGGTTACTGGTAACGCCCCTAATAAAGTGCCATGATGACCATAAAAACTACTTAATGACCGACCGTTTGCGTGCAGGGTGATTTTAGATCTCCTGGCAGTTGAGTGGTTGGATCTTGGTCGAGTGATTGCTTCGTGGTCGAGTGTCTTGAATCCGTCGAGTGGGATACGTCCAAGTCGATTGAAAGGTGACTTCTTTTAGGGATGTCCTTGGGTAGGTTACTTAGGACAGGTCCATGCCCCTACCCTAGGTACATAGCTTCATCAGCGGCCGCGACGAAGGCGGAGTCGTCGTCATCTGCAACAGCGACGACGACGACGACGACGACGACGATGCGCCGCCACCAGTCCGCCATGGCGACGCCGGGCAGGGGTCCAGCAGGGGCGCCCGTGTCAAGGAGGAGAAAGCCGACGACGACGATGACGGCGACGGCGGCGACTACAGCCAGTTTTTCCTTTAGATTAGTTTATGTATATGTGCTATGTAATGAAAATTCGCGAACTTCGCCGAAATGTGCCGAAATTTACCGTGTTTGGCCGAATTTTATCGTGTTTAAGCCGAACTGCGCCTAACTTCTTTTATTTTAAAATGTGCCTGAGGCGGCCCTGGGACCGGCGGCTGGGGACCAACTCGCCTCCAGGCCCAATTTTTGCGCCGGCTCATCCCCAGGCGGCGATTTTAGGCGCCCCTGAGGGTCAACGGCTGGAGATGCCCTCACCTACCCCCTACCACCCTACCAGGCTACCGCGCCGGCGCGACATGCGCCAACCGTTCCCGCTGCGTGTGGTAGGTGGAACATGTGGATGCTCGCCTCGTCAGGCCAACCCCCACAACCCACCGCCACCAACCACCCAGTCTCCCCGGTGCGGTCCAGGTCCAGCAGAGCGGCGCGGGTCGCTGCCGGGCGCCGGTCTACTTGCTGGCACGGCGGAGGACCGCGCTCCGTCCGCATTGAAGAGCAGCACATGGATCCACTGGCCAGCGTCATTACGCATGGGACACGCCAGCGATGGGCCGAGAGCGATAGGGGGTAGCCGGACACATGCTTGTAGTAGGTTCCAGTCTTAATGGAAATGCCGGGACGAGCATAACAGATCTGGACCAAAGCTACATACATTTCACGGCGAGGATCATATTATACCATTCGAAAACGTCGAGATTCATTGTATTTTCACGTGGCCAGCTTCGTAGTGCGTCGGCAGGACTCCATGGCGTCTATCCTCTGCATGACGTGGCATCTGTTTCAGCGACATGTACATCCCTGCATATATTTCTCGAGCATTTGTTTGCTTCGTGACCACCCGCTGGGTAAAGTCGGGTCGACGACGTACGGGTGCGGTTTTGGTCCGGGGCGCACCGGCTTTAATACCGAAATGCACCGGCCCGCAGAGTAAAAATGACACGAGAGGATAATGGCATGCAGCTTGATTGAATAGTAACTTGGTCCGCCGGGATAGCGTGCGACGTGCGCTGGCGAGTCCTGTTCGCGGCGGACATCGCGGCGGCGCGGCGGTTCTCCCTGACCGTCGGTGTGCTCTGGCTTCGGCACGAGGCCCTCCACATCGTTCTCCTCAACGATCGCGGGGGAACTGTGGACACTCGTTTTCTCCAACAGGGTGAGTTTATCGACATCGGTGATATCGTCTCCTTCCCGTGTCACCTTGCAAGGGTTCGGGGACAGAATTCCGGCGACGACCGCGGCGATCGGCGGAGCGGCAGCAGCGTCGCGCGGTACAACCGCAGCAGCAACAGAGAAGGGCGACACGTCGGCTGCGGCTCACGAGAGGATTGGGCACGCGGAACCCCCGCGCGACGCTCTCCGCCGACCCTGACAGCTGGGCCGGGGTGCTGGGGCGTGGACCGGTCCGCCATGAGACCGATGCTCGCCACGTGGTGGATGAGAGATCCAACCGCCATGGATCGAGCGACGCTAGGGTTTCGGGGGCTGAGGCAGGTATTAAGCGCCCAGCCGCTCCAATTCCCCCCATTCTAGATCTCGACGAGTGTTTCTCCCACTTCTCGGACGCCCCCCACCTGCTAGATCTAGTGTTCGGCAATCGTTCTCATGGTGGGAGGGGAAAATCCATGGCGATGCCCGCTCGTTTTCTCAAGTAGTTGCTTCTTCTTCCCTGCCATCTACACCCGTTGTGCCTCGAGTGGATAGCATTCCTGAGATGAGAGGGGACGGATTCGGCGCGGGGCGCCATGGCCGTGGTGCTGGTCGCTTCGATGGTGGTCGCGGCCGCGGCTTCAATTCTCATGCCTGGAAGCGCAAGGCGGAGACCGGGGACTCCTCGACGACGAGGTTCTCGGGATCCGGCGACTCTGGGTTCGAGAGATGGGACGAGGCGGCCGATGGGATGCAGGCTGCCTCCACTCACCAGGTGCAGTGGGGTGGGGGCTGCAGCGGCTTGGCTCATCCGTGTGA
>NC_041384.1:739203008-739214113 GCF_002162155.2 Triticum dicoccoides
TACAACGATGTTGGGGAACGAAGCAATTAAAAAATTTCCTACGATCACGCAAGATATATCTAGGAGATGCATAGCAACAAGAGGGGAGAGTGTGTCCACGTACCCTCGTAGAGCGAAAGCTGAAGCGTTTAGTAACGCGGTTGATGTAGTCGAATGTCTTCACGATCCAACTGATCCATGTACCAAACGTACGGCACCACTGTGTTCAGCACATGTTCAGCATGATGACGTCCCTCGAGCTCTTGATCCAGTAGAGGGTCAAGGGAGAGTTCCGTCAGCACGACGGCGTGGCGGCGGTGTTCGTGATGTGATCCGCGCAGGGCTTTGCCTAAGCACTACGACAATATGACCGAGGTGGTAAACTATGGAGGGGGGCACCGCACATGGCTAAGGAACAATTGTTGTGTATTGGGTTGCCCCCTGGCCACGTATATAAAGGGGGAGAGGGAGGAGGCCGGTGGCTAAGGAGGGGGGCACCATAAGGGTAGTCCTACTAGGACTCCCAATCCTAGTTGGACTCCCCTTCCTTTTCCAAGAGGGGGAGAGAGGGAAGGAGGAAGCGAGGGAGAAGGAAAGAGGGGGGCGCCGCCCCCTCCCTAGTCCAATTCGGACTTGCCATGGGGGGGCACCCCTTGCGGCCCTCCTCTCCTTTCCACTAAGGCACATGAAGGCCCAATACTTCTCCGGGGGGTTCCGGTAACCCCTCGGTACCCCGAAAAATATCTCAACCTTTCCGAAACCATTCTGGTGTCTGAATACCTTCGTCCAATATATCAATCTTTACCTCTCGACCATTTTGAGACTCGTTGTCATGTCTGTGATCTCATCCGGGACTCCGAACAAACTTTGGTCACCAAAACACATAATTCATAATACAAATCATCATCGAACGTTAAGCGTGCGGACCCTACGGGTTCGAGAACTATGTAGACATGACCGAGACACATCTCCGGTCAATAACCAATAGCGGAACCTGGATTCTCATATTGGCTGCTGCATATTCTTCGAAGATCTTTATCGGTCAAACCGCATAACAACATACGTCATTCCCTTTGTCATCGGTATGTTACTTGCCCGAGATTCGATCGTCGGTACCATCATACCTAGTTCAATCTCGGTACCATCATACCTAGTTCAATCTTGTTATCGGCTTATAGTGATGTGCATTACCGAGAGGGCCCAGAGATACCTCTCCGTTACACGGAGTGACAAATCCTAATCTTGATCTATGCCAACCCAACAAAACACCTTCGGAGATACCTGTAGAGCATCTTTATAATCACCCTTTTACGTTGTGACGTTTGATAGCACACAAGGTATTCCTCCGGTATTCGGGAATTGCATAATCTCACCGTCAAAGGAATATGTATAAGTCATGAAAAAGTAGGAGCAATAAAACTTAACTATCATTATGCTATGCTAACGGATGGGTCTTGTCCATCACAGCAGTCTCCTAATGATGTGATCCCCTTCATCAAATGACAACACATGTCTATGGTTAGGAAACTTAACCATCTTTGATTGATGAGCTAGTCTAGTAGAGGCATACTAGGGACACTTTGTTTTGTCTGTATTCGCACATGTATCATGTTTCAGGTTTATACAATTCTAGCATGAACAATAGATATTTATCATGACATACGGAAATATAAATAACAACTTTATTATTGCCTCTAGTGCACATTTGCTTCAGTCTCCCACTTGCACTAGAGTCAATAATCTAGTTCACATCGGCATGTGATTTAACACCAATAGTTCACATCTTTATGTGATTAGTTCACATCGCCATGTGACTAACACAAAAAGGGTTTACAAGAGTCAATAACCTAGTTCACATCGCTATGTGATTAACACCCAAAGAGTACTAAGGTGTGATCATGTTTTTCTTTGTGAGAGAAGTTTAGTCAACGGGTCCGTCACATTCAGAGCCGTATGTATTTTGCAAATTTTCTATGTCTACAATGCTCTGCATGGAGATACTCTAACTAATTGCTCCCACTTTCAATATGTATCCGGATTGTGACTCAGAGTCATTTGGATTGGTGTAAAAGCTTGCATCGATATAACTCTTTACGACAAACTCTTTGTCACTTCCATAACCGAGAAATATTTCCTTAGTCCTCTAAGGATAACTTTGACCGATGTCCAGTGATCCACTCCTGGATCACTATCGTACCCCCTTCCCAAACTCATGGCAAGGTACACTATAGGTGTGGTACACAGCATAGCATACTTTATAGAACCTATGTCTGAGGCATAGGGAATGACTTTCATTCTCTTTTTCTATTTTCTGTCATGGTCGGATTTTGAGTCTTACTCAACTTTACACCTTGCAATATAGACAAGAACTCCTTCTTTGACATTTCTAGTTTGAACTACTTCAAAATCTTGTCAATGTATGTACTCATTGAAAAATCTTATCAAGCGTCTTGATCTATCTCTATAGATCTTGATGCCCAATATGTAAGCAGCTTCACTGAGGTCTTTGAAAAAACTCCTTTCAAATACTCCTTTATGCATTCCAGAAAATTCTACATCATTTCCGATCAACAATATGTCATTCACATATACTTATCGGAAAGGCTGTAGTGCTCCCACTCACTTTCTTATAACTAAAGGCTTTACTGCAAGTCTGTATAAAACTATATGCTTTGATCAACTCATCAAAGCGTATATTCCAACTCCAAGATGCTTGGACCAGTCCATAGATGGATCGCTGGAGCTTGCACATTTTGTTAGCACCTTTAGCATTAACAAAACTTTCTATTTACATCATATACAACTCTTCTTTACTAAATCCATTAAGGAATGCAGTTTTGTTATCCATTTGCCAGATTTAATAGAATACGGCAATTGCTAACATGATTCGGACAGACGTAAGCATCACTACGAGTGAGAAAATCTCATCATAGTCAAAACCTTGAACTTGTCAAAAACCTTTCGTGATAAGTCGAGATTTGTAGATAGTAACACTACCATCAGCGTCCATCTTCCTCTTGAAGATCCATTTATTCTCAATGGTTTGCCGATCATCGCGCAAGTCCACCAAAGTCCACACTTTGTTCTTATATATGGATCCTATCTCAGATTTCATGGCCTCAAGCCATTTTGCGGAATCTGGGCTCATCATCGCTCCCTCATAGTTCATAGGTTCATCATTGTCTAGTAACATGACTTCCAGAACGGGATTACCGTACCACTTGGTGCGGATCGTACTCTGATTGACCTACGAGGTTCGATAGTAACTTGTCTGTAGTTTCATGATCATCATCATTAACTTCCTCACTAATTGATGTAGGAATCACTGGAACTGATTTCTGTGATGAACTACTTTCCAATTCGGGAGAAGGTACAATTACCTCATCAAGTTTTCTACTTTCCTCCCAATTACTTCTTTCGAGAGAAACTCCTTCTCTAGAAAGGATCCATTCTTAGCAACGAATATCTTGCCTTCGGATATGTGATAGAAGGTGTACCCAACAGTCTCCTTTGGGTATCCTATGAAGACACATTTCTACGATTTGGGTTTGAGCTTATCAGGTTAAAGCTTTTTCACATAAGCATCGTAGCCCCAAACTTTAAGAAACGACAGCTTAGGTTTCTTGCCAAACCACAGTTCATATGGTGTTGTCTCACTGGATTTAGATGGTGCCCTATTTAACGTGAATGCATCCGTCTCTAAAGCATAACCCCAAAACGACGGCGGTACATCAGTAAGACACATCATAGATCGCACCATATCTAATAAAGTACGGTTACGACGTTCGGACACACCATTACGCTGTGGTTTTCCAGGTGGAGTGAGTTGCGAAACTATTCCGCATTGTTTCAAATGAAGACCAAACTCATAACTGAAATATTCACCTCCATGATCAGATTGTAGAAACTTTATTTTCTTGTTACGATGATTGTCCACTTCACTCTGAAATTCTTTGAACTTTTCATATGTTTCAGACATGTTTCATTAAGTAGATATACCCATATCTGCTCAAATCATCTGTGAAGGTCAGATAATAACGATACCCGCCACGAGCATCAACACTTATTGGACAACATACATGAGTATGTATTATTTTCAATAAGTCAGTTGCTTGCTCCATTGTTCCAGAGAACGGAGTCTTAGTCATCTTGCCCATGAGGCATGGTTCACAAGTATCAAGTGATTCATAATCAAGTGATTTCAAAAGTCCATCAGCATGGAGTTTCTTCATGCGCTTTACACCAATATGACCTAAATGGCAGTGCCACAAATAAGTTGCACTATCATTATTAACTTCGCATCTTTTGGCTTCAATATTATGAATAGGTGTATCACTACAATGAAGATTCAACAGAAATAGACCACTCATCAAGGGTGCATGACCATAAAAGATATTACTCATATAAATAGAACAACCATTATTCTTTGATTTAAATGAATAACCGTCTCGCATCAAACAAGATCCATATATAATGTTCATGCTCAACGCTGGCACCAAAAAAAAATTACTCAGGTCTAAAACTAATCCCGACGGTAGATGTGGAGGTAGCGTGCCGAAGGCGATCATATCGACTTTGGAACCATTTCCCACGCGCATCCTCACCTCGTCCTTAGACAATGTTCGTTTAAACCGTAGCCCATGTTTTGAGTTGCAAATATGAGCAACAGAACCAGTATCAAATAGCCAGGCACTACTACGAGCATTAGTAAGGTACACATCAATAACATGTATATCAAATATACCTTTCACTTTGCCATCCTTCTTATCCACCAAATACTTGGCGCAGTTCCGCTTCCAGTGACCAGTCACTTTGCAGTAGAAGCACTCAGTTTCAGGCTTAGGGCCAGACTTGGGCTTCTTACCGGGAGTAGCAACTTGCTTGCAATTCTTCTTGAAGTTCCCCTTCTTCCCTTTTCCCTTTTTCTTGAAACTAGTGGTCTTATTAACCATCAACACTTGATGCTCCTTCTTGATTTCTACCTCCGCAGCCTTTAGCATCACGAAGAGCTCGGGAATTGCCTTTTCCATCCCTTGCATATTATAGTTCATCATGAAGCCTTTATAGCTTGGTGGCAGCGACTGAAGAACTCTGTCAATGACACTATCATCAGGAAGATTAACTCCCAGCTGAGTCAAGTGGTTATGGTACCCAGACATTCTTAGCATGTGTTCACTGACAGAACTATTCTCCTCCATTTTGCAGCTATAGAACTTGTTGGAGACTCCATATCTCTCAACTCGGGCATTTGCTTGGAATATTAACTTCAACTCCTGGAACATCTCATATGCTCCATGACATTCAAAACATCTTTGAAGTCCCGATTCTAGGCCGTAAAGCATGGCACACTGAACTATCAAGTAGTCATCAACACGTGACTGCGAGGCATTCACAATGTCTACAGTTGCTGGCGCAGGTAGTAGACCTAGCGGTGCTTCCAGGACGTAATTCTTCTGTGCAGAAATGAGGATAATCCTCAAGTTACGGACCTAGTCCGTGTAGTTGCTACCATCATATTTCAACTTAGCTTTCTCTACGAACGCATTAAAATTCAAGGGAACGGTAGCACGAGCCATTGATATACAACAACATAGACATGCAAAAACTATCAGGTACTAGGTTCATGATAAATTAAAGTTCAATTAATCATATTACAGAAGAACTCCCACTTAGATAGACATCCCTCTAGTCATCTAAATGATCACATGATCCATATCAACTAAACCATATCCGATCATCATGTGAGATGGAGTAGTTTTCAATGGTGAACATCTCTATGTTGATCATATCTCTGATATGATTCATGTTTGACCTTTCAGTCTCACTGTTCCGAGGCCATATCTGCATATGCTAGGCTAATCAAGTATAACCTGAGTATTCTGCACGTGCAAAACTGGCTTGCACCCGTTGTATGTGAACCTAGAGCTTATCACACCTGATCATCACGTGGTGTCTGATACGTCTCCAATGTATCTATAATTTTTGATTGTTCCATGCTATATTATATTCTGTTTTGGACATTATTGGGCTTTATTATACACTTTTATATTATTTTTGGGACTAACCTATTAACCGGAGGCCCAGCCTAGAATTGCTGTTTTTTTGCCTATTTTAGGGTTTCGCAGAAAAAGAATATCAAACATAGTCCAAACGGAATGAAACCTTCGGGAACGTGATTTCTGGAACGAACATGATCCAGAGGACTTGGACCCTACGTCAAGACATCAAGCAGGAGGCCACGAGGTAGGGGGCGTGCCTACCCCCTGGGCGCGCCCTCCACCCTCGTGGGCCCCCTGTTGCTCCACCGACATACTCCTTCCTCCTATATATACCTACATACCCCCAAACTACCAAATACGGAGCCAAAACCCTAATTCCACCACCGTAACTTTCTGTATCCACGAGATCACATCTTGGGGCCTATTCCGGAGCTCCGCCGGAGAGGGCATCGATCTTAGAGGGCTTCTACATCAACACCATAGCCCTTCCGATGAAGTGTGAGTAGTTTACCTCAGACCTATGGGTCCATAGTTATTATCTAGATGGCTTCTTCTCTCTTTTTGGATCTCAATACAAAGTTCTCCCCCTCTCTTATGGAGATCTATTCGATGTAATTTCTTTTGCAGTGTGTTTGTTGAGACCGATGAATTGTGGGTTTATGATCAAGTTTATCTATGAACAATATTTGAACCTTCTCTGAATTCCTTTATGTATTTTTGATTATCTTTGCAAGTCTCTTCGAATTATCAGTTTGATTTGGCCTACTAGATTGATCTTTCTTGCAATGGGAGAAGTGCTTAGCTTTGGGTTCAATCTCGCGGTGTCTTTTCCCAGTGACAGTAGGGGCAGCAAGGCACGTATTGTATTGTTGCCATCGAGGATAACAAGATGGGGTTTTCATCATATTGCATGAGTTTATCCCTCTACATCATGTCATCTTGCCTAAAGCATTACTCTGTTCTCTTGAACTTAATACTCTAGATGCATGCTGGATAGCGGTCGATGTGTGGAGTAATAGTAGTAGATGCAGGCAGGAGTCGGTCTACTTGTCTCGGACGTGATTCGTATATACATGATCATACCTAGACATTCTCATAATTATGCTCAATTCTGTCAATTGCTCAACAGTAATTTGTTTACCCGCCGTGAATACTTATGCTCTCAAGAGAAGCCACTAGTGAAACCTATGGCCCCCGGGTCTATCTTCCATTATATTATCTTCCAATACTTAGTTATTTTTATTGCCTTTTATTTCACTTTGCATCTTTATCATAAAAATACCAAAAACATTATCTTATCATATCTATCAGATCTCACTCTCGTAAGTGACTGTGTAGGGATTGACAACCCCTTATCGCGTTGGTTGCGAGGATTTATTTGTTTGTGTAGGTACGAGGGACTCCTGCATGGCCTCCTACTGGATTGATATCTTGGTTCTCAAAAACTAAGGGAAATACTTACGCTACTTTGCTGCACCACCCTTTCCTCTTCAAGGGAAATCCAACGCAAGTGCTTAAGGGGTAGCAGTGTCTCGGCACGACGAACTGTAGCAACGGTGAATACTCATGGAGAACACTTTTACCTTGAAATTTAGTGAGGGGTCATCTTATAATGCTACTGTCGTACTAAGCAAAATAAGATGCATAAAAGATAAACATCACACGCAATCAAAATATGTGACATGATATGGTCATCATCATCTTGTGCCTTTGATCTCCATCTCCAAAGCACCGTCATGATCTCCATCGCCGCCGACTTGACACCTTGATCTCCATCGTAGCATCATTGTCGTCTCGCCAACTATTACTCCTACGACTATCGCTACTACTTAGTGACAAAGTAAACTAATTACCTGGAGATTGCATTTCATACAATAAAGCGACAACCATAAGGCTCCTGCCAATTGCCAATAACTTTTACAAAACATGATCATCTCATACAACAATTTATATCTCATCACGTCTTTATCATATCACATCACAACATGCCCTGCAAAAACAAGTTAGACATCCTCTACTTTGTTGTTGCAAGTTTTACATGGCTGTTACGGGCTTCTACCAAGAACCGTTCTTACCTACGCATCAAAACCACAATGATTTTTGGTCAAGTGTGTTATTTTAACCTTCAACAAGGACCGTACGTAGTCAAACTCGACTCAACTAAAATTGGAGAAATAGACACCCGCTAGCCACATGTGTGCGAAGCACGTCGGTAGAACCATTCTTATGAACGTGGTCTTGTAATGTCGGTCCAGGCCGCTTCGTCCAACAATACTGCCGAATCAAAGTAAGACGTTGGTGGTAAGCAGTATGACTATTATCGCCCACAACTCATTGTGTTCTGCTCGTGCATATTTCATCTACGCATAGACATGGCTCAGATGCCACTGTTGGGGAACGAAGCAATTCAAAAAATTTTCTATGATCACGCAATATCTATCTAGGAGATGCATAGCAACAAGAGGGAAGAGTGTGTACACGTACCCTCGTAGACCGAAAGCGGAAGTGTTATGTAGTCGAACGTCTTCATGATACAACCGATCCAAGTAACGAACGTACGACACCTCCGTGTTCAGCACACGTTCAGCACGATGACATCCCTTGAGCTCTTGATCCAGTAGAGGGTCGAGGGAGAGTTCCGTCAGCACGACGGCGTGGCGGCGGTGTTCGTGATGTGATCCGCGCAGGGCTTTGCCTAAGCACTACGACAATATGACCGAGGTGGTAAACTATGGAGGGGGGCACCACACACGGCTAAGGAACAATTGTTCTGTATTGGGTTGCCCCCTGGCCACATATATAAAGGGGGAGAGGGAGGAGGCCGGTGGCTAAGGAGGGGGGCGCCATAGGGGTAGTCCTACTAGGACTCCCAATCCTAGTTGGACTCCCCTTCCTTTTCCAAGAGGGGGAGAGAGGGAAGGAGGAAGCAAGGGAGAAGGAAAGAGGGGGGCGCCGCCCCCTCCCTAGTCCAATTCGGACTTGCCATGGGGGGAAGGGGGGGGGGGCGTGGCCACCTCTTGCGGCCCTCCTCTCCTTTCCACTAAGGCCCATGAAGGCCCAATACTTCCTAGGGGGGTTCCGGTAACCCCTCGGTACCCCGAAAAATATCCGAACCTTTCTGAAACCATTCCGGTGTCCAAACACCTTCGTCCAATATATCAATCTGTACCTCTCAACCATTTCTAGACTCCTCGTCATGTCCGTGATCTCATCCGGGACTCCGAACAAACTTCGGTCGCCAAAACTCATAACTCATAATACAAATCGTCATCGAACGTTACGCGTGCGGACTCTACGGGTTCGAGAACTATGTAGACATGACCGAGAAACATCTCCGGTCAATAACCAATAGCGGAACCAGGATGCTCATATTTGCTCCTACATATTCTACGAAGATATTTATCGGTCAAACCGCATAACAACATACCTCATTCCCTTTGTCATCGGTATGTTACTTGCCCGAGATTCTATCGTCGGTATCATCATACCTAGTTCAATCTCGTTATCGAAAGTCTCTTTACTCGTTCCGTAATGCATCATCTCGTAATTAAATCATTACTCACATTGATTGCAAGGCTTATAGTGATGTGAATTACCGAGAGGGCCCATAGATACCTCTCCATACATGGAATGACAAATCCTAATCTTGATCTATGCCAACCCAACAAAACACCTTCGGAGATACCTGTAGAGCATCTTTATAATCACCCTTTTACGTTGTGACGTTTGATAGCACACAGGGTATTCCTCCGGTATTCGGCAGTTGTATAATCTCATAGTCAAAGGAATATGTATAAGTCATGAAGAAAGTAGTAGCAATAAAACTTAACGATCATTATGCTAAGCGAACGGATGGGTCTTGTCCATCACATCATTCTCCTAATGATGCGATCTTGTTCATCAAATGACAACACATGTCTATGGTCACGAAACTTAACCATCTTTGATTAACGAGCTAGTCTAGTAGAGGCATGTGACGCCCCCGATTCAATCGTACACTAATCATACACGCAAACGTGTACGATCAAGATCAGGGACTCACGGGAAGATATCACAACACAACTCTACAAATTAAATAAGTCATACAAGCATCATATTAGAAGCCAGAGGGCTCGAATACAAGAGCTCGATCATAGACGAGTCAGCGGAAGCAACAATATCCGAGTACAGACATAAGTTAAACAAGTTTTTCTTAAGAAGGCTAGCACAAACTGGGATACAGATCGAAAGAGGCGCAGGCCTCCTGCCTGGGATCTTCCTAAACTACTCCTGGTCGTCGTCAGCGGGTTGCACGTAATAGTAGGCACCTCCCGAGTAGTAATAGTCGTAATCGATGGTAGCGTCTGTCTCCTGGGCTCCAACGTCTGGTCGCAGCAATCAGGTATAGAAAGGGGGAAAAGAGGGAGCAAGGCAACCGTGAGTACTCATCCAAAGTACTCGCAAGCAAGGAGCTACACTACATATGTATGCACTGGTATTAAATGGAGTAAGGGTATCATATGTGGATTGAACTGCAAAATGTCGGAATAAGAGGGGGATAGCTAGTCCTATCGAAGACTACGCTTCTGGTAACCTCCATCTTGCAGTAGGAGAAGAGAGTAGATGGTAAGTTCACCAAGTAGCATCGCATAGCATAATCCTAACCGATGATACTCCCTTCATCGCCCTGTGAGAGAGCGGTCACCGGTTGTATCTGGCACTTGGAAGGGTGTGTTTTAATAGGTATCCGGTTCTAGTTGTCATAAGGTCAAGGTACAACTCCAAGTCGTCTTGTTACCGAAGATCACGACTATTCGAATAGATTAACTTCCCTGCAGGGGTGCACCACATAATCCAACACGGTCGATCCCTTTTGGCCGAACACACTTTCCTGGGTCATGCCTTGCCTCGGAAGATCAACACGTCGCAGCCCTACCTAGGCACAACAGAGAGGTCAGCACGCCAGTCTAAATCCTATGGCGCAGGGGTCTGGGCCCATCGCCCATTGCACACCTGCACGTTGCGAGGGCGGCCGGAAGTAGACCTAGCCTAGCAGGCGTTCCAGTCCAATCCGGCGCGCGCCGCTCAGTCGCTGACATCACGAAGGCTTCGGCTGATACCACGACGTCGAGTGCCCATAACTGTCCC
>NC_041384.1:739216715-739217498 GCF_002162155.2 Triticum dicoccoides
CAAATGATGTTGGTTGCTACATGATAATTACCTAGTGAATATTTGCAACCCAACAAATTTTTTTTGTTTTGACATTTGAAAACTTTATTTGTTTGACTTTATTTTAAAATTGAATTTGAATTGGTTTTGAATCAAAGTGAGATTAGCAACAGTAATAGTGATGACTTGGCATCATTAGTAGGGGATTACTGTAGCTTGATTATCCGGGCGTTACAAGGCATACTAGGGACACTTTGTTTTGTCTATGTATTCACACATGTATCAAGTTTACGGTTAATACAATTCTAGCATGAACAATAGATATTTATCATTACATAAGGAAATATAAGTAACAACTTTATTGTTGCCTCTAGGGCACATTTCCTTCAAACAACACTTGCTTTCTCCACCTATGCTCAATGGTTTTGGTCCTCATCATCCTTCTCTCTGTCGAGTTTCTTGATTTGGTGCTTCATCTTCTTCTTCCTGTTGGTCCGAGCGGACGGTTCTTAGGTGTTGCATACATTTATCTACCTTTCCTGGCATCGTCTCCTTCCTTTGTTGAAGTTCTCTCTTATTTTCTACATCTAAGGTATGCCTTCTTCCATCAAAGTTCAGCTCAGCTAGTTGTTGTTCTCCCTTTCCGATCTCCACCCCAAGGCTTGCTTGTCAGCCTTGGGAAACAACAACTGGTTGAATCTAGTAGCGGCGTCTTGCTGCTGTTGAGGCAAGAGCATTGACAAGGATCATGCCTTCTTCAGCTACAACCTCTATATCTTTGATTGTGAGATTATCCGTGTTGGG
>NC_041384.1:739217508-739220627 GCF_002162155.2 Triticum dicoccoides
GCGTAGATGGTTAGTGCGTATAGGCCAGTGGCTAGACTCAGATCAAATACCAAGATCTCGTTAAACATGTTATCTTGAAATAACCGCGAACGCCGACCAGGGCCAGGCCCAGCTCTCTCCTAGGTGGTTTCAACCTGCCCTGTCGCTTCGCCACAAAGATCCACACAGAGGGCCGTTGGGACAAAGGTCCTTTCAGCCCCCAATCCGTGAATCACTCGCGGGTGCTCCACGAGTCGACCCGACTTTAGTCACCACATGTATCATATATTATGTATATAAGTATATACCCGTGATCACTTCCCGGGTGATTACGACCCGATAGTATAGCATGGCAGACGGACAAGAATGTAGGGCCACTGATGGAAAACTAGCATCCTATACTAAGCATTAGGATTGCAGGTAAGGTATCAATAGTTGTAGCAACAATGACAGGCTATGCATCAGAATAGGATTAACGGGAAGCAGTAACATGCTACACTACTCTAATGCAAGCAGTATAGAGAAGAGTAGGCAATATCTGGTGATCAAGGGGGGGCTTGCCTGGTTGCTCTGGCAAGAGAGAGGGATCGCCAACACCGTAGTCGTACTGGGGGTCGCCGGCAGTCTCGGTGTCTACCGGAAAGAAGTAACGGAGGGGAGACACAATAAGTAACAGAGCAATCAAAGCATCACAAAGTGTAAAATGGCATTACGCGGTGCTAGAGGTGACCTAACATAGTAGTAGGTGATATCGACGAAGGGGGGAAACATCCGGGAAAGTATCCCCGGTGTTTCGCGTTTTCGGACAAACGAATCGAAGGGGGGAAGTTGCGTGTTTACTATGCTAGGAATGTGTGGCAGACGAACGGAGAGTGTATCCGCATTCGTCTCGTCGTTCTGAGCAACTTTCATGTACAAAGTATTTTCATCCGAGTTACGGATTATTTTCTATTAGTTTTCAAACTTTATAAGATTTTCTGAGTTATTTCAATTCGAAAATTAAATATCTAGTTACTTATGTCACATGGGGCTGTGCTAACCAGCGTGTATTACGGGTGGGACCATGGGTTGGGTTGACCGAGTCAAATTGACTGATCAATAGAATGTGTGGCCCACATGTCATTGCCACATGCATTAATAAACCATCTAACTAACTTAATCAAGGGAGGTCCCACATGCCATTGACTACTAGCTATACGTAATTACTAATCAGCCAACATAAACTAAACTAGGTAGGCTGGTCTCATCCAGAGAGCCAGCCGGCCATGCACAAAGGCAAAGGCCATGGCCATGCACGGCTTAAACACTAGCAGCAGCAGCTATGGCAGCAGGAGCAGCGGCAGGTAGTAGTGCACCGCAGTAGGCAGCAGTGGGCAGCGGTAGCAGCAGGTAGCAAGGAGCAGCAGCGCCGGCAGCAAGGGAGCAGCAGCCAAGGACGGGAGTAGCAGCAGCAGCGCCGGAAGCAGAGCAGCAGAGCAACGGCAAGGAGAAGGCATCGGCGGCAGGCGCAGAGGCGCGACCATGGGCGGCTGGGCGCGCACGGGCAGCAGCCGGCGGCGGAAGTGGACACGGGTGCGGGTCTAGGGCGCGCGGCTATGCGCAGGCGGGCGCGTCCAGAGGACGCAGGGCGAGGTCCGGCCATGGCGACCACAAGGTCGCGACCGCGGCTGGGTTTCCATTACAGCACGCAAATGAGCGGGTTACTCGGGGCATCGGCTTCGTGAAGCCCTCCAGAGCACGGTAGTAGCAGCAGCTCGACGCGGGGGGGTTATAGCGGCAACGGCGAGCATGGCGGCGGTGCAGAGATGCGGCCGGCGAAAACTACAACTACGGCATCGAGATAGCAAGAAAAAGAGAGAGGGAAAACGCTGAGCTCACCAAGGGAGCTCAAGGAGGCTCTTAGAGGAGTTTAGGAGCTGCAGAGGCGTCGATTCCGGCGATGGTGTCGCGGTGGCCGAAGGTGGAAGACGAGGTCGATCCGGTCGATACGGTGCCTCCGGGCATGATCTCGTGAACGACGAAGACGAAGAAGACGATGGCGGAGCTTCTAGACACCTTGGCGGGGCACGGGGACGACGGTGGCTTCGGGATCGACGAGGGTGCGCCGTCGACTACGCTCGGTGCGTATGTGGGAGAGAGAAGCGGCGCGAGGAAGGGGGGGAAGTGGGGTAGGGTTTCGGGGAGGTGGGGCCGGTCTCGGGGGCGACTAGTAGGCGGGCAGGGGGGCCGATGGCCGCCACACACGGCCATCACCGGCGGATGGCTGCCACGGCACCCCTGTCTCCTGTAGCAGGAGGAAGGGGAAAAGGGATTGTTGGGCTGGGCTGTGCACTGTAGTAATGGGCTACAAGTGCACAGTAGTAGTTAGGCCCCCTTTTTGCTATAAATTATTTTCTATTTTTCTTTTTACGTATTTCAGTTAGCCACTGTTCGTAATTATTTGAGTGACAAAAAGGAATTTAGTCAAACTTGAAATTTGGCACACAATTCGAGAACAGCATTGCGGTGTTGCATAAAAAGTTTTAGAGCCAACGGAATTGTTCAAGCATTTTTAGAAATTGAATAGGTCAACTAATATGTTGCTGGGCCACTTTATATTTTCCTAGGGATTAAAGGGAGAGACAAATGATGTTGGTTGCTACATGATAATTACCTAGTGAATATTTGCAACCCAACAAATTTTTTTTGTTTTGACATTTGAAAACTTTATTTGTTTGACTTTATTTTAAAATTGAATTTGAATTGGTTTTGAATCAAAGTGAGATTAGCAACAGTAATAGTGATGACTTGGCATCATTAGTAGGGGATTACTGTAGCTTGATTATCCGGGCGTTACAAGGCATACTAGGGACACTTTGTTTTGTCTATGTATTCACACATGTATCAAGTTTACGGTTAATACAATTCTAGCATGAACAATAGATATTTATCATTACATAAGGAAATATAAGTAACAACTTTATTGTTGCCTCTAGGGCACATTTCCTTCAAACAACACTTGCTTTCTCCACCTATGCTCAATGGTTTTGGTCCTCATCATCCTTCTCTCTGTCGAGTTTCTTGATTTGGTGCTTCATCTTCTTCTTCCTGTTGGTCCGAGCGGACGGTTCTTAGGTGTTGCATACATTTATCTACCTTTC
>NC_041384.1:739222357-739253940 GCF_002162155.2 Triticum dicoccoides
TGAGTAGTGGGTTCGTGTTAGGGACACAAATGTAAAAGACCCTAAAAAATAAGCCACCTCCTCCCTTGCTTTTCCCATAAGCAGCCTCTCTTATTTATTGGGGCTTCTAAAGTAGTTATAGGATAACTAATTCAAAAGTCTCAACAAATTTAAGGTGGCTTATTTTTTTACCTAGGAAAAGGAAGATTTTTTTATAATTGGGAGGCAACTTATTTTTTTAAGACCCACAACAGAATTGGTAGTTAATTCTTTAGGATATAAGACCCACCTAGTATTGTGTTGGGGAACGTAGTAATTTCAAAATAATTCCTACGCACACGCAAGATCATGGTGATGCATAACAATGAGAGGGGAGAGTGTATCCACGTACCCTCGTAGACCGAACGCGGAAGCGTTATGACAACGCCGTTGATGTAGTCGTAAGTCTTCACGATTGACCGATCCTCAGTACCAAACGTATGGCACCTCCGTGTTCAGCACACGTTCAGCTCGGTGACGTCTAGCGAACTCACGATCCAGTAGAGCTCGAGGGAGAGTTTCGTCAGCACGGCTTCACCTAAGCACCGCTACGATATGACCGAGGTGGATTATGGTGGAGGGGGGCACCGCACACGGCTAAGAGATCAATTATCAATTGTTGTGTTTCCAAGGGGTGCCCCCCTCCCCGTATATAAAGGAGCTAGGGGGAGACGCGGCCGGCCAGGAGGAGGGCGCGCCAAGGGGGAGTCCTACTCCCACCAGGAGTAGGACTCCTCCTTTCGTAGTAGGAGTAGGAGAAGGGGAAGGAAGAGAGAGAGGGAGAGAAGGAAAGGGGGGCGCTGCCCCCCTCCTTGTCCAATTCGGACTAGAGGGGGAGGGGGCGTGCAGCTGCCCTGGCCGCCCCTCCTCTTCTCCCACTAAGGCCCATTAGGCCCAATATACTTCCCGGGGGGGGGGGGTTCCCGTAACCCCCCGGTACTCTGGTAAATGTCTGAAACCTCCCGAAACACTTCCGGTGTCCAAACATAGTCGTCCAATATATCGATCTTTACGTGTCTACCATTTCGAGACTCCTCGTCATGTCCATGATCATATCCGAGACTCTGAACTACCTTCGGTACATCAAAACATATAAACTCATAATACCGATCGTCACATAACTTTAAGCGTGCGGACCCTACGGGTTCGAGAACTATGTAGACATGACCGAGACACGTCTCTGGTCAATAACCGATAGCGGAACCTGGATGCTCATATTGGTTCCTGCATATTCTACGAAGATCTTTATTGGTCAAACCGCATAACAACATACGTTGTTCCCTTGTCATCGGTATGTTACTTGCCAGAGATTCAATCGTCGGTATCTCAATACCTAGCTCAATCTCGTTACCGGCAAGTCTCTTTACTCGTTCCATAGTTCATCATCACGTGACTAACTCATTAGTCACATTCCTTCCAAGGCTTTTAGTGATGTGCATTACCGAGAGGGCCTAGAGATACCTCTCTGACAATCGGAGTGACAAATCCTAATCTCGATCTATGCCAACTCAACAAGTACCATCGGAGACACCTGTAGAGCACCTTTATAATCACCCAGTTATGTTGTGACGTTTGGTAGCACACAAAGTGTTCCTCCGGTAATCGGGAGTTGCATAATCTCACAGTCATAGGAACATGTATAAGTCATGGAGAAAGCAATAGCAGTAAACTAAACGATCAAGTGCTAAGTTAACAGAATGGGTCAAGTCAATCACATCATTCTTCTAATGATGTGATCCTGTTTATCAAATGACAACTCATGTCTATGGTTACGAAACATAACCATCTTTGATCAAAGAGCTAGTCAAGTAGAGGCATACTAGTGACACTCTGTTTGTCTATGTATTCACACATGTAATATGTTTCCGGTTAATACAATTCTAGCATGAATAATAAACATTTATCATGATATAAGGAAATAAATAATAACTTTATTATTGCCTCTAGGGCATATTTCCTTCAGTCTCCCACTTGCACTAGAGTCAATAATCTAGATTACACAGTAATGATGATAACACCCATGGAGCCTTGGTGCTGATCATGTTTTGCTCGTGGAAGAGGCTTAGTCAACGGGTTTGCAACATTCAGAACCGTATGTATCTTGCAAGTTTCTATGTCTCCCACCTGGACTAAATCCCGGATGGAATTGAAGCGTCTCTTGATGTGCTTGGTTCTTTTGTGAAATTTGGATTCCTTCGCCAAGGCAATTGCTCCAGTATTGTCACAAAAGATTTTCATTGGACACGATGCACTAGTTATGACACCTAGATCGGATATGAACTCCTTCATCCAGACTCCTTCATTTGCTGCTTCTGAAGTAGCTATGTACTCCGCTTCACATGTAGATCCCGCCACAACGCTTTGTTTAGAACTGCACCAACTGACAGCTCCACCGTTCAATGTAAATACGTATCCGGTTTGCGATTTAGAATCGTCCGGATCAGTGTCAAAGCTTGCATCAACGTAACCGTTTACGACGAGCTCTTTGTCACCTCCATAAACGAGAAACATATCCTTAGTCCTTTTCAGGTATTTCAGGATGTTCTTGACCGTTGTCCACTGATCCACTCCTTGATTACTTTGGTACCTCCCTGCTAAGCTAATAGCAAGGCACACATCTGGTCTGGTACAGAGCATTGCATACATGATAGAGCCTATGGATGAAGCATAGGGAACACATTTCATTTTCTCTCTATCTTCTGGAGTGGTCGGGCATTGAGTTTGACTCAACTTCACACCTTGTAACACAGGTAAGAACCCTTTCTTTGCTTGATCCATTTTGAACTTTTTGATAACTTTGTCAAGGTATGTGCTTTGTGAAAGTCCAATTAAGCGTCTTGATCTATCTCTATAGATCTTGATGCCCAATATGTAAGTAGCTTCACCGAGGTCTTTCATTGAAAAACTCTTATTCAAGTATCCTTTTATGCTATCCAGAAATTCTATATCATTTCCAATGAACAATATGTCATCCACATATAATATTAGAAATGCTACAGAGCTCCCACTCACTTTCCTGTAAATACATGCTTCTCCAAAAGTCTGTATAAAACCATATGCTTTGATCACACTATCAAAACATTTATTCCAACTCCGAGAGGCTTGCACCAGTCTATAAATGGATCGCTGGAGCATGCACACTTTGTTAGCTCCCTTTGGATCGACAAAACCTTCTGGTTGCATCATATACAACTCTTCTTCCAGAAATCCATTCAGGAATGCAGTTTTGACATCCATTTGCCAAATTTCATAATCATGAAATACGGCAATTGCTAACATGATTCGGACAGACTTAAGCATCACTACGGGTGAGAAAGTCTCATCATAGTCAACCCCTTGAACTTGTCTAAAACCTTTCGCAACAAGTCGAGCTTTGTAGACAGTAACATTACCATCAGCGTCAGTCTTCTTCTTGAAGATCCATTTATTCTCTATGGCTTGCCTATCATCGGGCAAGTCAACCAAAGTCCACACTTTGTTCTCATACATGGATCCCATCTCAGATTTCATGGCCTCAAGCCATTTTGCAGAATCTGGGCTTACCATCGCTTCTTCATAGTTCGTAGGTTCGCCTTGGTCAAGTAACATGACCTCCAGAATAGGATTACTGTACCACTCTGGTGCGGATCTTACTCTGGTTGACCTACGAGGTTCCGTAGTAACTTGATCTGAAGTTTCATGATCAACATCATTAGCTTCCTCACTAATTGGTGTAGGTGTCATAGGAACCAGTTTCTGTGATAAAATACTTTCCAATAAGGGAGCAGGTACAGTTACCTCATCAAGTTCTACTTTCCTCCCACTCACTTCTTTCGAGAGAAACTCCTTCTATAGAAAGGATCCATTCTTAGCAACAAATGTCTTGCCTTCGGATCTATGATAGAAGGTGTACCCAATAGTTTCCTTTGGGTATCCTATGAAGACACATTTCTCCGATTTGGGTTCGAGCTTACCAGGTTGAAGCTTTTTCACATAAGCATCGCAACCCCAAACTTTAAGAAACAACCACTTTGGTTTCTTGCCAAACCACGGTTCATAAGGCGTCGTCTCAACGGATTTTGATGGTGCCCTATTTAACGTGAATGCAGCCGTCTCTAAATCATAACCCCAAAACGATAGCGGTAAATCAGTAAGAGACATCATAGATCGCACCATATCTAGTAAAGTACGATTACGGCGTTCGGACACACCATTACGCTGTGGTGTTCCGGGTGGTGTGAGTTGCGAAACTATTACGCATTGTTTCAAATGTAGACGAAACTCGTAACTCAAATATTCTCCTCCATGATCAGATCGTAGAAACTTTATTTTCTTGTTACGATGATTTTCCACTTCACTCTGAAATTCTCTAAACTTTTCAAATGTTTCAGACTTATGTTTCATTCAGTAGATATACCCATATGTGCTCAAATCATCTGTGAAGGTGAGAAAATAATGATACCCGCCGCGAGCCTCAATGTTCACCGGACCACATACATCAGTATGTATGATTTCCAATAAATTTGTTGCTCGCTCCATGAGGCGTTTTAGTCATCTTGCCCATGAGGCATGGTTTGCAAGTACCAAGTGATTCATAATCAAGTGATTCCAGAAGTCCATTAGTATAGAGTTTCTTCATGCGCCTTACACCAATATGACCCAAATGGCAGTGCCACAAATAAGTTGCACTATCATTATCAACTCTGCATCTTCTGGCTTCAACATTATGAATATGTGTATCACTACTATCGAGATTCAACACAAATAGACCACTCTTCAAGGGTGCATGAACATAAAAGATATTACTCATATAAATAGAACAACCATTATTCTCAGATTTAAATGAATAACCGTCTCGCATCAAACAAGGTCCAGATATAATGTTCATGCTAAACGCTGATACGTATCCAATGTATCTATAATTTTTGATTGTTCCATGCTATTATATTATCTGTTTTGGATGTTTATGGGCTTTATTATCCACTTTTATATTATTTTTGGGACTAACCTATTGACCTAGAGCCCAGTGCCAGTGCCAGTTCCTGTTTTTCCCTAGTTTCAGTGTTTCAAAAAAAGGAATATCAAATGGAGTCGAAATGGAATGAAACCTTCTGGAGAAGTTATTTTTGGAAGGAAAGCAACCCGGGAGACTTGGAGTCCACGTCAAGAAAGCAACGAGGAAGCCACGAGGCAGGGGGCGCGCCCACCCCCTGGGCATGCCCTCCACCCTCGTGGGCCCCTTGTGGCTCCCCTGACGTACTTCTTCCTCCTATATATCTCCATATACCATAAAACGATCGGGGAACCCAATAGATCAGGAGTTCCGCCGCCAGAAGCCTCCGTACCCACCAAAAACCAATCTAGACCCGTTTCGGCACCCTGCCGGAGGGGGAATCCCTCTCCGGTGGCTATCTTCATTATCCCGGTGCTCTCCATGACGAGGAGGGACTAATTCTCCCTCGAGGCTGAGGGTATGTACCAGTAGCTATGTGATTGATCTCTCTCTCTCTCTCTCTCTCGCGTTCTTGAGGTGATACGATCTTGATGTATCGCGAGCTTTGCTATTATATTTGGATCCTATGATGTTTCTTCCCCCCCTCTACTCTCTTGTAATGGATTGAGTTTCCCCTTTGAAGTTATCTTATCGGATTAAGTCTTTAAAGATTTGAGAACACTTGATGTATGTCTTGCCGTGCGTATCTGTGGTGACAATGGGATACCACGTGATTCACTTGATGTATGTTTTGGTGATCAACTTGCGGGTTCCTCCCATGAACCTATGCATAGGGTTTGGCACATGTTTTCCTCGTGATTCTCCAGTAGAAACTTTGGCGCACTCTTTGAGGTTCTATGTGTTGGTTGAATAGATGAATATGAGATTGTGTGATGCATATCGTATAATCATACCCACGGATACTTGAGGTGACATTGGACTATCTAGGTGACATTAGGGTTTTGGTTGATTTGTGTTTTAAGGTGTTATTCTAGTACGAACTCTAGGGCTGTTTGTGACATTTATAGGAATAGCCCAACGGATTGATTGGAAAGAATAACTTTGAGGTGGTTTCGTACCCTACCATAATCTCTTCGTTTGTTCTCCACTATTAGTGACTTTGGAGTGACTCTTTGTTGCATGTTGAGGGATAGTTATGTGATCCAATTATGTTATTATTGTTGAGGGAACTTGCACTAGTGAAAGTATGAACCCTAGGCCTTGTTTCAACGCATTGCAATACCATTTACGCTCACTTTTATCATTAGTTACCTTGCTGTTTTTATATTTTCAGATTACAAAAAGCTATATCTAACATCCATATTGCACTTGTATCACCATCTCTTCGCCGATCTAGTGCACCCTTACAATTTACCATTGTATTTGGTG
Organism: Triticum dicoccoides; assembly: GCF_002162155.2. NCBI lineage: Eukaryota > Viridiplantae > Streptophyta > Magnoliopsida > Poales > Poaceae > Triticum > Triticum dicoccoides. Next base: position 739,228,737 of record NC_041384.1, read on the forward strand.
TGTTGGGGACACAAGAGACACTTTGTTATTTGGTTGCAGGGTTGCTTGAGAGAGACCATCTTCATCCTATGCCTCCTACGGATTGATAAACCTTAGGTCATCCGCTTGAGGGAAATTTGCTACTATCCTACAAACTTCTGCACTTCGAGGCCCAACAACGTCTACAAGAAGAAGGTTGTGTAGTGGACATCAAACGCTCACACCAAATAACAATTATTCAGGTCTAAAACTAATCCCGAAGGTAGATGTAGAGGTAGCGTGCCGACGGTGATCACATCGACTTTGGAACCATTCCCCACGCGCATCGTCACCTCATCCTTAGCCAGTCTTTGCTTAATCCGTAGTCCCTGTTTCGAGTTGCAAGTATTAGCAATATAACCAGTATCAAATACCCAGGTGCTACTGCGAGCTCTAGTAAGGCACACATCAATAACATGTATATCACATATACCTTTGTTCACCTTGCCATCCTTCTTATCCGCCAAATACTTGGGGCAGTTCCGCTTCCAGTGACCAGTCCCTTTGCAGTAGAAGCACTCAGTCTTAGGCTTAGGTCCAGACTTGGGTTTCTTCTCCTCAGCAGCAACTTGTTTGTTGTTCTTCTTGAATTTCCCCTTCTTCCCTTTACCCTTTTTCTTCAAACTGGTGGTCTTGTTGACCATCAACACTTGATGCTCCTTTTTGATTTCTACCTCCACATCCTTTAGCATCGCGAAGAGCTCGGGAATTGTCTTATCCATCCCTTGCATATTATAATTCATCACAAAGCTCTTGTAGCTTGGTGGCAGTGATTGAAGAATTCTGTCAATGACACTATCATCCGGAAGATTAACTCCCAGTTGAATCAAGTGATTAATATACCCAGGCATTTTGAGTATATGTTTACTGACAGAACTATTCTCCTCCATCTTATAGCTGTAGAACTTATTGGAGACTTCATATCTCTCAATCCGGGCATTTTCTTGAAATATTAACTTCAACTCCTGGAACATCTCATATGCTCCATGACGTTCAAAACGTTGCTGAAGTCCCAGTTCTAAGCCGTAAAGCATGGCACACTGAACTGTCGAGTAGTCATCAGCTTTGCTCTACCAGATGTTCTTAACATCGTCAGTTGCATCTGCAGCAGGCCTGGCACCCAGCGGTGCTTCTAGGACGTAATTCTTCTGTGCAGCAATGAGGATAATCCTCAAGTTATGGACGCAGTCCGTGCAATTGCTATTATCATCTTTCAACATTGCCTTCTCAAGGAACACATTCAAATTCAACGGAACAACAGCACGGGCCATCTATCTACAACAACATAGACAAGCAAAAATACTATCAGGTACTAAGTTCATGATAAATTTAAGTTCAATTAATCATATTACTTAAGAACTCCCACTTAGATAGACATCCCTCTAATCATCTAAGTGATCACGTGATCCATATCAACTAAACCATAACCAATCATTACGTGAGATGGAGTAGTTTTCAATGGTGAACATCACTATGTTGATCATATCTACTATATGTTTCACGCTCGACCTTTCGGTCTCAGTGTTCCGAGGCCATATCTGCATATGCCAGGCTCGTCAAGTTTAACCCGAGTATTCTGCGTGTGCAAAACTGTCTTACACCCGTTGTAGATGAACGTTGAGCTTATCACACCCGATCATCACGTGGTGTCTCGGCACGGCGAACTTTGGCAACGATGCATACTCAGGGAGAACACTTTTACCTTGAAATTTAGTGAGAGATCATCTTACAATACTACCGTAAATCAAAGCAGAATAAGATGCATAAAGGATAAAATCACATGCAATCAATATAAGTGATATGATATGGCCATCATCATCTTGTGCCTTTGATCTCCATCTCCAAAGAACCGTCATGATCACCATCGTCACCGGCGCGGCACCTTGATCTCCATCGTAGAATCGTTGTCGTCTCGCCAACTATTGCTTCTATGACTACCGCTACCGCTTAGTGACAAAGTAAAGCAATTACAGGGCGTTTGCATTGCATACAATAAAGCGACAACCATATGGCTCCTAGCAGTTGCCGATAACTCCGTTACAAAACATGATCATCTCATATAATAAATATAGCATCATGCCTTGACCATATCACATCACAACATGCCCAGCAAAAACAAGTTAGACGTCCTCTACTTTGTTGTTGCAAGTTTTACGTGGCTGCTACGGGCTGAGCAAGAACCGTTCTTACCTACGCATCAAAACCACAACGATATTTCGTCAAGTTAGTGTTGTTTTAACATTCACAAGGACCGGGCGTAGCCACACTCGGATCAACTACAGTTGGAGAAACAGACACCCACCAGCCACCTGTGTGCAAAGCATGTCGGTAGAACCAGTCTCGCGTAAGCGTACGCGTAATGTCGGTCCGGGCCGCTTCATCCAACAATACCGCCGAACCAAAGTATGACATGCTGGTAAGCAGTATGACTTGTATCACCCACAACTCACTTGTGTTCTACTCGTGCATATAACATCTACGTACAAAACTGGCTCGGATGCCATTGTTGGGGAACATAGTAATTTCAAAAAAATTCCTACGCACACGCAAGATCATGGTGATGCATAGCAACGAGAGGGTAGAGTGTGTCCACGTACCCTCGTAGATCGAAAGCGGAAGCGTTATGACAACGCGGTTGATGTAGTCATACGTCTTCACGATCGACCGATCCTCAGTACCGTACGTACGGCACCTCTGTGCTCAGCACATGTTCAGCTCGGTGACGTCCCGCGAACTCACGATCCATTAGATCTCCAGGGAGAGTTTCTTCAGCACGACGGCGTGATGACAATGTTGATGAAGTTACCGACGTAGGGCGTCGCCTAAGCACCGCTACGATATGACCGAGGTGGATTATGGTGGAGGGGGTCACTGCACACGGCTAAGAGATCAATGATCAATTGTTGTGTCTCCAAGGGGTGCCCCCTCCCCGTATATAAAGGAGCTAGGGGGAGGCGGCCGGCCAGTAGGACGGCACGCCAAGGGCGCAGTCCTACTCCCACCGGGAGTAGGACTCCTCCATTCCTAGTAGGAGTAGGAGAAGGGGAAGGAAGGGAGAGAGGGAGAGAAGGAAAAGGGGGCGCCGCCCCCTCCTTGTCCAATTCGGACTAGAGGGGGAGGTGGCGTGGGGCTGCCCTGGCCACCCCCGCCTCTTCTCCAACTAAGGCCCATTAGGCCCAATATACTCACCCGGGGGTTCCGGTAACCCCCGGTACTCCGGTAAATGTCCGAAACCTCCCGAAACACTCCAATTGTCCGAACATAGTCGTCCAATATATCGATCTTTACGTCTCGACCATTTGGAGACTCCTCGTCATGTCCATGATCATATCCGGGACTCCGAACTACCTTCGGTACATCAAAACATATAAACTCATAATACCGATCGTCACAGAACTTTAAGCGCGCGGACCCTACGAGTTCGAGAACTATGTAGACATGACCAAGACACGTCTCCGGTCAATAACCAATAGTGGAACCTGGATGCTCATATTGGTTCCTACATATTCTACGAAGATCTTTATCGGTCAAACCGCATAAGAACATACGTTGTTCCCTTTGTCATCAATATGTTACTTGTCCGAGATTCGATCGTCGGTATCTCAATACCTAGCTCAATCTCGTTACTAGCAAGTCTCTTTACTCGTTCCATAGTGCATCATCCCGTAACTAACTCAGTAGTCACATTGCTTGCAATGCTTATAGTGATGTGCATTACCGAGAGGGCCCAGAGATACCTCTCCGACAATCGGAGTGACAAATCCTAATCTCGATCTATGCTAACTCAACAAGTACCATCAGAGACACCTGTAGAGCACCTTTATAATCACCCAGTTACGTTGTGACGTTTGGTAGCACACAAAGTGTTCTTCCGGTAATCAGGAGTTGCATAATCTCATAGTCATAGGAACATGTATAAGTCATGGAGAAAGCAATAGAAGTAAACTAAATGATCAAGTGCTAAGCTAACGGAATGGTTCAAGTCAATCAAAACATTCTTCTAATGATGTGATCCCATTTATCAAATAACAACTCATGTCTATGGTTAGGAAACATAACCATCTTTGATCAATGAGCTAGTCAAGTAGAGGCATACTGATGTCTACTACGCAACCTTCTTCTTGTAGATGTTGTTGGTCCTCCAAGTGCAGAGGTTTGTAGGACAGTAGCAAATTTCCCTCAAGTGGATGACCTAAGGTTTATCAATCCATGGGAGGCGTAGGATGAAGATAGTCTCTCTCAAACAACCCTGGAACCAAATAACAAAGAGTCTCTTGTGTCCCCAACACACCCAATACAATGGTAAATTTTATAGGTGCACTAGTTCGGCGAAGAAATGGTGATACAAGTGCAATATGGATGGTAGATATAGGTTTTTGTAATCTGAAAATATAAAAACAGCAAGGTAACTAATGATAAAAGTGAGCTAAAACGGTATTGCAATGCTAGGAAATAAGGCCTAGGGTTCATACATTCACTAGTGCAAGTCCCCTTAACAATAATAACATAATTGGATCATATGACTATCCCTCAACATGCAGCAAAGAGTCACTCCAAAGTCACTAATAGCGGAGAACAAACGAAGAGATTATGGTAGGGTACGAAACCACCTCAAAGTTATCCTTTCTGATCGATCTATTCAAGAGTCCGTAGTAAAATAACAAGAAGTGTCACATCCCTAGCTTATGGTGCTGCCTAGTGTTTGCATATTGTTTGCATCATGTTTAACTTTCATGGAAATTTGAAATGGGGATGTTCAAACCCTAGCATCAAAAGGAATTCAGGTTCAACCAAAATATTTTTCAATGATTTCAAAATGCCATTTAAAAATGTTCATCATTTCTGGATCAAGGTGGAAGCATCTACCAAAAATGGTTCACATTTTTGCAGGACATATTTGGACTCTCAATTAATTCAAACATATTTGAATTGGAGCTATTTACATGCCATATATATTTTAGATGCTCCAAAAATGTTGGAAACTATTAAGGGTCACTGGAATAATTCAGAAAGCACCCATAATTGTTTCCAGGATCTTATGAAATGGTTTAGTATTATTACTAAATCAAAACAAATAGCAAATAAATAGAAAACATAAACAATTTAAATTAGAAAACAGAGAGAGAGAGACTTACCTGGGCCGGCCTACCTGTTCTGGCACTGTAGCGGCCCAGCCCACCGAGGGCAGAGACGTCTTCTTCCTCCTGCCAGTAGGCAGAGGGGAAGCGTGGCGCGCGCGCGTGCGTTCCCGGCCACCTCCTGCTTGCCTCCCTCGACCTGATCCGCGCCCGGAGACGCCTGACGCCTCCCCTCACTCCTCTCCCTCACTCTCTGCTCTCTCCTTTGCCCTCTAGTCCCTTCCACGAGCGCGACCGAACACAGCCATCGCCGCCGACGAGCTCCCCCACGGCCACAGCCCTCTCCGAGCCTCTCCGACGCACCCCTGAGCTCCACCGTGACGCCCCGGTCCTCCCCGCCGGGCCACATGACACCGGACGCCCTGGAGCGCCGTCGTCGACGCCATCTTCGCCCTCTGCACCGACGGCCGTCGTCGACCGATTCGTCGTCACCAGGCCATCCCCGAGCACGCTGAGATCACTGACGACCCCGCTGTGAGCTCCTCTACCGAAGCCCTCTCTCCCCACCGTCGTTCTCCTCCTCTAGCCCCGCTGTCCACCGGAGCCGATAGCTCCTCGCCGCCGGCCATGCCGCCACCGCGGCTACGGCCGCGCAAGCTCGCCTCCGAGAACGTCAACGCACTCAGGGAGTCTCCAGGACCTCGAATCACCCGCCCGTTAGGCCTGCCCTGCACCGTAGCCGCAAACCCCGCACTCACCCGAACTCCGGCACCGCCGCGAGCTCACTTCCAGCGAGCTCCGTCCACCCCACGGCCTCCCACCTTCTCCATTAGATGCACGCGAGCGCCAGCCACCCTCAGCACCCATCCGCGCGTCGAATGGACGCCGGAGCCGCGATTCCGGCGTGCCTCCACCGTCGGATGTGGTCATCGCCGGCCATGCTCCGGCGTGTGTCGACGTGGCCACCATTAGACGCTAACCCGCCACCTAAGCAACCCTAATAGCCACTGACAGCGGGCCCTACTACAGGGTCAAACCCAGTCAGCATTGGGTTTGACCGGGTTTAGACCCTGTGCCACTGACGCGCGGGCCCGCCTTGTTATTCTCTAATTAGTTTTAGGTTAGTGCTAACTGACTTAGATTAATTAGTACAGTCACTGACCAGTGGGCCCAGGCCCTAATTAGCCTAGGTTAGTGCTAACCTAACACTAACTAACTATGTTAGTTAGTTGTTTCATTGACATGTGGGTCCCAGCCGTGAGGTTTGACCTGGGCTGGCGCCTTTGACCTGCTGACGTCACCCCCACGTCATGCTGATGCAATAACTCTTTTTCTGGACTTATTCTTTCACAGGAAATTCCAGAAATTGTTTTAAACTTCTAAAAATCATATTAAATCAACCGTAGCTCAGAATGAAATAAATTATATATGAAAAATGATCATAAAAAATCCAATGTATCCATCTGTACTAGTTTCATGCATGTTTAAACAAGTTAACTTGCTGTTTAGTGCAAAACATGATAAAGCACTATTTAAGATCACAAATGAGTTTGAACTTTGAATCTTTGGTTCAAAATAGCTCAAACCCATCTGTTTGTAGTTGCATTAGCCCAACACACTCATTTTACCATGTCATGGTCATGCATCATATTGTGCATTGCATTGATTGTGTTTCTTTCTCTGTTGCTGGTATTTGTCCCCTCTTAGTAGACGTTGCTTCGACGATGTGATCATTGACACCGATGAAGAGTTATACTATCTTCGGAAGTGCCAGGCAAGCAAAACCCTCTTGTTCATTCCGATACAATCCCACTCTCTCGCTCCTGCTCTCTTTTACTGCATTAGGACAACAACGATTCATCTGTTACTTGCTGCAGTAGTTGAACCCCTTATCCTCTGCATGACCTGTCATTGCCACAGTAAATAGATGAAACCCACTAGCATGAGTAGGAGTTGTTTGAGCTCTGATGTTCCTACTCATTCATGCTTGTTTGTCGTGCCTGTTAGTGCTTAGGGTTGTGTCAGGTCTGATTCATCGGGGATGAATCGGAGGTGTGTGAACATGTCCTACTGTTGAGAGCTAAGTGTGTGAACATGATTTGGTAAAGGTATCGATGAGAGGCCATGTAGGAGTACATGGTGGGTTGTTTCATTGAAGCCGTCCTTAGGAACTGAGTTCTGTGTTTGTGATCCATGCAACAACTACTACCACACATTGGGCCCTGAAATATGACCCCGCTCGACTTACTGACCCCTCTCGTCCTCTGTCTAGGAGTTGCAACTAGTTTCTGGTGTTTATAGGTTATGTGTTGGCGGCCGTGTGTAGCGCTGACCCTAGGGGTGGGCTATGATGCGGTAGATACACCGCGGCCGGGTATGCCCGGCGCCCGTTTGGCGTCTCGGGACCCTGTACACATCGTTTGGGGCCGTTGAGGACACCCCGGCTGGATTTCCTTGTGGATGGAACCCGAATAGGCGATAAACCTGGACTAGAGACTTGTGCGGTTAGTCAGGTCGTGGTCTACACCCACGTCGGCTTTCGCTTGAAGTTTGCCGAGCACATGTTGTGTGCAGACGCTAAGTGGTGGAAAGATGTGTGACGAAGTACACCCCTCCAGGGTATAAAACTATTCGAATAGCCGCGTCCGCGGTAAAGGACTTCTGGGTTGCCTATAACAGTTCATAGACAAGTGAAAGTGGATACTCTAAAATGCGCAAGATAAGCGTGAGTGCTATGGATGGCGTTCTCGTAGGGAGACGGGAGCGGATCCATAGTGGTGTATTGATATGGTGAATATGTGCACTCGTGTGCGCCACCTCAAAAGAGTTACTTGCAGTCGTAGTTTAAGATAGCCACCGAGTCAAAGCTGGCTTGCTGGAGTTAAACTCCACCACCCCCCTTGTTGATACCGATGCATATGTAGGTAGTTCTGATGTAAGTCTTGCTGTGTACTTTTTTACTCACGTTTGCTTAATTTATGTTTTGTAGAGAGACTTCAGTCTCGCTAGTAGTTTCGCGTGGACTCCGACGTTTAGCTTGATACCTCAGTTACGATCTTGTGCCCTCGGCAGGATCTGGTAGATAGTCAGGCTTCTTAGCCTTTTTCATTTGTAGATGTATGTACTCTGACATGTTAAGCTTCCGCATGTGCTTTGATTGGTATGCTATGATTGTTGGGTCATGAGACCCATGTTTGTAATATCTCGCTCCTCGGAGCCTAATGAATAAATATTTGAGTCGTAGAGTTATGTTGTGATGCCATGTTGTATTTACACATATCGAGCATATTGTGTGTATGATTGAAATGCTTGGTATGTGTGGGATCCGACAATCTAGTTGTTTATCCTTGGCAGCCTCTCTTATGGGAAATGTAGTCTAGTGCTTCCATGAGCTATAGTAGTCCGCTACAGCCCGGTTCACCGGAGTCCTGCTAGCCCAACACTACTGCTCAGGACACTTGACTGGCCGGCATGTGTTTCACTTTGTTCCTGTGTCTGTCCCTTCGGGGAAATGTCATGCGGTAACATTCAGAGTCTTGCCTAGCCTGCTACAGCCCGGGTTCCTGGAGTCCTGTTAGCCTAGTGCTACAGCCTGGATTCACACGCTGCTGACCAACATGCTCGATGTGATTCATGTATGCCTGTCCCCATAGGCTGGTGCCGATTTGGGTTCACGACTAGCCATGTCGGCCTGGGTTCTCTGTCATATGGATGCTAGCGACATTATCATATACGTGAGCTAAAAGGTGCAAACGGTCCCGGGCCGGCGACACCCGTGGGAATACCATGCGTGAGGCCGCAAAGTGATATGAGGTGTTACCGGCTAGATCGATGTGACTTGGAATCGGGGTCCTGACAGCTTTGGTATCAGAGCCTGACTGCCTGTAGGATTACCAAGCCAAACTGGTGGAAGTCGAGTCTAGAAATGCTTTAGTTATGTAAGGGAATTGATTGTGGAAGGGAACGTAAGGCTCTTTTTACTCCTTTACCCTATGCCCTTCTGATCTGAGTCAACCTCTTCTTTTCTACGGGGATTAAGAACTAGGCCTTCTCATCTATCTATCAGGATGACGTCTTACTAATCCATAGACTTATAGAATTGATAGTTTCAAGCCTCAGTTCCGTTCCTACTACTTCCGTATGTTGACAGTTGATCTCGGAACCTTGATATTGTGTTGTTGAGTGGTTATGCCACCATTTTGCAGGATGTCTCAAATCTTTTGAACATTTACAACTGTTATGTTGTCCGAGTCATCCCAGGTCTCTAACTAGTCTGATGCATTTGCAAATCCCTTCTTCCCGTTTCCAATGTCCTTTTGGGCCAGATTAAGCACACTAACGGTCTGTTGAGGTACTGTACTACCTCGACATATATGTTGGAGCTATTATTATGACCCTAGGTGTTTTAGGGAGTCACCTAGTAATTTAGCAATGCTTTCGTATCCCCAGTGTGATGATTCTGGCCATCATTCTTGAAAGCATCCCGTGATGCCATTTAGTAGTAGGTATTCTATTCCTGGGTTCTTGACCCAAGATCCACTGTACTTACCTCGTGTTGACAGTGTTGCTCGTACCTTTAGGATATTAGTAATCTTTGTGATAGTCTTCGAGGTCCATGGTGTATCATTCTTCCAAATACCATGAATCATCATGGCAGGAGTTCTCTTGAACCAAAGATCACAACCAGGGTGCTCTTGAGGAGTACTCCATTCATATTGTGAATCTGCCAGTCCCTTTTCTTCTGCATGGGTTATCCGAAAGAAATATGTTGAACTTGTTCGACATACTAATCTATGCATCCACAACTCAGAAAGTTATATGTTTCTTTGAGTTGTCCCCCTTCAGTTATATTCTGACCTTCATCTATCAATTGATAGTCAAGAGTATGCGAGCATTCGTTCATCGGTGCCTATCATTCTTGTGGTCTGTCAAACCATTCTAGTTCAGAATGACTAGGAGAAACAAACTCTAGTACCTCATCCATTTCTAGGATTGGGTCAAAGCAGTTGTATTTCGCAGATCAAATGAAATCAAGCTATTGGTCTGTTCTACGTTGAAGTATTATCCACTTTATGTCAGGAATGTCATCAGAATTGCACCTTCCCTTATGAATTCTTGACGTAGTGATACTTCTCGCCATCATTATTCATTCCTCGGTGTCGTGTTGTCGCAACCGGAATACCGACAAGTGAATCGTGATGTGTGAAATCAATACTCCTAGCAACCCTTTGCTTGGTAGTTAATGGACATTAATATCATTCTTAGTGTGCTGATTATTTAATCATCACCCTAAGGTTGATCGTGCTACCTAGTCCTTATTTCCTGGTGCACTCCTCGATCAACGTGTTAGGATTTTGCCAAACCCTTGCTCTTTTGATCATATCTTCTTGCCCTGAAAAGCAAGATTTATCTCGAGCTTAGTATCATGTCAGTGGTTCGTGATTTTACGAATATCTTCTCGGAAGTATTACCAGGTTGTCACCTGACCGCTATGTGGAGTTCGTGATCAAGTTGGTTTCTTGCAGACCAACCATTCTCCAAGAATCTGTGTCGGTTACCCCCCTGAAATAGTTGGTTAAGCTAAACAATAAATTGGAGAGTTGGAAGATAAAAGCTTGCCAGCTTAGTTCATCTCAAGGGATATATTTGCATGTGTTTAAGATAGATGATATCTTCATCGATTGGTCCCTATGATCAGTTGTTGAACCTATTGTCTTGTCCAAACCTTGGTTTGAGTATGGGTTATCGTCAAATCAAATCAGAACCAACAATTTTTGTAATGTTGTCTTACTCGTGGTTGTTTCCTCGGGCATACACCGTTATATCCTTTTGGTCTAACCGATGCTATCGCCAAGTTCACATAGTTGTGGAATTCCATCTATATGGAAACCTCGATGAATTATTGTTGAGCCCATCGACAACATCCCTATCTTCTCCATGACTTTGTTGGACATTAAGCTAGTGTTGGAAATTTATAAGCATTGCCTTCATGTTCCATTCATGAAGCATATGTTTGGATGGAAGTAGTGACTCCCTCTAATTCATGTGCATCTGATGCAAGTTGCCGCTGTGGATTCGAGAAAGTCTATGTTGCTTCTTTTGGAATCATCCCAATCGTTCATGCATACGTGCGAAGTATTCTGTGGTTCGGAGACTTGCAACCTTCGTTCTATATGTGTCCCTAGCACACCAAGCCACTGATTGATTTGTTCAAGGAAAATGAGTTGTTGTGCAAATCCTAGGTCATGCACAAGACTTCGTTACCCTAGATGATGGTTCCCCACCTGAACTCGGTAGTATTTTATCATAAGAGTACTATGTGGTCATGCTTGTCTGGGATAGCGTGTTCACATGTGTTTAGCAGAACCGGCTCATGTTTTGGAGCTTTCTATCTTAGTTCATTCCTCGAGAATCTCGCAACGCCATCTCGTCGAATTGTGTTGCAAATTTTCTTCTAGACTCGGTGAATCTGGAATATCCTGTTACCAACCAGATCTGAATCTCAGCCAGATATGATGGTTGGAACATCTTCCAAGAGCTATAATATTGGTCCCTCTGTAACCCGGTAAAGTGGATGACGTGGACAACACACCCAGCCGGAAGACCTATTATTATAATATCTTGATTGAGGAAGTTGGCCACCTCCCCATAAGGATTTCGTAGGATACTACTTTGTTAGTTATTCCTTATGGATTCTTGTGCTCCCGAAGTCCGACCTTTTACTTGATGTCCTAGATACCAAACCATATCAATAAATGGGTTATCCTAGCACATCAAGGAGAACATTAGAAGCGGAGTGCTAAATGTCTCTCGGTCGATCATCCAGATTTTGATCCCTTAGCCTCGCTAAGGTGAAATCTGAGAAAGTGTTATCTTTCTTTTCATCTGCATCTTCCACCATTATTCATCATGGTAGCATGTTGTGTTGCCAGGATCCTTGACATGGATATTGGTAAAACCTTAATGAATACGGAAATGCTCAAGTTCTTGAGAGCACGCGCAAGCACTATGATTTATTGTCAGCATTAATTGGGATCCATTCTCAGTTTGTTCGATTATGCCATAACCTTTCAAACAGTGGAATCTCTCTCTACTGTTGGGTTTCTCCCCAGTTACTAGAATCATTCCCAGCATTTGCATTTTGTTCCCAGCTTGCACCTGAAGGAAATATGCCCTAGAGGCAATAATAAAGTTATTATTTATTTCCTTATAATCATGATAAATGTTTATTATTCATGCTAGAATTGTATTAACCGGAAACATAATACATGTGTGAATACATAGACAAACAAAGTGTCACTAGTATGCCTCTACTTGACTAGCTCGTTAATCAAAGATGGTTATGTTTCCTAACCATGAACAATGAGTTGTTATTTGATTAACGAGGTCACATCATTAGTTGAATGATCTGATTGACATGACCCATTCCATTAGCTTAGCACACGATCGTTTAGTATGTTGCTATTGCTTTCTTCATGACTTATACATGTTCCTATGACTATGAGATTATGCAACTCCCGTTTGCCGGAGGAACACTTTGGGTGCTACCAAACGTCACAACGTTACTGGGTGATTATAAAGGAGCATTACAGGTGTCTCCGAAGGTAGATGTTGGGTTGGCGTATATCGAGATTAGGATTTGTCACTCCGAATTGTCGACGAGGTATCTCTGGGCCCTCTCGGTAATACACATCACATAAGCCTTGCAAGCATTGCAACTAATATGTTAGTTGTGAGATGATGTATTACGGAACGAGTAAAGAGACTTGCCGGTAACGAGATTGAACTAGGTATTGGATACTGACGATCGAATCTCGGGCAAGTAACATACCGATGACAAAGGGAACAACGTATGTTGTTATGCGGTCTGACCGATAAAGATCTTCGTAGAATATGTAGGAGCCAATATGGGCATCCAGGTCCCGCTATTGGTTATTGACCGGAGACGTGTCTCGGTCATGTCTACATTGTTCTCGAACCCGTAGGGTCCGCACGCTTAAGGTTCCGATGACAGTTATATTATGAGTTTGTGCATTTTGATGTACCGAAGGTTGTTCGGAGTCCCGGATGTGATCATGGACATGACGAGGAGTCTCGAAATGGTCGAGACGTAAAGATTGATATATTGGAAGCCTATGTTTGGATATCGGATGTGTTCCGGGTGAAATCGGGATTTTACCGGAATACCGGGAGGGTTACCGGAACCCCCCGGGAGCTATATGGGCCATAGTGGGCCTTGGTGGAAAAGAGAAGAGGCTGCCCTAGATGGGCTGTGCGCCTCCCCCTTCCCCTAGTCCTATTAGGACTAGGAGAGGTGGCCGGCCCCTCCTCCTCTTTTCCTCCTCCGCGAATCCTATTCCGACTAGGATTGAGGGGGGGGGGGAATCCTACTCCTAGAGGGAGTAGGACTCTCCTGCGCCCTCCTCCTTGGCCGGCCAGCCTCCCCCCTCTACTCCTTTATATGCGGAGGCAGGGGGCACCTCTAGACACACAAGTTGATCCACGTGATCTATTCCTTAGCAGTGTGCGGTGCCCCCTGCCACCATATACCTCGATAATACTGTAGCGAAGTTTAGGCGAAGCCCTGCTGCTGTAGTACATCAAGATCGTCACCACACCGTCGTGCTGACGGAACTCTTCCCCGACAGTTTGCTGGATCGGACTCCGGGGATCGTCATCGAGCTGAAGGTGTGCTCGAACTCGGAGGTGCCGTAGTTTCGGTGCTTGATCGGTTGGATCGTGAAGACGTACGACTACTTCCTCTACGTCGTGTCATCGCTTCCGCAGTCGGTCTGCGTTGGGTACGTAGACAACACTCTCCCCCTCGTTGCTATGCATCACATGATCTTGCGTGTGCGTAGGAAATTTTTTGAAATTGCTACGAAACCCAACAGTGGCATCCGAGCCAGGTTATTTATGTTGATGTTATATGCACGAGTAGAACACAAGTGAGTTGTGGACGATACAAGTCATACTGCCTACCAGCATGTCATACTTTGGTTCGGCGGTATTGTTGGACGAGACGACCCGGACCAACCTTACGCGTACGCTTACGCGAGACCGGTTCCCTCGACGTGCTTTGCACAGAGATGGCTTGCGGGCGACTGTCTCTCCAACTTTAGTTGAACCAAGTATGGCTATGCCCGGTCCTTGCGAAGGTTAAAATGGAGTCTATTTGACAAACTATCGTTGTGGTTTTGATGCGTAGGTGAGATTGGTTCTTACTTAAGCCCGTAGCAGCCACGTAAAACTTGCAACAACAAAGTAGAGGACGTCTAACTTGTTTTTGCAGGGCGTGTTGTGATGTGATATGGTCAAGGCATGATGCTGAATTTATTGTATGAGATGATCATGTTTTGTAACCGAGTTATCGGCAACTGGCAGGAGCCATATGGTTGTCGCTTTATTGTATGCAATGCAATCGCGATGTAATGCTTTACCTTATTACTAAACGGTAGTGATAGTCGTGGAAGCATAAGATTGGCGAGACGACAACGATGCTACGATGGAGATCAAGGTGTCGCGCCGGTGCGATGGTGATCATGACGGTGCTTCGGAGATGGAGATCATAGGCACAAGATGATGATGGCCATATCATATCACTTATATTGATTGCATGTGATGTTTATCTTTTATGCATCTTATCTTGCTTTGATTGACGGTAGCATTATAAGATGATCTCTCACTAAATTATCAAGAAGTGTTCTCCCTGAGTATGCACCGTTGCGAAAGTTCTTCGTGCTGAGACACCACGTGATGATCGGGTGTGATAGGCTCTACGTTCAAATACAACGGGTGCAAAACAGTTGCGCACGCAGAATACTCAGGTTATACTTGACGAGCCAAGCATATACAGATATGGCCTCGGAACACGGAGACCGAAAGGTCGAGCGTGAATCATATAGTAGATATGATCAACATAATGATGTTCACCGATGAAACTACTCCATCTCACGTGATGATCGGACATGGTTTAGTTGATTTGGATCACGTGATCACTTAGAGGATTAGAGGGATGTCTATCTAAGTGGGAGTTCTTAAGTAATATGATTAATTGAACTTAAATTTATCATGAACTTAGTCCCTGATAGTATCTTGCTTGTTTATGTTGATTGTAGATAGATGGCTCGTGCTGTTGTTCCGTTGAATTTTAATGCGTTCCTTGAGAAAGCAAAGTTGAAAGATGATGGTAGCAATTACACGGACTGGGTCCGTAACTTGAGGATTATCCTCATTGCTGCACAGAAGAATTACGTCCTGGAAGCACCGCTGGGTGCCAGGCCTGCTGCTGGAGCAACGCCAGATGTTATGAACGTCTGGCAGAGCAAAGCTGATGACTACTCGATAGTTCAGTTTGCCATGCTTTACGGCTTAGAATCGGGACTTCAACGACGTTTTGAACGTCATGGAGCATATGAGATGTTCCAGGAGTTGAAGTTGATATTTCAAGCAAATGCCCGGATTGAGAGATATGAAGTCTCCAATAAGTTCTATAGCTGCAAGATGGAGGAGAACAGTTCTGTCAGTGAGCATATACTCAAAATGTATGGGTATAATAATCACTTAATTCAATTGGGAGTTAATCTTCCAGATGATTGCGTCATTGACAGAATTGTCCAATCACTGCCACCAAGCTACAAGAGCTTCGTGATGAACTATAATATGCAAGGGATGAACAAGACTATTCCCGAGCTCTTCGCGATGCTGAAAGCTGCGGAGGTAGAAATCAAGAAAGAGCATCAAGTGTTGATGGTCAACAAGACCACTAGTTTCAAGAAAAAGGGCAAAGGAAAGAAGAAGGGGAACTTCAAGAAGAACGGCAAGCCAGTTGCTGCTCAAGAGAAGAAACCCAAGTCTGGACCTAAGCCTGAAACTGAGTGCTTCTACTACAAGCAGACTGGTCACTGGAAGCGGAACTGCCCCAAGTATTTGGCGGATAAGAAGGATGGCAAAGTGAACAAAGGTATATGTGATATACATGTTATTGATGTGTACCTTACTAATGCTCGCAGTAGCACCTGGGTATTTGATACTGGTTCTGTTGCTAATATTTGCAACTCGAAACAGGGGCTACGGATTAAGCGAAGATTGGCTAAGGACGAGGTGACGATGCGCGTGGGAAACGGTTCCAAAGTCGATGTGATCGCGGTCGGCACGCTACCTCTACATCTACCTTCGGGATTAATATTAGACCTAAATAATTGTTATTTGGTGCCAGCGTTGAGCATGAACATTATATCTGGATCTTGTTTAATGCGAGACAGTTATTCATTTAAATCATAGAATAATGGTTGTTCTATTTATATGAGTAATATCTTTTATGGTCATGCACCCTTGAAGAGTGGTCTATTTTTATTGAATCTCGATAGTAGTAATACACATATTCATAATGTTGAAGCCAAAAGATGCAGAGTTGATAATGAAAGTGCAACTTATTTGTGGCACTGTCGTTTAGGTCATATCGATATAAAGCGCATGAAGAAACTCCATACTGATGGACTTTTGGAACCACTTGATTATGAATCACTTGGTACTTGTGAACCGTGCCTCATGGGCAAGATGACTAAAACACCGTTCTCCGGTACTATGGAGAGAGCAATACATTTGTTGGAAATCATACATACCGATGTATGTGGTCCGATGAATATTGAGGCTCGTGGCGGATATCGTTATTTTCTCACCTTCACAGATGATTTAAGCAGATATGGGTATATTTACTTAATGAAACATAAATCCGAAACATTTGAAAGGTTCAAAGAATTTCAGAGTGAAGTTGAAAATCATCGTAACAAGAAAATAAAGTTTCTACAATCTGATCGTGGAGGAGAATATTTGAGTTACGAGTTTGGTGTACATTTGAAAAACTGTGGAATAGTTTCGCAACTCACGCCACCCGGAACACCACAACGTAATGGTGTGTCCGAACGTCGTAATCGTACTTTACTAGATATGGTGCGATCTATGAAGTCTCTTACTGATTTACCGCTATCATTTTGGGGTTATGCTTTAGAGACGGCCGCATTCACGTTAAATAGGGCACCATCAAAATCCGTTGAGACGACTCCTTATGAACTATGGTTTGGCAAGAAACCAAAGTTGTCGTTTCTGAAAGTTTGGGGCTGCGATGCTTATGTGAAAAAGCTTCAACCTGATAAGCTCGAACCCAAATCAGAGAAATGTGTCTTCATAGGATATCCAAAGGAAACTATTGGATACACCTTCTATCACAGATCCGAAGGCAAGACTTTTGTTGCTAAATTCGGAAACTTTCTTGAGAAGGAGTTTCTCTCAAAAGAAGTGAGTGGGAGGAAAGTAGAACTTGACGAGGTAACTGTACCTACTCCCTTGTTGGAAAGTAGTACGTCACAGAAAATTGTTTCTGCGACACCTACACCAATAAGTGAGGAAGTTAATGATAATGATCATGAAACTTCAGAACAAGATACTACTGAACCTCGTAGATCAACCAGAGTAAGATCCGCACCAGAGTGGTACGGTAATCCAGTTCTGGAAGTCATGCTACTAGATCATGATGAACCTACGAACTATGAAGAAGCGATGGTGAGCCCAGATTCCGCAAAGTGGCTTGAAGCCATGAAATCTGAGGTGGGATCCATGTATGAGAACAAAGTATGGACTTTGGTTGACTTGCCCGATGATCGGCAAGCAATTGAGAATAAATGGATTTTCAAGAAGAAGACTAACGCTGATGGTAATGTTACTGTCTACAAAGCTCGACTTGTCGCGAAAGGTTTTCGACAAGTTCAAGGGATTGACTACGACGAGACCTTCTCACCCGTAGCGATGCTTAAGTTCGTCCGAATCATGTTAGCGATAGCCGCATTTTATAATTATGAAATTTGGCAGATGGATGTCAAAACTGCATTCCTGAATGGATTTCTGGAAGAAGAGTTGTATATGATGCAACCGGAAGGTTTTGTCGATCCAAAGGGAGCTAACAAAGTGTGCAAGCTCCAGCGATCCATTTATGGACTGGTGCAAGCCTCTCGGAGTTGGAATAAACGTTTTGATAGTGTGATCAAAGCATTTGGTTTTATACAGACTTTCGGAGAAGCCTATATTTACAAGAAAGTGAGTGGGAGCTCTGTAGCATTTCCGATATTATATGTGGATGACATATTGCTAATTGGAAATGATATAGAATTTCTGGATAGCATAAAGGGATACTTGAATAAAAGTTTTTCAATGAAAGACCTCGGTGAAGCTGCTTACATATTAGGTATTAAGATCTATAGAGATAGATCAAGACGCTTAATTGGACTTTCACAAAGCACATATCTTGACAAAATTTTGAAGAAGTTCAAAATGGATCAAGCAAAGAAAGGGTTCTTGCCTGTGTTACAAGGTGTGAAGTTGAGTAAGACTCAATGCCCGACCACTGCAGAAGGTAGAGAGAATATGATAGATGTTCCCTATGCATCAGCCATAGGATCTATCATGTATGCAATGCTGTGTACCAGACCTGATGTGTGCCTTGCTATAAGTTTAGCAGGGAGGTACCAAAGTAATCCAGGAATGGATCACTGGACAGCGGTCAAGAACATCCTGAAATACCTGAAAAGGACTAAGGATATGTTTCTCGTATATGGAGGTGACAAAGAGCTCACCGTAAAAGGTTACGTTGATGCAAGCTTTGACACTAATCCGGACGATTCTAAATCGCAAACCGGATACGTGTTTACATTAAACGGTGGAGCTGTCAGTTGGTGCAGTTCTAAACAAAGCGTCGTAGCGGGATCTACTTGTGAAGCGGAGTACATAGCTGCTTCGGAAGCAGCGAACGAAGGAGTCTGGATGAAGGAGTTCATATCCGATCTAGGTGTCATAGCTAATGCATCGGGTCCAATGAAAATCTTTTGTGACAATACTGGTGCAATTGCCTTGGCAAAGGAATCCAGATTTCACAAAAGGACCAAACACATCAAGAGACGCTTCAACTCCATCCGGGATCTAGTCCAGGTGGGAGACATAGAGATTTGCAAGATACATACGGATCTGAATGTTGCAGACCCGTTGACTAAGCCTCTTCCACGAGAAAAACATGATCAGCACCAAAGCTCCATGGGTGTTAGAATCATTACAATGTAATCTAGATTATTGACTCTAGTGCAAGTGGGAGACTGAAGGAAATATGCCCTAGAGGCAATAATAAAGTTATTATTTATTTCCTTATAATCATGATAAATGTTTATTATTCATGCTAGAATTGTATTAACCGGAAACATAATACATGTGTGAATACATAGACAAACAAAGTGTCACTAGTATGCCTCTACTTGACTAGCTCGTTAATCAAAGATGGTTATGTTTCCTAACCATGAACAATGAGTTGCTATTTGATTAACGAGGTCACATCATTAGCTGAATGATCTGATTGACATGACCCATTCCATTAGCTTAGCACACGATCGTTTAGTATGTTGCTATTGCTTTCTTCATGACTTATACATGTCCCTATGACTATGAGATTATGCAACTCCCGTTTGCCGGAGGAACACTTTGGGTGCTACCAAACGTCACAACATTACTGGGTGATTATAAAGGAGCATTACAGGTGTCTCCGAAGGTAGATGTTGGGTTGGCGTATATCGAGATTAGGATTTGTCACTCCGAATTGTCGAAGAGGTATCTCTGGGCCCTCTCGGTAATACACATCACATAAGCCTTGCAAGCATTACAACTAATATGTTAGTTGTGAGATGATGTATTACGGAACGAGTAAAGAGACTTGCCGGTAACGAGATTGAACTAGGTATTGGATACCGACGATCGAATCTCGGGCAAGTAACATACCAATGACAAAGGGAACAACGTATGTTGTTATGCGGTCTGACCGATAAAGATCTTCGTAGAATATGTAGGAGCCAATATGGGCATCCAGGTCCCGCTATTGGTTATTGACCGGAGACGTGTCTCGGTCATGTCTACATTGTTCTCGAACCCGTAGGGTCCGCACGCTTAAGGTTACGATGACAGTTATATTATGAGTTTGTGCATTTTGATGTACCGAAGGTTGTTCGGACTTCCGGATGTGATCATGGACATGACGAGGAGTCTCAAAATGGTTGAGACGTAAAGATTGATATATTGGAAGCCTATGTTTGGATATCGGATGTGTTCCGGGTGAAATCGGGATTTTACCGGAATACCGGGAGGGTTACCGGAACCCCCCGGGAGCTATATGGGCCATAGTGGGCCTTGGTGGAAAAGAGAAGAGGCTGCCCTAGATGGGCTGTGCGCCTCCCCCTTCCCCTAGTCCTATTAGGACTAGGAGAGGTGGCCGGCCCCCTCCTCCTCTTTTCCCCCTCCGCGAATCCTATTCCGACTAGGATTGGGGGGGGGGGAATCCTACTCCTAGAGGGAGTAGGACTCTCCTGCGCCCTCCTCCTTGGCCGGCCAGCCTCCCCCCCTCTACTCCTTTATATACGGAGGTAGGGGGCACCTCTAGACACACAAGTTGATCCACGTGATCTTTTCCTTAGCCGTGTGCGGTGCCCCCTGCCACCATATACCTCGATAATACTGTAGGGGAGTTTAGGCGAAGCCCTGCTGCTGTAGTACATCAAGATTGTCACCACGCCGTCGTGCTGACGGAACTCTTCCCCGACACTTTGATGGATCGGAGTCTGGGGATCGTCATCGAGCTGAACGTGTGCTCGAACTCGGAGGTGCCATAGTTTCGATGCTTGATCGGTTGGATCGTGAAGACGTACGACTACTTCCTCTACGTCGTGTCATCGCTTCCGCAGTCGGTCTGCATTGGGTACGTAGACAACACTCTCCCCCTCGTTGCTATGCATCACATGATCTTGCGTGTGAGTAGGAATTTTTTTGAAATTACTACGAAACCCAACAGCACCGCCATTGTGTCATCCTACTACGGACTACCCTTCTCAGTAATTACTGATCAGGATCATCTTCAAAGTGGTCCTACCACGGGTTCCATCCATTTCCGATGATAAGCAAAAGCATCCATTGCGTTGTATTCAACAAGGTAGTCTACATCATCCATTCTAGTACGAGTATGTCATTCTTTTGAACTCCTTCAAATGATCGGTTGTGATTTCCTTAGGCTGGTATGAAGAGTTTCAATGATCTATGGATCAAAAGTAATTCTTTTTACCACTTAAGGTAATAATTTTACGAGTCACCTCCCCCAAGGTGCCCCTTTGTGGAATCATGGCAATCAATCTCCTCGCCACTTTGAAACCATGCACCATCTTACTTCAGCGTGGAATTGTTGCCTACCAAATTGAACATCCGTCATCTGTTTCCTCCATCCCTTCCGATGTGTGACTTGTGTCTCAGCTCAAGAAATGTTTCCACGTCTCATTCTGTGAGTTGATCTTGTGTTCTTTCAGATCGATCATCCATTCTAGTGAGGTTGTCTTTCTCTCTTGTCGCCATGTTGGATGAAGTTCTCGAAGGAAAGGATGTCATAATCAATATGATGTAGCGAGTCAACATCTCCGAGAAGGGCAGTTGGATCGAGAAGATCATGTTAGCTTTGTGCCCCCTCTATCTTCTTACCTCACGTCTTGAATCTCGGGACGAGATTCTTGTTTAGTGGGGGCGAGTTGTCACATCCCTAGCTTATGGTGCTGCCTAGTGTTTGCATCTTGTTTGCATCATGTTTAACTTTCATGGAAATTTGAAATGGGGATGTTCAAACCCTAACATCAAAAGGAATTCAAATAGGTTCAACCAAAATATTTTTCAATGATTTCAAAATGCCCTTTAAAAATGTTCATCATTTTTGGATCAAGGTGGAAGCATCTACCAAAAATGGTTCACATTTTTGCAGGACATATTTGGACTCTCAATTAATTCAAACATATTTGAATTGGAGCTATTTACATGCTATATATATTTTAGATGCTCCAAAAATGTTAGAAATTGTTAAGGGTCACTGGAATAATTCAGAAAGAACCCATAATTGTTTCCAGGATTTTATGAAATGGTTTAGTATTATTACTAAATCAAAACAAATAGCAAATAAATAGAAAACAGAAACAATTTAAATTAGAAAACACACAAAGAGAGTTACCTGGGCTGGCCTACCTGTTCTGGCACTGTAGCGGCCCAGCCCACTGATGGCAGAGCCGTCTTCTTCCTCCTGCCAGTAGGCAGAGGGGAAGCATGGCGCGCGCGCGTGCGTTCCCGGCCACCTCCTGCTTGCCTCCCTCGACCTGATCCGCGCCCGGAGACGCCCGACGCCTCCCCTCGCTCCTCTCCCTCACCCTCTGCTCTCTCCTTTGCCCTCTAGTCCCTTCCAGGAGCACGACCGAACACAGCCGTCGCCGCCGACGAGCTCCCCCACGGCCAAAACCATCTCCGAGCCTCTCCGATGCACCCATGAGCTCCGCCGTGACGCCCCGGTCCTCCCCGCCGAGCCACATGACGCCGGACGCCCTGGAGTGCCGTCGTCGACGCCATCTTCGCCCTCTGCACCGACGGCCGTCATCGACCGATTCGTCGTCACCAGGCCATCCCTGAGCACGCTGAGATCACCAACGACCCTGCCGTGAGCTCCTCTACCGAACCCCTCTCTCCCCACCGCTGTTCTCCTCCTCTAGCCCTGCTGTCCACCGGAGCCGATAGCTCTTCGCCTCCGGCCATGCCGCCACCATGGCTACGGTCGCGCAAGCTCGCCTCAGAGCACGTCAATGCACATAGGGAGTCTCCAGGAGCTCGAATCACCCACCCGTTAGGCCTGCCCTGCACCTTAGCCGCAAACCCCGCACTCACCCGAACTCCGGCACCGCCGCGAGCTCACTTCCGGCGAGCTCCGTCCACCCCAGGGCCTCCCACCTGCTCCGCTAGATGCGCGCGAGCACCAGCCACCCTTAGCACCCATCCGCGCGTCGAATGGACGCCGGAGCCGCGATTCCGGCGTGCCTCCGCCGTCGGCTGTGGTTGTCGCCGGCCATGCTTCGACGAGTGTCGACATGGCCATCATTAGATGCTAACCCCGCCACCTAAGAAACCCTAATAGCCACTGACAGCGGGCCCTACTGCAGGGTCAAACCCAGTCAGCATTGGGTTTGACTGGGTTTAGCCCCTTTGTCACTGACGCGCGGGCCCGCCCTATTAATCTCTAATTAGTTTTAGGTTAGTGCTAACTGACTTAGATTTATTAGTACAGTCACTGACCAGTGGGCCCAGGACCTAATTAACCTAGGTTAGTGCTAACCTAACACTAAATAACTATGTTAGTAAGTTGTTTCATTGACATGTGGGTCCCAACCATCAGGTTTGACCTGGGCTGGCGCCTTTGACCTGCTGACATCACCCCGACGTCATGCTGACGCAACAACTCTTTTTCTGGACTTATTCTTTCACAGGAAATTCCAGAAAATGTTTTAAACTTCTAAAAATCATATAAAATCAACCGTAGCTCATAATGAAATAAATTATATATGAAAAATGATCAGAAAAATCCAATCTATCCATCTGTACTAGTTTCATGCATGTTTAAACAAGTTAACTTGCTATTTAGTGCAAAAAATGATAAAGCACTATTTAAGATCACAAATGAGTTTGAACTTTGAATCTTTGGTTCAAAATAGCTCAAACCCATCTTTTTGTAGTTGCATTAGCCCAACACACTCATTTTACCATGTCATGATCATGCATCATATTGTGCATTGCATTGATTGTGTTTCTTTCTCTGTTGCCGGTATTTGTCCCCTCTCAGTAGACGTTGCTTCGACGATGTGATCATTGACACCGATGAAGAGTCATACTATATTGATAAGTGCCAGGCAAGCAAAACCCCCTTGTTCATTCCGATACAATCCCACTCTCTCGCTCCTGCTCTCTTTTATTGCATTAGGACAACAATGATTCATCTGTTACTTGCTGCGGTAGTTGAACCCCTTATCCTCTGCATCACTTGTCATTGCCACAGTAAATAGATGAAACCCACTAGCATGAGTAGGAGTTGTTTGAGCTCTGATGTTCCTACTCATTCATGCTTGTTTGTCGTGCCTGTTATTGCTTAGGGTTGTGTCAGGTCTGATTCATCAGGGATGAATCGGAGGTGTGTGAACATGTCCTACTGTTGTGAGCTAAGTGTGTGAACATGATTTGGTAAAGGTATCGATGAGAGGCCATGTAGGAGTACATGGTTGGT
The DNA here is from genome assembly GCF_002162155.2 of Triticum dicoccoides. Lineage (NCBI taxonomy): Eukaryota > Viridiplantae > Streptophyta > Magnoliopsida > Poales > Poaceae > Triticum > Triticum dicoccoides. Next base: position 739,252,989 of record NC_041384.1, read on the forward strand.
TGTTTCATTGAAGCCGTCCTTAGGAATTGAGTTTTGTGTTTGTGATCCATGCAACAGCTACTACCACACATTAGGCCCTGAAATATGACCCCGCTCGACTTACTGACCCCTCTCGTCCTCTGTCCAGGAGTTGCAACTAGTTTCTGGTGTTTATAGGTTATGTGTTGGCGGCCGTGCGTAGCGCTGACCCTAGGGGTGGGCTATGATGCGGTAGATACACCGTGGCCGGGTATGCTCGGCGCCCGTTTGGCGTCTCGGGACCCCGTACACATCGTTTGGGGCCCACTACTAGAAAAAGGGCTATAGATGGGATTGATCCTAATGGCGCACCAGACAAGCGGTGCGCCATTAGTATATACTAATGGCGCACCACCTACTGATACGCCATTAGAGTTGAAACTACTAATGGCGCACATGGCCCCGGGTGCGCCATTAGTATCAAATTTTTTTTAACTAGTGCGCCTGTCCAAACATACTAATGGCGCATCCAGACACAGTGCGCCATTACTAGTTGTAACTAGTAATGGCGCACCAGGCGGAAAGTGCGCCACTAATGTTGTTTTTTATTATATTTTTATTCCCTTTTTTGCAAAACTACTAATGGCGCACTCTTCCACCGTGCGCCATTACTATTTTAAACTAGTAATGGCGCACTGTGGGACAGTGCGCCATTAGTATTTTTTTTGCAAAACTACTAATGGCGCACCACCAGGAGGTGCGCCATTAGTAACCTGGATTACTAATGGCGCATTTAAAGTTGGTGCGCCATTAGTAAGTGGGCAGCAACAAGATATTTTGGACAGCCTCTCCTACCCACACTCACTTTCTCCCCACTTCATTCTCTCCACCTCCTCCTTGTCTCGGGTGCCTCCTCTTTTTCACCTCATTTCCACCATAGATTCATTCAATTTAAGTGGTTAAATTACCTTGTTTTGATAGGTAAGTAAGGGGG
>NC_041384.1:739255741-739268804 GCF_002162155.2 Triticum dicoccoides
GCACGCCCCAGCCATGGCCGACGCCATCGCCGCCACCCCCTCGCCGTAGCCACGCCCTCCGTCCACCCCACGCCGTGCCACCGTGTCCAGGAGGTCCGCCGCCGTCCACTTCATCGAGCTAGCCGAGCCCCGTGTGCTCGTGCGGCCCGAGACCACCGCACCGACCTCGCCCGAGCTCGCCGTCGCCGGAGATCCCCTTCAACGCCGTCGCCGCCTCAGCTCGTCCCCGACCCCGCCGGTGGCCTCTACGGGAGCGCTGTGAGCCTAGCTACTCCTCCGACCCTCTCTCTCTCATTCCCGAGCCGTGTAGCCACCGCACGAGGATCACACGCCCGCACCGCCGCGGATCTCGTCGCCGACGTGCTTCCGGCCACACTCCGGCCACAAGATGGTGTCCATCTTACTCACCGAGTCCCGCAGCACCTAGCTAGCCACTCCCCGAGCCTCACCGACCCCTCTAGCACCAAGTTCATCTTCGGCCGAACCCCGGTGGCCGCCAAAGTCGTCGCCGGCGCCAACTCCGGCCACCCCGACCCCAACGGACTCCACCAAGAGCTGCGGCTTGTCCTCGGCTCCACTCCGGTGGTCTCCGCGGCCCATTTGGTGGCCGAAATGGCCAAAACCACTCCCGCCGCCGCGTCGGGCTCGCCGGCGGCTAAACGCCGGCGCCGCTGGCATTGACTTTGACCACGGGTGGGCCCTGGTTGACTCCCCTGACTCAATGACAGGTGGGGCCCAGCCCTGTTAATTAAACAGGTTTAGTTTTAATTAAATTTTAATTAAAATAATCACCCTGACATGCGGGACCCACTGTCAGGTTTGACCCTGACATGTTCTGTTGACCTGCTGACGTCACACTGACGTCAGGCTGACGTAGTAATTGATTTTCTGGAATTATTCTAATATAGGAAATTCCAGAATATAATTTAAACTTCAAAAATTCATAACTTTTATTCTGTAACTCCAAATCAGACAAATTATATATGAAAAATGATCAGAAAAATCCAATCTATCCATCTGTACTATTTTCATGCATGACTAAGCAAGTTAACTTGATGTTTAATGCAGAACAAGGAAAAGCACTTTAAAAGGCCATGTTTGAGTATGAAATGTGAATCTTTGATTCAAATTGGTTCAAACCCTTCTGGTCTTAGTTGCATTAGCCCAACACACTCATATTGCCATGTTTCATGCATGCATCATATTGTTGCACATTGTTTGGTGATGGTTGTGTATCGGTGTTCTTTGCGGCAGGATCTGCCTCCGAGGAGTACCGTGATTACCCTAACGAAGAACCGTATCAGTGCATCGAACCATCAGGCAAGCAACCAACCATTTGATCATATCGATACAATCCCATGTTCTCGCTCCTGCTCTCTTTTACTGCATTAAGACAACGCGTTTCAAACTACTGTGTGCTACGGTAGTTGAACCCACTTCCTCTGCATGACCTGTCATTGCCACAGTAACTAGATGAAACCCACTAGCATGTGTAGGAGTTGATTGAGCCATATGTATGTGTTGTTCCTACCTTGCTATGCCTGCTATGCTTAGAGTCGTGTCAGGTCTGGTTCATCTGGGTGATGGGCTAGAGTGAAATGATTATGTCGGTAATGAGAGTGGTGTGGTGAACACGATTTGGTAAAGGTATCGATGAGAGGCCATATAGGAGTACATGGTGGGTTGTTTCATTGAAGACGACCTTAAGCACTGAGATCTGTATGTGTGATTTAAGATACAGCTACTACCATGCATTGGGCCCTGAAATATGACCCCGCTCGACTTCTTATTCACCCTAGCTCTCTGTCCAGGAGTTGCAAGTAGTTTCTGGTGTTTGTAGCCTACTGGAGGCCGTGGACAGCGCTGACCATAGGGGTGGGCTGTGATGCGGTAGGTACGTGGCCGGGTGTACCGAATACCCGTTAGGTATCTCGGGAACCCTGTTCACATCGTTCGGGGCCGTATGGGAAACCTCGGCCGGACTCCCTGCGGATGGAACCTGGATAGGCGATAAACCTGGACTAGAGGCTTAAGTGTTTAGGTAGGTCGTGGTCTACACCCACGTCGGCTTTCGCTTGAAGTCTACCGAGCACATGTCGTGTGCAGACGCTAAGTGGTGGAAACATGTATGAAGAAGTACACCCCTGCAGGGTTATCATGATCTATTCGAATAGCCGCGTCCACGGTAAAGGACTACTTGGTTGCCTATACAGTTCATAGACAAGTAAATGGAAACTACTAAAAGCCTCAAGATAAGTGTGAGTGCCGAGGATGGCTCTTCCGTAGGAAGAAGGAGGGGGATCCTCGGTAGTGTATTGAAGTGGTGAGTAGTGGACTCGTGTGCGCAAAACCATTTCAAGTTGAAGTATCGTAGGATAGTCTAGCCAAGAGTCAAAGCTGGCTTGCTGCAATAACTCCACCAACCCTTCTTGACAATATGCATGTATGTAGGTTCTAATGTAAGTCTTGCTGAGTACCTTTGTACTCATGTTGCTATAATTTACATTTTACAGAAGACGCTGCAACCCCTTCTGATGGGTTCTACGTAGACGTTGACATCAACGAGTAGGCTAAAGGCCCAGGTGGTGATCCTGAGCTTATGAAGGACCACGTAGTATAGCTAGGCTTTCCAAGCCTCTTTTATTTTACTAGTTGTCTGTACTCAGACAAGTTACTTCCGCTGCTGGTTTGTATGACTGTATGACTTGAATGCTGGGTCGTGAGACCCGTACCTTTGTGTATGTTGTGTATGGCTCCCTGAGCCTTAAATAAAGTACTTGTGTCGTAGAGTCATGTTGTGATGCTTCGTTGTATTTGCACATATCGAGCATATTGTGTGTATGATTGAAATGCTTGGTATGTGTGGGATCTGACTATCTAGTTGTTTATCTTTAGTAGCCTCTCTTACCGGGAAATGTCTCCTAGTGTTACCGCTGAGCCACGGTAGCTTGCTACTGCTCTGGAACACTTAGGCTGGCCGGCATGTGTCCTTCTTCGTTCCTGTGTCTGTCCCTTCGGGGAAATGTCACGCATTGAGTACCGGAGTCCTGTTAGCCCGCTACAGCCCGGTTTACCGGAGTCCTGCTAGCCCAGTGCTACAGCCCGGACCCACTTGCTGATGACCGACACGTTCGAAGCTGGGTCATGGATGCTTGTCCCTGCAAGTCTGTGCCACTTTGGGTTTACGACTAGTCATGTCAGCCCGGGCTCCTTATCATATGGATGCTAGCGACACTATCATATACGTGAGCCAAAATGCGCAAACGGTCCCGGGCAAAGGTAAGGCGACTCCCGTGGGGATACCGTGCGTGAGGCCGCAAAGTGATATGAGGTGTTACCGGCTAGATCGATGTGACATCGAGTCGGGGTCCTGACAGCGTTGGCATCAGAGCCGGACTGCCTGTAGGTTCTCCAAGCCAAACTGGTCGATGTTGAGTCTAGAAATTCTTTAGTTATATGTAGGGGAATTGTTTGTGGGTTGGAACGTAAGGCTCTTTTTACTCCTTTATCTTATGACATTCTGATCTGAGTCAGTCTATTCTTCCACCGGGGGTTAAGGAATTAGGATCTATTCTCTCTATCAGGATCACGCGTTACTAATCAGTAGTGCCTTATAGGTTTGATGGATACAAGCCTAGTTCAGTTCTTCTACCACGTTATGTTGTTAGGATGGTTTCAGAACTTTGATATGATGATGTTGAGTGTGTATGAAATCCTTTGTCAAATGTCTCAAAATCCTTCTTGAGCATTTACAGCTGTTATGCTGCCGAAATTTTGCTAGAAATTCTAATGCCTTTGCATTATCATTGTGCTTTCAGATGGCCACTCACGACCTCAATCAAGTGGTTCGCCTGACTCGATGCCTAGATGTACCCGGTCATACCGCCATGTTGGTCAGGGTAATGACTGAGGCTGGATACCGCTGGTATCCTGAGTACACGGTCGAAGAGCAATTCCGAGACTTTAATCAAAGCCAGTATCTCTGCACTGTCAGGATATTTCCATCTTATCCTGGGTCCACCGAGCCCCTTCACTGCTCCTATGGACTCGGGGTTACTATTGAGACGGCTGTGCAGGACGCCGCCTACTCTGTGATGACCATCATGCGAGTCAGATCTGGACTATTTCGGGACTCTGATTTCCGGTATATGCCAGGATCACTTCCGGGAGCACAAGGGTATCTCCAGGCTATCTATGCTGACCCCACCCAGGAGGATTCACGGACTCGCACCACTGCTGAGATGCTCGAGGATAAGGACCGTGAAAATCGGGCCTTGAGGTTAGAGCTCTTCAATACCCGTGCTGACCACTGGGCCACATTGACTCGGTTCGCACCGGCGGTGCAAGCTGGATATTCGGATATGCGCGATCTCTATCCTGTGAGATCTGCTCTGCCAGACGTGATGGGTTGGCGTGATGTAGGAGGCATCACCCCACCTCGCGGTCCCCGCAGGCCACCATCTATTGGTCCAAGACCTCATCCTAGCCCCTATGGTCCACAAGCTCCGCGAGATCGTCTGTTTCCGGATGATCATGTTGAGCTTCCAGGCTATGGAGGTGACTTCTACGAGGACTACTACGGATCGGTCTGAGTTAGTGGTAGTATCACTAGTTCATGTTAGCTGTGTCGTCTATCGTCCTGCGTGACTCGTGGGATATGACCTAGTTTGTACTCTTCCGGAGATGTAGAAAAATAATGTATAGGAGCTTGGGATGCCTCCGATGAGATGTAATCCTCTTTTCACCGTAATAGTACTTTGGTTGGTCTTGTACTAAACCCTGTATGGTGTGTATGGCGATGGAATAAAGAAGCAGTTTTTGTATCTACCATGTCATACGGATGATCATCTTGCATTTCGAGTTACTCCTTACATTTTGTATCCTATGTCGGAATTTTATCATCCTGACTAAATCATTGTCTTGTTTACCTAGGATGGTCAACACGCGCACTAACCCTGCTCCTCAAGAGCAGGCCGAAGGCAGTGAAGTCAGGGATGCAAATCTGCCTCATCCTCTTTCCCTAGCCGAGGTTATGATGGAAGCTGAGAGAAACAAGCGGGAGACCAACCGTTTGTTGGAGCGTATCGAACAGAACACAGCACACCATCAGAGGTCTAACGTGGTGTCACTCAGTGATTTTATCAAATTACATCCACCCACGTTCCACCACTCCGTCGAGCCTCTCGACGTTGATGACTGGCTTCGCAGTATCTCTCACAAACTGCGTTCCGCGTTGGTAGCGGAGGCTAACAAGGTCACCTTTGCTGCATATCATCTTGAAGGCCCCGCCATTCTATGGTGGGAGAATTATGGAGCCGTGCACCCCGCGGGCCATGTCACTACTTGGGCTGAATTCAGTGAGGCTTTCCGTGAACATCACATTCCGGAGGGTCTCATGGACCGTAAACGTGAGGAATTTTGCAATTTCACCCAAGGCCGACTCTCTGTGGATGCTTATAGCAGGGAGTTTGGTAACCTCGCACGATATGCAACTGAGGAAGTTTCTACTGATGCCAAGAAGCAAGCAAGGTTCCGTAAGGGACTTAGTCCTGAGCTTCGCCGCGACCTCCGTCTGCATGAGTGCACATCTTTTCAGAAACTTGTTAACAAGGCCATCAGTGCTGAAACTGGTCAGACTGATTATGATGCAACACGCAAGCATGGCCGTGACATGGGTTCCTCATCCGGTGCTGGTCCTCAGAAGTGCCGCGTGTGGGTGCCCAACACCGCCCTACCACCCAGGTTCACACCGAGGCCATCTTTCCAGGCGCCTCGCCCTGTTCAACAGTCTGCACCAGCCAAGCCCTATGGGGGTCCAACCAACAATGCTCCCCCACGTACCAGTTCCGTGACCTGTTTCAAGTGTGGGGAATCTGGTCACTATATGCGTGAGTGTCCCCAGACCAACCCCAAGCAGTCTGCTAAAGCTGTTGGCCGTGGAAAACCGATAGGGAAAGTGTTCCACGCCAAGCCGGCCACCGCTACACGTGGCCATGTCAACTGTATCTCTGCCGAAGAAGCTCAAGAAGATTCCAACGTCGTTCTCGGTACGCTCCTTGTTAATTGCCACCCGGCATCTGTTCTTTTCGATACAGGAGCCTCTCATTCATTTATATCCGAGAACTATGCTCGTTTGCATAACACCGCATTCTGTGACATGCCATCCACTATGGAAATTTCTACTCCTGGTTCTAGATGGCAGACCTCTAGGGTAAGTTATGGAAATGAAATCCAAGTCGACAGACTTGTTTTCCTTGCTTCGTTGATAGCCCTTAAATTTTCAGATATTAATATCATTTTGGGTATGGACTGGATGTCAGCTCATCATGCCAAAATTGATTGTTTCTCTAGGACTGTTCAACTCACTCATCCTTCGGGGAAGATAGTCAATGTCCTGACCCGATTAGCCAAGAGACAATTATATTCTCTTAACGCCAGCCCTTTGCCAGACCTTGAGGACGTGCCGGTAGTCCGTGACTTCCCGGATGTCTTCCCAGAGGAATTGCCAGGTGTTCCACCTGACAGGGATGTTGAGTTCGTAATAGACCTCATCCCAGGAACCGTTCCGATTGCTAGAAGACCCTATAAGATGGCACCCCTAGAACTAGCCGAGCTTAAGAAACAACTCGATGAGTCCTTGAAAAAGGGTTTCATCCGACCTAGTTCATCTCCGTGGGCTTGCCCCGTCCTCTTCGTCAAGAAGAAGGATGGTACAGACCGGATGGTTGTAGATTATCGACCTGTCAATTTGGTCACAATCAAGAACAAATATCCGCTCCCCAGGATCAACGACCTGTATGATCAGCTCGCTGGATCCTCAGTCTTCTCCAAGATGGATTTGAGGTTGGGCTACCATCAAATCAAAATCAGAAACGGGGACATTCCTAAAACGGCCTTTGTTACTCGTTATGGCCAATACGAGTACACCGTCATGTCCTTCGGTTTAACCAACGCTCCAGCCACTTTTTCTCGGTTAATGAACTCAATCTTCATGGAGTATTTGGATAAATTCGTCGTGGTTTACCTCGATGATATACTCATCTACTCCAAGAACGAGGAGGAACATGCCGAACATCTAAGGCTAGTGTTGAAGAAACTTCGAGAGCATCGCCTTTATGCCAAATTTTCTAAATGTGAATTCTGGTTGTCAGAAGTGACCTATCTGGGTCATGTAATATCTGGTAAAGGTATTGCTGTTAACCCTGAGCGAGTTCAAGCTGTCCTTAATTGGACTCCACCTGAATCGGTCAAGCAAGTTCGGAGTTTTCTGGGCTTAGCGAGCTATTGTCGTCGCTTTGTCGAGAACTTCTCCAAGGTTGCTAAACCTCTAACCGAACTCCTCAAGAAAGATAAGAAGTTCGAATGGACTCCACAATGTGAGCACAGCTTTCAGGAACTGAAAAGACGCCTGACTTCTGCTCCCGTACTGGTACCGCCAGACTTCTCCAAGGACTTTGTTATCTACTGCGACGCCTCGCGACAAGGACTAGGTTGCATTCTCATGCAAGATCGACACGTAATTGCCTACGCTTCACGGCAATTGCACCCACATGAGGAGAATTATCCTACTCATGATCTAGAGCTTGCAGCCGTAGTCTATGCACTCAAGACCTGGCGACATTACCTCCTCGGTAACCGTTGCGAAATATTCACTGATCACCAAAGTCTGAAGTACATTTTCACCCAACCGGATTTGAATCTCAGGCAAAGACGTTGGGTTGAGTTGATCACAGATTTCGACTTAGGAATAACTTACACCCCAGGGAAAGCCAACGTCATGGCTGATGCGCTAAGTCGTAAATCTCATTGTAACAACCTAATGTTACAACAAGGTCAACCGCTTCTCCATGAGGAATTTTGGAAGCTTAACCTTCACATTGTTCCTCAAGGATTTCTTTCCACCTTGGTAGCAAAACCTACTCTTATGGATCAAATCATTGCTGCCCAAAAGCGAGATAAGGGAATATCTAAAATCAAGGAGAACATTGCTAGCGGAGGTGCTAGTTGTTTCTCCACAAATGATCATGGTGTTGTGTACTTTGGGAACCGTTTAGTGGTTCCCAAGAACCAGCATCTACGGCAGTTGATCCTTAAGGAGGCTCATGAATCTCCTCTCACCATTCATCCCGGTAGTACTAAGATGTATCAGGACCTACGCCAGAGGTTCTGGTGGACTAGGATGAAGAGAGAAATTGCTCAGTATATTGCTAATTGCGACGTCTGTCGTCGTGTAAAAGCAGAGCTTCAACGGCCTGCTGGCACCCTTCAACCCATAGCTATTCCTGAATGGAAATGGGATAAAATTGGTATGGATTTCATTACCGGGTTTCCCAGGACCAAGAGAGGGAATAATGCTATCTTCGTCGTTGTCGATCGTCTTTCCAAAGTAGCCCATTTCTTACCTGTTCGTAAGAGTATAACCGCTAGTCAGCTGGCAGACTTATACATCTCCCGGATCGTGTCTCTCCATGGTGTTCCTTTGGAAATTAACTCGGATCGAGGAAGTCTTTTCACCTCTCGATTTGGGAAAGCTTCCAAAATGCTATGGGAACCCGTCTCTCCTTTAGCACCGCTTTCCACCCTCAGTCGAGTGGTCAAGTGGAACGCGTCAACCAGATTCTAGAAGACATGCTTCGAGCCTCTGTTATCTCATTCGGAATGGATTGGGAGAAGTGCCTTCCATTTGCCGAATTCGCTTACAACAACAGCTATCAATCTAGCTTGGGTAAAGCCCCTTTTGAAGTTCTCTATGGACGACGGTGTCGAACACCCCTTAACTGGTCAGAGACCGGGGAAAGACAATTCTTTGGCCCGGATATGATTCAGGAAGCAGAAGAACAAGTTCGCATCGTTCGTGAAAAGTTGAAAACAGCCCAATCTCGTCAAAAGAGTCAATATGACCGAAAACATAAGGCTATGACTTTCGAGGTTGACGAGAAGGCTTACCTTCGGGTCACCCCTCTGAAGGGAACCCATCGTTTCGGTATTAAAGGCAAATTGGCTCCTCGTTACATTGGACCTTTTCGCATTCTCGCCAAACGAGGAGAAGTTGCCTACCAATTGGAACTACCTCCGCACCTCTCCAGAGTCCACGATGTCTTCCACGTTTCTCAACTCAGGCGTTGCTTCTCGGATCCTATCCGTGGAGTGGACCACGAAACGCTTGATCTCCAAGATAATCTTACATATCGAGAGTACCCCATTCGTATCCTCGATCAGGCCGAGCGTACCACTCGACGTCATAATATCAAGTTTCTCAAAGTACAATGGTCGCACCATTCTGAAGATGAAGCAACTTGGGAAAGGGAGGATCGTCTTTGACTCGAGTATCCCGCCTTCTTCCCGGAGGAACCCAAATCTCGGGACGAGATTCTTTTGAGTGGGGGTGAGTTGTCACACCCTAGCTAGTCATGCATTAGAGTGTTGCATCATGTTTACTCTTTCATCAGAAACTTGAAATGGGGATGACAGAACCCCCAGTCCCCTCTGAAACCAATTAGGGTTTACTAAAAACTTTTTCAATGAACCTGAAATGCCCTTCTAAAATGCCCATCATTTTTGTCTTGGTTCAGAACCTCTGCCAAAAGTGGTGCACATTTTCCTAGGCCATCCTAGGGTTTTTGATTTAAATCATAAGTATTTGAATTTGGGCATTTAAAATTATATAAAATATTTAAATGCTCAAATAACTCCAAACTAAAATGTTTCATGTTGGAAATAATCCAACTATGGACCAGGAGTAGTTTGGTGATTTTTGAAGTTGCCTAAGTATTTTATTAAATTCAACAAAGTTGCAGAAGTATTAAAAAAACAGAAAATAGAAAGAAAATGAAAAAGCTTACCTGTCGCCCAGCACCGGCCCACCTGCCGGCCCAGCCCAGCACCGCGCCAACGAGCTGCTTGCCGGCCAGGCAGGCAGGCAGGTGCTCGACGGCGAGCACCGCATGGGTGCCATGCACCTGCTCGCCGCCTCGCCGCCTCCCTCGCTCGGCTAACGCCGTGAACCGGCCTCCCTCTCTCCCCCGAACCCCCCAGACACCCCCTCTCCTCTCCAGCTCCTCCCCCTCGCACGCCCCAGCCATGGCCGACGCCATCGCCGCCACCCCCTCGCCGTAGCCACGCCCTCCGTCCACCCCACGCCGTGCCACCGTGTCCAGGAGGTCCGCCGCCGTCCACTTCATCGAGCTAGCTGAGCCCCGTGTGCTCGTGCGGCCCGAGACCACCGCACCGACCTCGCCCGAGCTCGCCGTCGCCGGAGATCCCCTTCAACGCCGTCGCCGCCTCAGCTCGTCCACGACCCCGCCGGTGGCCTCTATGGGAGCGCTGTGAGCCTAGCTACTCCTCCGACCCTCTCTCTCTCATTCCCGAGCCGTGTAGCCACCGCACGAGGATCACACGCCCGCACCGCCGCGGATCTCGTCGCCGACGTGCTTCCGGCCACACTCCGGCCACAAGATGGTGTCCATCTTACTCACCGAGTCCCGCAACACCTAGCTAGCCACTCCCCGAGCCTCACCGACCCCTCTAGCACCAAGTTCATCTTCGGCCGAACCCCGGTGGCCGCCAAAGTCGTCGCTGGTGCCAACTCCGGCCACCCCAACCCCAACGGACTCCACCAAGAGCTGCGGCTTGTCCTTGGCTCCACTCCGGTGGTCTCCGCGGCCCATTTGGTGGCCGAAATGGCCAAAACCACTCCCGCCGCCGCGTCGGGCTCGCCGGCGGCTAAACGCCGGCACCGCTGGCATTGACTTTGACCACGGGTGGGCCCTGGTTGACTCCCCTGAGTCAATGACAGGTGGGGCCCAGCCCTGTTAATTAAACAGGTTTAGTTTTAATTAAATTTTAATTAAAATAATCACCCTGACATGCGGGACCCACTGTCAGGTTTGACCCTGACGTGTTCTGTTGACCTGCTGACGTCACACTGACGTCAGGCTGACACAGTAATTGATTTTCTGGAATTATTCTAATATAGGAAATTCCAGAATATAATTTAAACTTCATAAATTCATAACTTTTATTCTGTAACTCCAAATCAGACAAATTATATATGAAAAATGATCAGAAAAATCCAATCTATCCATCTGTACTATTTTCATGCATGACTAAGCAAGTTAACTTGATGTTTAATGCAGAACAAGGAAAAGCACTTTAAAAGGCCATGTTTGAGTATGAAATGTGAATCTTTGATTCAAATTGGTTCAAACCCTTCTGGTCTTAGTTGCATTAGCCCAACACACTCATATTGCCATGTTTCATGCATGCATCATATTGTTGCACATTCTTTGGTGATGGTTGTGTATCGGTGTTCTTTGCAGCAGGATCTGCCTCCGAGGAGTACCGTGATTACCCTAACGAAGAACCGTATCAGTGCATCGAACCATCAGGCAAGCAACCAACCATTTGATCATATCGATACAATCCCATGTTCTTGCTCCTGCTCTCTTTTACTGCATTAAGACAACGCGTTTCAAACTGCTGTGTGCTACGGTAGTTGAACCCACTTCCTCTGCATGACCTGTCATTGCCATAGTAACTAGATGAAACCCACTAGCATGTGTAGGAGTTGATTGAGCCATATGTATGTGTTGTTCCTACCTTGCTATGCCTGCTATGCTTAGAGTCGTGTCAGGTCTGGTTCATCTGGGTGATGGGCTAGAGTGAAATGATTATGTCGGTAATGAGAGTGGTGTGGTGAACACGATTTGGTAAAGGTATCGATGAGAGGCCATGTAGGAGTACATGGTGGGTTGTTTCATTGAAGCCGACCTTAAGCACTGAGATCTGTATGTGTGATTTAAGATACAGCTACTACCATGCATTGGGCCCTGAAATATGACCCCGCTCGACTTCTTATTCACCCTAGCTCTCTGTCCAGGAGTTGCAAGTAGTTTCTGGTGTTTGTAGCCTACTGGAGGCCGTGGACAGTGCTGACCATAGGGGTGGGCTGTGATGCGGTAGGTACGTGGCCGGGTGTACCGAATACCCGTTAGGTATCTCGGGAACCCTGTTCACATCGTTCGGGGCCGTATGGGAAACCTCGGCCGGACTCCCTGCGGATGGAACCTGGATAGGCGATAAACCTGGACTAGAGGCTTAAGTGTTTAGGTAGGTCGTGGTCTACACCCAAGTCGGCTTTCGCTTGAAGTCTGCCGAGCACATGTCGTGTGCAGACGCTAAGTGGTGGAAACATGTATGAAGAAGTACACCCCTGCAGGGTTATCATGATCTATTCGAATAGCCACGTCCGCGGTAAAGGACTACTTGGTTGCCTATACAGTTCATAGACAAGTAAATGGAAACTACTAAAAGCCTCAAGATAAGTGTGAGTGCCGAGGATGGCTCTTCCGTAGGAAGACGGAGGGGGATCCTCGGTAGTGTATTGAAGTGGTGAGTAGTGGACTCGTGTGCGCAAAACCATTTCAAGTTGAAGTATCGTAGGATAGTCTAGCCAAGAGTCAAAGCTGGCTTGCTGCAATAACTCCACCAACCCTTCTTGACAATATGCATGTATGTAGGTTCTGATGTAAGTCTTGCTGAGTACCTTTGTACTCATGTTGCTATAATTTACATTTTACAGAAGACGCTGCAACCCCTTCTGATGGGTTCTACGTAGACGTTGACATCAACGAGTAGGCTAAAGGCCCAGGTGGTGATCCTGAGCTTATGAAGGACCACGTAGTATAGCTAGGCTTTCCAAGCCTCTTTTATTTTACTAGTTGTCTGTACTCAGACAAGTTACTTCCGCTGCTGGTTTGTATGACTGTATGACTTGAATGCTGGGTCGTGAGACCCGTACCTTTGTGTATGTTGTGTATGGCTCCCTGAGCCTTAAATAAAGTACTTGTGTCGTAGAGTCATGTTGTGATGCTTCGTTGTATTTGCACATATCGAGCATATTGTGTGTATGATTGAAATGCTTGGTATGTGTGGGATCTGACTATCTAGTTGTTTATCTTTAGTAGCCTCTCTTACCGGGAAATGTCTCCTAGTGTTACCGCTGAGCCACGGTAGCTTGCTACTGCTCTGGAACACTTAGGCTGGCCGGCATGTGTCCTTCTTC
>NC_041384.1:739269303-739277075 GCF_002162155.2 Triticum dicoccoides
GCCTACTCTTCTCTATACTGCTTGCATTAGAGTAGTGTAGCATGTTACTGCTTTCCGTTAATCCTATTCTGATGCATAGCCTGTCATTGTTGCTACAGTCATTGATACCTTACCCGCAATCCTAAATGCTTAGTATAGGATGCTAGTGTTCCATCAGTGGCCCTACACTCTTGTCCGTCTGCCATGCTATACTACTGGGCTGTGATCACTTCGGGAGGTGATCACGGGCATATACTATATACTTTACACTGTTACATTACCTGTGATACTGTTCGGAGTTGGGGGCTGAAGGGGCAGGTGGCTCCATCCAGGTAGTGGTGGGCCTGGGTTCCCGACGGCCCCCGACTGTTACTTTGTGGCGGAGCGGCATGGCAGGTTGAGACCACCTAGGAGACAGGTGGGCCTGGCCCTGTTCGGCGTTCGCGGATACTTAACACGCTTAACGAGATCTTGGTATTTGATCTGAGTCTGGCTACGAGCCTATACGCACTAACCATCTACGTGGGAGTAGTTATGGGTATCCCGACGTCGTGGTATCAGCCGAAGCACTTCAGACGTAAGCGACGGAGCGGCGCGCGCCGGGTTGGACTGCGTTAACGCAACTTCCTTTGTAATGGAGGTTGCTAGGTCTGCTCACCGGCCGCGTACGCAACGTGCAGGTGTGCTCAGGGCGATGGGCCCAGACCCCTGCGCGCTTAGGTTTAGACCGGCGTGCTGGCCTCTCTGTTGAGCCTAGGTGGGGCTGCGACGTGTTGATCTTCCGAGGCCGGGCATGACCCAGGAAAGTGTGTCCGGCCAAATGGGATCGAGCGTGTTGGGCTATGTGGTGCACCCCTGCAGGGAAGTTAATCTATTCGAATAGCCGTGATCTTCGGTAACAGGACGACTTGGAGTTGTACCTTGACCTTATGACAACTAGAACCGGATACTTAATAAAACACACCCTTCCAAGTTCCACAGACAACCCGGTGATCGCTTTTCCGCAGGGCGACGAGGAGAGGATCGCCGGGTAGGAATATGCTATGCGATGCTACTGGAGATGCTACCTGGATATGCTACTTGGAGATGCTACTTGGAGGACTACAATCTACTCTCTTCTATATGCTGCAAGACGGAGGCTACCAGAAGCGTAGTCTTCGACAGGATTAGCTATCCCCCTCTTCTTCTAGCATTCTGCAGTTCAGTCCACCGATATGGCCTCCTTACACATATACCCATGCATATGTAGTGTAGCTCCTTGCTTGCGAGTACTTTGGATGAGTACTCACGGTTGCTTTTCTCCCTCTTTTCCCTTTTCCCTTCTACCTGGTTGTCGCAACCAGATGCTGGAGTCCAGGAGCCAGACGCCACCGTCGACGACGACCCCTACTACACCGGAGGTGCCTACTACTACGTGCTGCCCGCTGACGACGACCTGGAGTAGTTTAGGAGGATCCCAGGCAGGAGGCCTGCGCCTCTTTCGATCTGTATCCTAGTTTGTGCTAGCCTTCTTAAGGCAACTTGTTTAACTTATGTCTGTACTCAGATATTGTTGCTTCCGCTGACTCGTCTATGATCGAGCACTTGTATTCGAGCCCTCGAGGCCCCTGGCTTGTATTATGATGCTTGTATGACTTATTTTATTTGTAGAGTTGTGTTGTGATATCTTCCCGTGAGTCCCTGATTTTGATCGTACACATTTGCGTGCATGATTAGTGTACGATTGAATCGGGGGCGTCACACTATATGGCACAAGGAGGAGGCGGACCGTGCCGAGCAAGGCCTACCGCCCCTCTTCGATAAATACGGTGACAAGCAGACTAGGAACTTTGTCAGGGCCCGGTACAAGAAGGACCCGAAAACAAAGGAGCTTACCACGGATCCGAAGACCAGGGCGCTTGAGCTTGTTCTGGTAAGGAATACACCCCCGCGTAATTAACTCCATATGGTTGCATTCTAATTAATGAAGCCAAATTTCTAAATGGTTCACATTCCTTCCGCAGGCGACTGAAAGCAGTAGCGCGGGGTCGACTAAGAGCAACCCTTGGGACACCACTCTAAATAGGGTGTTGAATGTAATGAAGAACAAGGATAAGCTCAGTAAGAAGACGTCAGCTGGTCATGTGGCCGGTAAAGGCTTGTCGACAAAATGGTCATCATACTATAACACTGGTGGGCGAAAGGAGAAAAAGACCAGCTCGAAAAGACAGGCGCGCGAGGTTCAAGAACTCAGGGCACAGGTGGTGCGGATTCCGGAGATTGTCCAAGAGCAAGTGCAACAACAACTCGGAGCGACGATCACCGCCATTGTGCCTACCTTGATCCAGGGGATTAGTGCGTGGATTGCGGGAGGCCAACAGGGGCCGCCCCCGATTCCTAGCTTCATGGCCAGCAACTCGCAGAACGCGATGGCGGGGCCATTGGTGTCTCCGGCGGAGGCGGCATTGGTGTCTCCGACGCCGGCACGGGAGCTTAATGCACCCGGGTGTACGTCGGCCGGCACCTCTGCAGCAAGCGGCCCCTCTGTCAACTGCACGCCCGCCGTTGGCGGTGCCTCGACATTAGCCGAGCTCGACGCCATCATCACGGTAACTAATTAAGCCTCTCTCGGCCAAGGACTTCATCTCCTTGCCTTTAACTGGGCATCCCTGACGCCCTACATGTTTTCGCAGGGCGCCGCCGATGTTCCGTGCACTCTCCTGCACTTTGTGAACAACGAGTTGGTCGATGTCGCCAAGGGAAAAATTGTTCAACCGGGCAACCACTTGTTCCACGGTACCCAGATGCCACCCAACTTGTTTAGGGTTCAACTGGTTCGGGTGCTGCCAGGCTGCGATGAGTTCTTACCTCCGATTCGACCCGTCGGGGCCGACGATGATGACGTGATGTCCCTCAGCGCCTGCGTGAGCTGGCCCCTGCTTTGGCCGAAGAGCCAGATTCGTTTGGGGGCGGGGGACACCACCCCAAAGACAACACCGCCAGTCGTGCCGGCGCCAAGTCGGCCCCATGGCAAGACCGCCGGAACGGTGCCGGACATCCCTATGCCACTGGATCCAAACATGCATATGGCACAGGATCAGAACGACGACGACGATGATACATTTGCCAACGTCGATCAGTACTTTGCCGATCATGGCTACGGTGGCGACTTCATGGGGCCTCCTTCTCAAGAACCCAACCCAATAAAAGACGTGCGCGATCTAGCTGGTACCGCGGAGAAGCCAATTTGCAACAGGCGTCGTCTGCAGTTCAGCTCTCAGGAGACGCCTCCAGCTGCCGACTTCACCGAGCCTCAGATAGGCGAGGTGCGAAATATGATCAGCCCCAACACACTCAAGAAGGCGGTCTGTGAGCAGAACTCGGTCCCATTACAGGAGAAGAAGAAGGCACGCACAAGAAAGACTAACAAGGGTGCGGGCCAGCCGGCACCGAGTACGATCCATGCTCAGGACGGGCCACCTTCACCTGAGGATATCTCGAGGAGGGTGCATGTGGCGGGTAGGACGATGCTACCGAGAAATATGCTCGATGCTGCAACCGGTGCTATGCGGAGTCTGCATGACAGTGTTCTTTCTTTGGAGAAGCGGCGTCTCCGAGAGAAGGATGTGGCATACCCGGTTTTCGCGGCCAAGGTGCCAGAGGGCAAGGGCTTTGTGGATAACTCCATCGGGGGTACGATCGTCCTGCGGTTTGATTACATCCACGCTATGTTGAACCTTCGTCCGCTGCACTACACCTTCGTTCGGCTATTTTCGCTGAGTATGGACTTGCGGATCATTCGCGACAAGACCCCGGACATCGTGATAGTCGACCCCTTCTACATGCGTGCCAAGATCTTGGGAAGCCCTGGGGACCGGCAAGTCGCGAGTTCTTACCTCGAAGGCGTCATTCTGGCAAACCAAGATAAGGATAACTTCCTCGTGCCTTACTTTCCCGAGTAAGTCCTCCCCTCAACCGCCCCGTAACATATGAATTCTTAGATTTCAATCGTTTTTCTTTTAACATTCCGTGTTTTCTGCAGTGACACACGTTGCACGTTCATCCTCCTAAGCCCCAAATATTCCATGGCCACGTATTTCGACCCGGACCGTCAGTCGAATGTAGACTACACAAATGTCAAGAAGGTTCTTGATGATGTTCTCCCCGGCTACGTCAAATCTGGAGGCACCTTCACCAGGCCTATTCGTAAGTACGGCAAGCATGTGTTCTCCCACAATACGACGTTCTGCTGCGTCAAGCAGCCGCCTGGCGGTCAGAAGGGTGCCTACTATGCCATCCATCACATGCGGGCGATCGTACGGAACCATCATCAACTTCTGCTACCGAGTAGACTCAAAGATTGGGCCGCGAGCGTGTCGGCAATCCAGGACGCGGACATCAGACAAGAATTCTTTCGCATCCAGTCGAAGTTTGCGGAAATCATCCATCAAGATGTCCTTCGTACCGCGGGGTAGTTCTACCTCAGAAATCAACCATCCAACAGTGACATCGACACAATCCTACAAATGCAGGCTGACAACGCCCGTTCTTTCATGACTCCCACGATAGACGGCGGCTTCATCCACGCTCCGGTCCCTTGAGTCTCATGTTGTAATTAAACTTTAATGAACTTGTAGTATGTCTCTTTGGTTTCGAGAGTCGTTCAACTTAAGATGTAATCGATGCTATTAATGTCTTGCTTTTCTCTTCCGATCGTTCTGTTGCATACTTATATATTGCTTATGTATTGTCTGTGAATTGGTACTAACATTTCGTTTGGCTACTGCATAGCGATGCCGTGGTATGTCGTGTACAAGGGTAAGGTTCCCGGAGTCTACGACGACTGGGAGGAGTGTCGGAGACAGGTTCACCGATTCAGCGGTAACAGTTACAAAGGGTACGCCACTAGGGCCGAGGCCAAATCTAGATACGCCCGCTATCTAGTGGGAGAGGGGAGGGAGCGTTGGAGGAACCGGATGAAGACGAGTTTCATCATGATGATGCTCATCGTGATGACCGTAGCTCTCTTCTATGTGAGGTAGTTTAGATGATCGATATCGACTTGTAATGTGAAGACAAACTCGCGGTCTCGAGACTTGTAATATAACGTTCTATCTTTGTTCGCTCTTTTCAATTCGGAGACTAATATGATGACTTGTATTCGAAGACTAAAATGATGAATTGTATTCAGAGACTAATCTTCTATTGTATTTGATGAATCTGTTGTTGATGTGTGCTGTCTATATTTTGTCCAATTATACATTT
This sequence comes from Triticum dicoccoides, assembly GCF_002162155.2. Taxonomy (NCBI): domain Eukaryota; kingdom Viridiplantae; phylum Streptophyta; class Magnoliopsida; order Poales; family Poaceae; genus Triticum; species Triticum dicoccoides. The sequence continues at coordinate 739,274,527 of NC_041384.1, forward strand.
TGTAACCTGTGCAAAAAACAGAAAATAAAAAAATAAAAAAAACCTAATATTCATACTAATGGCGCATCACATCATAGTGCGCCATTAGTATGCCAAAGGATACTAATGGCGCATCATTAAAGAGTGCGCCATTAGTATGCCGAAGTTACTAATGGCGCATCTTGCTGTCGTGCGCCATTAGTATGCCAAAGCACCTGGGTATACATGGCCTCCTGGGAGGCATACTAATGGCGCACTGTTGTATATACTAATGGTGCATCTGGGGTGCGCCATTAGTATACCAGATACTAATGGCGCACCTGTGGTGCGCCATTAGTAATATATACTAATGGCGTGCTACTAATGGCGCACCACTAATGCGCCATTAATGGCCAACTTAGGTGCGCCATTAGTAGGCCTTTTCCTAGTAGTGGCCATTGAGGACACCCCGGACGGATTTCCTTGCGGATGGAACCCGAATAGGCGATAAACCTGGACTAGAGACTTGTGCGGTTAGTCAGGTCGTGGTCTACGCCCACGTCGGCTTTCGCTTGAAGTCTGCCGAGCACATGTCGTGTGCAGATGCTAAGTGGTGGAAACATGTGTGACGAAGTACACCCCTGCAGGGTATAAAACTATTCGAATAGCCGCATCCGTGGTAAAGGACTTCTGGGTTGCCTATAATAGTTCATAGACAAGTGAAAGTGGATACTCTAAAATGCGCAAGATAAGCGTGAGTGCTATGGATGGCGTTCTCGTAGGGAGACGGGAGCGGATTAGTGGTGTATTGATATGGTGAATATGTGCACTCGTGTGCGCCACCTCAAAAGAGTTACTTGCAGTCGTAGTTTAAGATAGCCACCGAGTCAAAGCTGGCTTGCTGGAGTTAAACTCCACCACCCCCCTTGTTGATACCGATGCATATGTAGGTAGTTCTGATGTAAGTCTTGCTGTGTACTTTTTTACTCACGTTTGCTTAATTTATGTTTTGTAGAGAGACTTCAGTCTCGCTAGTAGTTTCGCGTGGACTCCGACGTTTAGCTTGATACCTCAGTTACGATCTTGTGCCCTCGGCAGGATCTGGTAGATAGTCAGGCTTCTTAGCCTTTTTCATTTGTAGATGTCTGTACTCAGACATGTTAAGCTTCCGCATGTGCTTTGATTGGTATGCTATGATTGTTGGGTCATGAGACCCATGTTTGTAATATCTCGCTCCTCGGAGCCTAATGAATAAATGTTTGAGTCGTAGAGTTATGTTGTGATGCCATGTTGTATTTACACATATCGAGCATATTGTTTGTATGATTGAAATGCTTGGTGTGTGTGGGATCCGGCAATCTAGTTGTTTATCCTTGGCAGCCTCTCTTATGGGGAAATGTAGTCTAGTGCTTCCATGAGCTATAGTAGTCCGCTACAGCCCGGTTCACCGGAGTCCTGCTAGCCTAGCACTACTGCTCAGGACACTTGACTGGCCGACATGTGTTTTACTTCGTTCCTATGTCTGTCCCTTTGGGGAAATGTCATGCGGTGACATCTGGTGTCCTGCCTAGCCTGCTACAGCCCGGGTTCCCGGAGTCCTGTTAGCCCAGTGCTACAGCCCGGATTCACACGTTGCTGACCGACATGCTCATTGTGATTCATGTATGCCTATCCCCATAGGCCGGTGCCACTTTGGGTTCACGACTAGCCATGTCGGCCCGGGTTCTCTGTCATATGGATGCTAGCGACACTATCATATACGTGAGCGAAAAGGCGCAAACGGTCCCGGGCCATGGTAAGGTGACACCCGTGGGAATACCGTGCGTGAGGCCGCAAAGTGATATGAGGTGTTACCGGCTAGATGGATGTGACTTGGAATCGGGGTCCTGACATGAAGCTATTCTTTCCGTTCGATCTATCATAGAGTTCGTACTAGAATAACACCTTAAGACACAAATCAACCAAAACCCTAATGTCACCTAGATAATCCAATGTCACCTCAAGTATCCGTTGGGATGATTATACGATATGCATCACACAATCTCAGATTCATCTATTCAACCAACACAAAAGTTCTTCAAAGAGTGCCCAAAGTTTCTACCGGAGAGTCAAGATGAAAACGTGTGCCAACCCCTATGCATAGGTTCATGGGAGGAACCCGCAAGTTGATCACCAAAACATACATCAAGTGAATCAATAGAATAACCCATTGTCACCACGGTTATCCCACGCAAGACATACATCAAGTGTTCTCAAATCCTTAAAAACTCAATCCTATAAGATAACTTCAAAGGGAAAACTCAATCCATTACAAGAGAGTAGAGAAGGAGAAACGTCATAAGATCCAACTATAATAGCAAAGCTCGCGATACATCAAGATCATACCACCTCAAGAACACGAGAGAGAGAGATCAAACACATAGCTACTGGTACATACCCTCGGCCCCGAGGGAGAACTACTCCCTCCTCATCATTGAGAGCACCGGGATGATGAAGATGGCCACCGGAGAGGGATTCCCCCCTTCGGCAGGGTGCCGGAATGGGTCTAGATTGGTTTTCGGTGGCTGCGAAGGCTTCTGGCGGTGGAACTC
>NC_041384.1:739277085-739294786 GCF_002162155.2 Triticum dicoccoides
GATGTGACTTGGAATCGGGGTCCTGACATGAAGCTATTCTTTCCGTTCGATCTATCATAGAGTTCGTACTAGAATAACACCTTAAGACACAAATCAACCAAAACCCTAATGTCACCTAGATAATCCAATGTCACCTCAAGTATCCGTTGGGATGATTATACGATATGCATCACACAATCTCAGATTCATCTATTCAACCAACACAAAAGTTCTTCAAAGAGTGCCCAAAGTTTCTACCGGAGAGTCAAGATGAAAACGTGTGCCAACCCCTATGCATAGGTTCATGGGAGGAACCCGCAAGTTGATCACCAAAACATACATCAAGTGAATCAATAGAATAACCCATTGTCACCACGGTTATCCCACGCAAGACATACATCAAGTGTTCTCAAATCCTTAAAAACTCAATCCTATAACATAACTTCAAAGGGAAAACTCAATCCATTACAAGAGAGTAGAGAAGGAGAAACGTCATAAGATCCAACTATAATAGCAAAGCTCGCGATACATCAAGATCATACCACCTCAAGAACACGAGAGAGAGAGATCAAACACATAGCTACTGGTACATACCCTCGGCCCGAGGGAGAACTACTCCCTCCTCATCATTGAGAGCACCAGGATGATGAAGATGGCCACCAGAGAGGGATTCCCCCCTTCGGCAGGGTGCCGGAACGGGTCTAGATTGGTTTTCGGTGGCTGCGAAGGCTTCTGGCGGCGGAACTCCCAATCTATTCTGCCCCCCAAAGTTTTTAGGGTATATGGACATATATAGGAGGAAGAAGTCCGTCGGTGGATCTCCGGGCTGTCCACGAGGCAGGGGCGCACGCATAGGGGGGTGGGCGCGCCCCCACCCTCGTGGGTAGCCCGGGACTCTCCTGGTCAAACCTGACTGGTGGGCCCCTTCTGTCAGCCTCTCAGCTAATTAACAGGATTAGATTAACCCTAATTAGCTGTTAGTGGGGCCTGGGCCCACATGTCAGTGACTGTTTTAATTAAAATTAATTAGAACTAATCCTAAATTAGTTAGCAGACCGGTCCCACCTGCCATAGACTCAGGGGGGGTCTACCTGGGCCCACCCAGGGGTCAAACTGGGTCAAACTCACCGGCGTTGAGCCGCCGGCGAGGCCGAGACGGCGGAGGGCTTCGGATTTGGTCCTCCGGTGACCAAATCGACGGCGGAAACGTGCTACGCGTAGCTGGGGCTCGTGCGCATCTAGTGGGGCAAGTGGTTGGACACGGGGACGCTGGAAACGACGCCGGCGACGACCTTGGCGGTCGCCGGAGTTCGGGCGTGGATGGATTCGACGCTACGGTGCACGGGAGAGGGAGCTGGTGGTGGCTATGGGCTCCTGGTGCTGCACTGAGCACAACGGCGAGCTTGGCTTCGAGCCACTGTCGCTCTGGCCACGACAGCGCCATGGACGACGGCGGGGAGCTCTCGGGTGCGGTGGAAACGGTGGCTACAGAGGCCAAACGAGCACAGGAGCTAGGGGGAAAAGAAGAGGAGCTCACAGCGGAGTCGGAGAGGGGGTCAGTGAGCTCGGGGAGGTCCTGGCGACGGTGAATCGAACGACGGTGTCCGGCGGCCGTGGATGGGGAAGAAGGGCACCACGTCGTCTTGGGGTCGCCCGAGCTTGCGTGAGTCGACGGAGAGGTCCAGAGTGACAAGGCGGAGCGATTGAGCTCGTCGGAGGGGCGAGGGAGTGGCTATGGTGGCAACTACGACGATCGGCGGCGAGGGACGCGCTCGGCCGTCGCGGGGGAGAGTGAGGGAGACGAGGGGGAGAGTGCGGGAGGATGAGAGGGGACGTGGGGGGTCGCGTGGCACCCTAGGCGTCTCCATGCGTCGGCAGAAGCAGGAGGTGGCCGGCGTGTGGCCGCGGGCGCCGGCCACGCGCTCCGCGTCCTTCTGGCGCGAGGAGGACGACGACTGGCGAAGCCAGTAGGCTAGGCCGAGTCAGGTGGGCTGGCCAGCACAGGTAAGGCCCAGGTGGGCTTCCCTCTCCTTTTTTTAATTTGTTTCTGTTTTTCTAATTAACTGCAACTGTTGGGCTTTATTTAAAATACTAAAACGTTTCCAAAAATCCTGAAAATAATTGTGGGCTCTGTTTAGATTATTTCCAACAGCAAACATTTATTTCCAGAATTATTTGGGCATTTAAATTATTTTATAGCATTTAAATGCCCAATTCAAATACTTGTGATTTAATTCAATGACCTTCTGTTGACCTAGAAAAATGTGCACCAATTTTGCCAGAGGTTTTAACCCAAGACAAAGAGGGTGAACTTTTTAGAAGGGCATTTCAGGTTCATTGAAAATAATTTTAGTAAACCCTAGTTGTTTCTAGGGGGGGTGTTGGGGGTTTGTGCCTTCCCCATTTCAAATTTAAGAGAAATTTAAACATGATGCACATTCTAATGCTTGAACTAGCTAGGGTGTGACAACTCACCCCACTCAAAAGAATCTCGTCCCGAGATTTAGGATCCTCCGGGAAGAAGGTGGGGTACTCAAGTCGAAGACGATCCTCCCTTTCCCAAGTGGCTTCTTTCTCGGAATGGTGTGACCATTGAACCTTGAGAAACTTGATATTTTGACGTCGAGTGGTACGCTCGGCCTGATCAAGGATACTAATGGGATATTCCCGATAGGAGAGGTTATCTTGTAGATCAAGCATTTTGTGGTCCACTCCATGGATAGGATCCACGAAGCAACGCCTGAGTTGTGAAACGTGGAAGACATCGTGAACTTTGGAAAGATGCGGAGGTAGTTCCAATTGGTAGGCAACTTCTCCTTGTTTGGCAAGAATGCGAAAGGGTCCAATGTAACGAGGGGCCAATTTGCCTTTGATACCGAAACGATGGGTTCCCTTTAACGGAGTAACCCGAAGGTAAGCCTTCTCGTCGACTTCATAAGTCATAGACTTATGTTTACGATCATATTGACTCTTTTGACCAGATTGGGCTGTTTTCAACTTCTCACGAATAACGCGAACCTGCTCTTCTGCTTCCTGAATCATATCCGGGCCAAAGAGTTGTCTTTCCCCGGTTTCTGACCAGTTAAGAGGCGTTCGACATTTTCGTCCATAGAGAACTTTGAAAGGAGCCTTGCCTAAGCTGGCTTGATAACTATTGTTATAAGAAAACTCCGCGAATGGAAGGCATTTCTCCCAACTCATTCCGAACGAGATGACAGAAGCTCGGAGTATATCTTCCAGAATTTGATTGACTCGCTCTACTTGACCACTTGATTGAGGATGGAAAGCAGTGCTAAAGGAGAGACGAGTTCCCATAGAATTTTGGAAACTTTCCCAAAATCGGGAGGTAAAGAGACTCCCACGGTTTGAGTTAATTTCCAATGGAACACCATGAAGAGACACTATTCGGGAGATGTATAAATCGGCTAGCTGGCTAGCGGTGATACTCTCACGAACAGGAAGAAAGTGGGCTACTTTGGAAAGTCGGTCGATCACGACGAAGATGGCATTATTCCCTCTCTTGGTCCTGGGAAACCTAGTGATGAAATCCATACTGATTTTATCCCATTTCCATTCGGGAATAGCTAAAGGTTGAAGGGCGCCAGCAGGCCGTTGATGCTCTGCTTTAACATGACGACAAACGTCGCAATTAGCAATGTATTGAGCGATTTCTCTCTTCATCCTAGTCCACCAAAACCTCTGGCGTAGGTCTTGATACATTTTAGTACTACCAGGATGAATGGTGAGAGGGGATTCATGAGCTTCCTTAAGGATCAGCCGCCTCAGGTTTCGTGCCTTTGGAACCACTAGGCGATTCCCAAAGTATATGACACCTTGATCATCAATGGAGAAACAAATCGCGATTCCTTTCTTAATGTTTCTCTTAATACAGGAGATTCCCGGATCCACCTTCTGTGCCTTGAGAGCTATTAAGGATGCAAGGAAGACAAGTCTATCGACAAGAATTTCATTCCCATGGCTTACTCTAGAAGTTTGCCATCTAGAGCCAGGAGTTTGAATTTCCATGGTAGAGGGCATGTCACAGAATGTCGTGTTGTGCAATCGAGCATAGTTCTCGGATATGAATGAATGAGATGCTCCAGTATCGAAAAGAACAGATGCCGGATGGCAGTTAACGAGGAGCGTACCAAGGACGACGTTGGGATCCTCATGAGCCTCCTCGGCTGAAATATAGTTGACATGGCCACGGGCAGTAATGACCGGCTTGGCGTAGAATGTCTTTCCCGTGGGCTTACCACGGCCAACGGACTTTCTAGTTTGATTGGGGTTGTTGTTCTGGGGACACTCTCGGCTATAGTGACTCGGCTCTCCACACTTAAAGCATGTCACCACATTGGGGCGTGGAGCAGCATTAGCAGCGGGGCCACCATAGGGCTTGGGCGGTGCAAATTGCTGGTTGGGACGAGGTGCCTCAAAGGATGGCCTCGGGATGAACCTGGGTGGCAGTGCCGTGCTTGGGATCCACACCCGGCGCTTCTGAGCTCTAGAGCCGGATGAAGAGCCAAAGTCACGGGAGTGCTTGCGTGAAGCATCATAATCAGTCTGGCCTATCTCAGCACTGATGGCTTTATTGACCAACTTCTGAAAGGAGGTGCACTCATATAGACGAAGATCGCGGCGAAGCTCAGGGCTAAGTCCCTTGCGGAACCTTGCCTGATTCTTAGCGTCAGTAGATACCTCTTCAGGAGCATAGCGTGCCAGATTCCCAAATTCACGACTATAAGCATCCACGATCAGTCTTCCCTGGGTGAAGTTGCAGAACTCCTCCCTCTTGCGATCCATGAGACCTTCCAGAATGTGATGCTCGTGGAAAGCCTCACTGAACTCAGCCCAAGTAGTAACTTGGCCGACCGGCCGCATAGCTTCGAAGTTTTCCCACCAAAGGCTAGCAGGGCCTTCGAGGTGATAGGCAGCATAGGTAACCTTGTCGGCTTCGGCTACGTTGGCAGAACGTAGCTTGTGGGTAATGCTGCGAAGCCAGTCATCCGCGTTGAGGGGTTCGACGGAATGGTTAAACTTTGGTGGGTACAGCTTGATAAAGTCATTGATTGACACCAAGTCATTTCGTGGGTGGCGTGCAGTGTTCTGCTCAATCCACTCCAGCAGGCGGTTAGTCTCACACTTGTTTCTTTCTGCCTCCAGCATCACTTCGGCCAGAGAAGGCGGGTGAGGCAGATTTTCACCCCTAGCTGCACTGGCTTCCCCCTGCTCCGAGGCAGTAGGGTTGCTGCGGGTGTTGACCATCTTAGGAGAAAACAAGACAATGGTTTAGATAAGGATGGCGCAAACTTAGCAAGGAAGTGCAGTATGTAATGGATAACTCGGAATGCAGAGATTTTCATCCGTATGTCATGGTAATATAAAACTGCCATATATATACCAACGGTCATACACATCATACATAGTTTAGTACAAGCTCAGGCTATAGTACAACTATGATGAAAGACGTTACATCTCATCGGAGGCATTCCAAGCTCCTATACATTATTTGTCTACACCTCCGGATTTGATTACACACAAAGTCATATTCCACAAGTCTCGCAGGACAGTGGAGATACAACTACTACAATACTAATGGTACTACTACTAACTCAGACAGCTCTGTAGTAGTTCTCATAGAAGTCACCTCCATATCCTGGAAGTTCAACGTGACCATCCGAGAACAGACAGTCCTGAGGAGCCTGTGGACCATAGGGGCTAGGATGAGGTCTTGGACCAACAAACGGTGGCCTGCAGGGACCACGGAGTGGGGTGATGCCTCCCACATCACGCCAATCCACCATGTCTGGCAGAGCTGATCTCACAGGATACAGATCCCTTGTATCCATCCATCCAGATTGCACCGCAGGCGCAAACCGAGTCAATGTGGCCCAATGATCAGCACGGGTATTGAAAAGCTCCAGCCTCAAGGCCCGATTCTCTCGGTCCTTATCTTCGAGCATCTCGGCAGTGGTACGAGTTAATGAGTCCTCCTGGGTGGAGTCAGCATAGGTAGCTTGGAGATACCCTTGCGCTCCTGGAAGTGAAGCTGGCATGTAACGAAAGTCGGTGTTCCGAAGCAGGCCAGTCCGGACTCGCAAGATGGTCATCATGGAATAGGCAGCATCCTGCACAGCCATCTCAACAGTAACCCCGAGTCCATAGGAACAGTGAAGGGGCTCGGTAGATCCAGGATAAGAAGGAAATATCCTGACAGTGCAGAGATATTGGCTTTGATTAAAGTCGCGGAACTGCTCTTCGACGGTGTATTCGGGATACCAACGGTAGCCCATCTCGATCATTACCCTGACTAACATAGCAGTATGACCGGGCATGCCGAGGCACCGGGTCAGGCGAACCACTTGGTTTTGAACACGGTTGGCCATCTGAAAGCACAACCACAATGCAAAGACATCAGAATTTCTAGGGAAAATTGGACAGCATAACAGCTGTAAATGCTCAGAAAAAGATTTGAGACATCCACAACAGTTCGCAATACCACTCAACAACATCATATCAAGATTCTGATCCAATTAGCAACATACTAAAATAGTAGAAACTGAACTGGGGCTTGTAGCATCAATCCTATAAGCTACTATGGATTAGTAACACGTGAACCTTATAGAAGGAGAGAGCCTAGTCCTTAACCCACGTTGAATGAGAAGAGAATGACTCAGATCAGAGGCATAGGGTAAAGGAGTAAAAGAGCCTTACGTTCCCGCCCACAATCAATTCCCCTACATATAACTAAAGCATTTCTAGACTCGACATCGACCAGTTTGGCTGAACGAACCTACAGGCAGTCCGGCTCTGATGCCAACGTTGTGAGGACCCCGATTCCAAGTCACATCGATCTAGCCGGTAACACCTCATATCACTTTGCGGCCTCACGCATGGTATCCCACGGGTGTCGCCTTACCATGGCCCGGGACCATTTGCGCCTTTTGGCTCATGTATATGATAGTGTCGCTAGCATCCATATGACAGAGAACCCGGGCCAACATGGCTAGTCGTGAACCCAAAGAGGCACAGACCTATGGAGACAGGCATACATGAATCACATCGAACATGTCGGTCATCAGCGAGTGATTCCGGGCTGTAGCACTGGGCTAACAGGACTCCGGGCAACCCGGGCTGTAGCAGGCTAGGCAGGACTCCGAAAGTCACCGCGTGATATTTCCCCGAAGGGACAGACATAGGAACGAGGTGAAACACATGCCGGCCAGTCAAGTGTCCTGAACAGTAGTGCTGGGCTAGCAGGACTCCGGTGAACCGGGCTGTAGCGGACTACTATGGCTCGGGGAACACTAGACTACATTTCCCCATAAGAAAAGCTGCCAAGGATAAACAACTAGATTGTCGGATCCCACTCATACCAAGCATTTCAATCATACACACAATATGCCCGATATGAGTACATACAACATGGGATCACAACAAAACTCTATAACTCAAGTACTTTATTTAAAGGCTCCAGAGAGCTATACATAACATGTTCATACAGATAGGGGTCACATGACCCGACACTCAAGTCATACAAACATACAAGCACATGCGGAAGCAACTAGTCTAAGTACAGACTCTAGAAAGAAAGAAGGCTTTTCGAAGCCTGTCTATCTACATAAGGCCCTCCATGGCCAGGATCACCACCTGGGTGGCTAGTCACTCGTCGACGTCAAGGTCTACATAGAACCCATCGGAGTGGGCGGTGTCGTCTGAAAACAGTAATTAAGCAAACATGAGTACAAAGGTACTCAGCAAGTCTTACATCAGATCCTACTATACATGCTTATTCTCAAGAAGGTGGTGGGGTTAATGCAGCAAGCCAGCTTTGAATCTTGGCTAAGCTATCCTACGGAACTCCACCAGTAAAATAGTTTTCGCACACGAGTCCACTACTCACCAACACAATACTCCACCGGGGATCCTCCATCGTCATCCTACGAGAGGGCCATCCTCGGTACTCACGCTTATCTTGAGTCTTTTATTAGTATCCATTGACTTGTCTATGAACTTTATAGGCAACCAAGTAGTCCTTTACCGCGGACACGGCTATTCGAATAGTTTTATACCCTGCAGGGGTGTACTTCTTCATACACGCTTTCACCACTTATCGCCGCTTACACGACATGTACTCGGCAACCTTCAAGCGGAAGCCCAGCGAGGGTGTCGGCCACGGCCTATCTAAACACTTAAGTCTCTAGTCCAGGTTTATCGCCTATCTAGGTTCCATCCGCAGGGAGTCCGGCCGAGGTTTCCACATACGGCCCCGAACGATGTGAACAGGGTCCCGAGACGCCAAACGGGCGCCCGGCATACCCGGCCACGGTGTATCTACCGCAACATAGCCCACCCCTAGGGTCAGCGCTACGCACGGCCGCCAACGCATAACCTACAAACACCAGAAACTAATTGCAACTCCTGGACAGAGTACTAGGGTGATTAAGAAGCCAAGAGGGTCCATTGGTTGCGGGCCCAATGTACGGTAGTAACTGCATCTTAAATCACACATACATATCTCAGTTCTTAGGGACGGCCTCGATGAAACAACCCACCATGTACTCCTACATGGCCTCTCATCGATACCTTTACCAAAACATGTTCAACACATCCCTCACATTACCGGCATAAGAATTTCACTCTAGCCCATCACCCAGATGAACTAGACCTGACACAACTCTAAGCATAGCAGGCATAGCAAGGTAGGAATCACATACATGGCTCAATCAACTCCTACACATGCTAGTGGGTTTCATCTAGTTACTGTGGCAATGACAGGTCATGCAGAGGATAAGGGTTCAACTACCGTAGCACACAGCAGTTTGAATCGCGTTGTCTTAATGCAGTAAACAAGAGCAGAAGCGAGAACATGGGTTTGTATCGAAATGATCAATGGGTTGCTTGCCTGATGGAGTGGTAGTGGGATACTGCCCTTCAGTTGGATACTCGTGAATATCGGAACACAATCAACACATGACGATGTGCAACAATATGATGCATTCTATGACATGGCAATATGAATGTGTCTTGGCCTAATGCAAGTTATAACAGAAAGGAATGAACTCATTTGAATCAAAGATTCAAATATTAGCTCATTAAACATGGCCTTAATAGTGCATTTCCTTATTCTTCTTAAACAGCAAGGTAAACTTGTTTTTTCATGCATGAAACCATTACAGATGGATAGATTGAATTTTTCTGATCATTTTTCATATATAAATCTTTGCATTTGGAGCTATGGTTGATTTTCTATGATTTTTAGAAGTTTTAACTATTTTCTGGAAATTCCTGATTAAAAATAAATCCAGAAAATGCATTACTGCTTCAGCATTGTGTCATGCTGACCTCAGCAGGTCAAAGGCGCCAGCCCAGGTCAAACCTGACTGGTGGGCCCCTTCTGTCAGCCTCTCAGCTAATTAACAGGATTAGATTAACCCTAATTAGCTGTTAGTGGGGCCTGGGCCCACATGTCAGTGACTGTTTTAATTAAAATTAATTAGAACTAATCCTAAATTAGTTAGCAGACCGGCCCCACCTGCCATAGACTCAGGGGGGTCTACCTGGGCCCACCCAGGGGTCAAACTAGGTCAAACTCGCCGGCGTTGAGCCGCCGGCGAGGCCGAGACGGCGGAGGGCTTCGGATTTGGTCCTCCGGTGACCAAATCGACGGCGGAGACGTGCTACGTGTAGCCGGGGCTCGTGCGCATCTAGTGGCGCAAGTGGTTGGACACGGGGACGCCGAAGGCGACGCCGGCGACGACCTTGGCGGTCGCCGGAGTTCGGGCATGGATGGATTCGACGCTACGGTGCACGGGAGAGGGAGCTGGTGGTGGCTACGGGCTCCTGGTGCTGCACTGAGCACAACGGCGAGCTTGGCTTCGAGCCACTATGGCTCTGGCCACGACGACGCCATGGCCGACGGCGGGGAGCTCTCGGGTGCAGCGGAACCGGTGGCTATAGAGGCCAAACGAGCACGGGAGCTAGGGGGAAAAGAAGAGGAGCTCACAGCGGAGTCGGAGAGGGGGTCAGCGAGCTCGGGGAGGTCCTGGTGATGGCGAATCAAACGACGGTGTCCGGTGGGCGTGGATGGGGAAGAAGGGCACCACGTCGTCTTGGGGTCGCTCGAGCTTGCGTGAGTCGACGAAGAGGTCCAGAGTGACGAGGCAGAGCGATTGAGCTCGTCGGAGGGGTGAGGGAGTGGCTGTGGTGGCAACTATGGCGATCGGCGGTGAGGGACGCGCTCGGCCGTCACGGAAGAGAGTGAGGGAGACGAGGGGGAGAGTGCGAGAGGATGAGAGGGGACGTGGGGGGTCGCGTGGCACCCCTAGGCGTCTCCATGCGTCGGTAGAAGCAGGAGGTGGCCGGCGTGTGGCCGCGGGCGCCGGCCACGCGCTCCGCATCCTTCTGGCGCGAGGAGGACGACAAATGGCGAAGCCAGTAGGCTCGGCCGAGCCAGGTGGGCTGGCCAGCATAGGTAAGGCCCAGGTGGGCTTCCCTCTCCTTTTTTTTAATTTGTTTCTGTTTTTCTAATTAACTGCAACTGTTGGGCTTTATTTCAAATACTAAAACGTTTCCAAAAATCCTGAAAATAATTCTGGGCTCTGTTTAGATTATTTCCAACAGCAAACATTTATTTCCAGAATTATTTGGGCATTTAAATTATTTTATAGCATTTAAATGCCTAATTCAAATACTTATGATTTAATTCAATGACCTTCTGTTGACCTAGAAAAATGTGCATCAATTTTGCCAGAGGTTTTAACCCAAGACAAAGAGGGTGAACTTTTTAGAAGGGCATTTCAGGTTCATTGAAAATAATTTTAGTAAACCCTAGTTGTTTCCAGGGGGGTTGGGGGTTTCTGCCTTCCCCATTTCAAATTTAAGAGAAATTTAAACATGATGCACATTCTAATGCTTGAACTAGCTAGGGTGTGACAATAAGGCTGTAACAGACAAAGCGCGCTCAGGGAACTTATGCTATATTACAGACGAAGTGTAAGAAGAATCTTCGAAGAAAATAGTATCCCCACCGATACCTTTCTTCGGTGCTCATTATTACTATGATACTTGTGCAATAGATTTTTTGTAGTCATGAGTTCCGTTGTGTGCCGACCATGATTGAAAACAATAAGAGCACTAGCTTTCGGCTTCACCCAGTCTGAGGTCAGATCTCGGAATACCCGGTCGTGACAATCGCAGAGGTGCTCCCTTTACTCCCTAGCCGAACAATCGGGAACGTAGGGGTAAGCATAGGAGCCAGGCAACCCAGCTTGCAAATCGCTTAAGTCAATATGGCGCATATTGTGGCATAATACACGAACAAGGAATGAAGCCGTACAAGTATAATCATATGCAAGAGGAAAAGCTTCATAAAGAAAGCCCCCCAAATAAATGGGGTATTTGAATATGCGTGTCACAAACAAAGTTTGGACAAGGAATTTTTTACAAGCAACTTTTTTCCAAAAAAGTATAATGCTTGGTCGAACTGAACGCAAGTTAAAAATTAAAACTTTGAGCATGAAAGCGACTTAGCTGGTTAATGTGTTCGACATTGATGACGCGGTTCGAGCTAGATGCGGGACAAAGTTCTATTCCCCAAGCCGGTCCCGAGGTGGCGGAGCGGAGAGCTCGACACGCCAAAGTGGTGACATAGCACGGTCAACGCAGACCGGCAGAGTGATGCCGAAGTCCCCGGATCATTTTCCTGTGCACAAAAAATAGTGCAAACTAGAGATAATAGTAATAATAATAATTAAAAAAATGGTTGCATAATAAATAATTTATGAAAAGTGAGTAATAAAAGAAATATGGCCTGGCGCCGAAGTCAATGTCGATGCAGGGCGTCGGCGTGATCCGGTAAAGGCGTGGCAAAGCCTGAATTCACAGGTCGGTCCGAGTTCCGGATGCGGCGTTCGCCGGACTATGTACGGAAACTGACCAAACCATCATGCGACCGTCGTTAATGCGACCATCATTTGATAGACCTGTGTACAGATGATGGACAAACCAGAGTAATAATTCATTGGGAAAAATAAACTCAAACAAGCAAAAAATACTAGGATTAATAGCACCTGGTTTATTTGTTGTAGCAATCCGAAGAAAAGCGACTCCCAAAATCGGGAATCGATCTGCACACCCATTGCCTGATGGGTGATAAAGCGATGGTCTGGCGATGCTAGCAAAGGTTTGCTCGCCGAGGAAAAGCCCGTGGTCCAGCTAATGCGATGAAGCTGGTCGGCTGGTGACACCGAAGTCTCCGAAGAAAGTTGATGAAGAGATGATCTAGCCGAGGAGACGGACCAGGTCGGTAAGGAGACGTTGCAGCTGCCGTGTCAGCCGAGGTGTTGAAGCAGTTCGGCGTGATGAACATCGGCTTGAAGAAGCAACAGTGCGGCCATGCCGACGCAGGTCGTAACTTGTGACGCGGACAATGCCGGTTTGATAAAGTGACCATGCGGCGATGCCTGTGTTCCCGCTCCGTGTAATCCGTGGGGCGGCGATGTTGGTGATGATTTATCCTTCGCGATGCCGAAATCTTGTTCGGCTTGCCGAGATGATGATCGAAGGAATTGAGCTCAGCTCAATAAAGCGGCGACGTGTCTAGCGCAGGTCGGCAGCCGTGGAGCAATACCGCCGGCTGGTTTGACACCAGCGTGATGGTGAAGATTACCTCGAAGGAGGCTTAAAATTTTATGGGTATGTGTTTAAAAACAACGCACAATACCATAGAAGAAAATTTCTTAAAAAAGGTTGTCCAATATCACGTTCATAAAGAAACATGAATTCGGGTCGGATCCGTATTCGCGCAGAAAACAGATCCGAAAATTGGTCCACTCATCTGAAGTTTCCCGGAGTTTGAACCGTTGGATCGAGCTAAACTTTGGAGGGGTGGTAGATATGGGATTTTTGCAGTAGATGAACGGTTGGATCTTCCAAAGAACCTCCGAGCTGGGCTCTGGAGACCACGCCCTAAACTCGTCCAGATTCCCGTCCAGATTTGACAGGGCTCCGGTATATCGTAGATTGTCGGAGATTCCTCCATTGAAACTCGACGAAATTTTCCAGGGTGGTTGTAGACTCAATTCCACACAATTCCACCAAAGGGATCATCAAAGCGATGCTCTAAGAGGTGGTCGCAGCGGATACAAGTTTGCTGTTCGGAAAAATAGCACGGTCGCCCGAGGGCAATGTTGACGTTGAGCCGCTGAGCTCCGTGGATGATTCCTCCATGATCTTGATAGAGATCGGAGTTGATTTTGATGAAGGCCCTCATCCGAATATGACGATCGGAGATGGAGCACGGTCCTCGGTCAAGCCAAGGTGACCAGTCAAGCCGGCGACGAAGATGCCGGCATCGCAGTTGACCTGCACACGAGCCATCGATCATTTTCCCGATCACACAGCGGAACTCTCAATGAAAGCACCAATCTCGGTGTCAAAACCAGCGGATCTCAGGTAGGGGGTCCCGAACTGTGCGTCTAGGCCGGATGGTAACAGGAGGCAAGGGACACGATGTTTTACCCAGGTTCGGGCCCTCTTGATGGAGGTAAAACCCTACGCCCTGCTTGATTGATATTGATGATATGGGTAGTACAAGAGTAGATCGACCACGAGATCAGAGAGGCTAAACCCTAAAAGCTAGCCTATGGTATGATTGTTATATATGATCTATCGACTAGACTAGCCTCGGTTTATATAATGCACCAGAGGCCTAGGAATAACAAGAGTCCTAGCCGAATATGCCGGTGGGGAGGAGTCCTTGTCTTGATCACCAAGTCTTGTGAAATCTTCCATGTATGCGGCAGCTGTCCGAACTGGCCTATGAGTATACGGCCATGGGGGTCCTCGACCTAATATAACAGATCGGGAGATGACGTGGTGAGTACCCCCTAGTCCAGGACACCGTCAACCTTATACACAGAAATTTAGCAGTAGCGCACGTCAAAAAAGGGCGCTAGTGCTAGATAGCAGTAGCGCGTGAGCGAAAAGGGCGCTACCGATAAAATTGTAGCAGTAGCGTGTGCACGTATAAAAGCGCTACTACTAATATTCCCATTGCTAAGACGCTAGGCTACGCATAGCAGTAGCGTGCTTGTGCGAAGCGCGCTACCGCTAGGACATAACTAGCAGCGCGTTTAAGAAGAAAAGCGCTACTGCTAATGGAAATAAAATAAAATGAAAAACAAATAGAAAAGTAAATGAAAATGAAAGAAATAGGAAAAGGAGAAAGGAAAAAATAAAATGTAAAGCAGAATAAATGAAAAGGCGAAAAAAGGAGAAAGGTGTAGCATTAGCGTCTGTTTGTATGAGGCACTATAGCTAATGTAGCTGCATCACGTTTCCTAGACCCCCGCTATAGAAACAGAAAAGGAAATAAGAAAATGGAAGGAAATTACATAGCTATAGCAGTAGCGTGTTTTGTGAAAATCGCTATAGCTACCTTAGCTATAGCGTGTTTGGCGAAACGCGCTACCGCTAAGTTTGACTTAACCCAAAAATTGTTTCCCCCCTGCCACCACTTCTCCCCGAAATCCCTCGACCCACCCTACTGCTGTCTCCCCGATTCGCCGTCGCCCCACTTCGCCGCTGTCTCCTGCCGATGTCAACGCCCCCGAAGCCACCAGAGCCGCGCGCCGTCGACTCCACCAGAGCTGCCTCAATGCCACCGGAGCCGCGCGACCTCATCAACGCCACCGGAGCCGCCGTCGACGCCACCGGATCCTCTCTCGCCACAACTGCCTCCCTCACCGTCACCGGAGACGCCCCTGCCTCCCTCGCCACCACCGGACCCATCATCTGTAAGCACCCCTCCTCTCTCTCTCTCTCTCTGATGCCTAGCACAAACATTGGACATACTAACTAGCTAGGTTAACTAGTTTAATTAGGTTAACTAGCGGGTGCACCCGCGCATTTGCGCGGCTAGGTATTTCTTATTTATTTTATCTATATAGACAACCATTTTTTGAAATATGATAATTTGTTTTCCGCGTTGTGAAACCAAAGGATACCATAAAATGTTGAGTAGTTGCATGGCACAAAAATTTGGTTCCACCATCATGTGCCTTAGATTATGTTATGATAATTGCAAAATTGAAATTTAAATATGATATTTTCAAAAGAAAACCCGGATTATAGCTAACAATTTAATATTGTCACAATGTATGCATTGAGGGCTACTTATGTGTACGTACATTGCTTAAATAAATGTACATTGTTTTTTGGCCTCTTTGCTGTTCTCTAGGCTTCTTTAGCCATGAATCTATGATACTCGCCAAGAGTGTCATGTTTTCTCAGTAATCGTTACTATGTAACAATTGTAGTTGTAATCTCACGTCACTTGCTTTTCTTCCGCCTTCAATCAGTATAGCAAACCCGATTTTACGATATTACTTTGGTTGAATCTCTAAACCCCAACTACTATGTCATTGAAGTAGGTGTGCATGACTATAGTTCAGGTATACTGCTGGTGAGGTGGAGTTCTTCTTCTTCAAAAGAACCTGACTGATCGATATTATATTATGCATCCCACTACGAAGTCGATAATTTTATAAAACATATGATTTTATGCGCATATTTATTGCTCCATTATGTGTAAACAACCATTACTGAGCAGCAGGCCTTAGCCTTTTTTTCTTCGAGTATTTTCTGGTTTTCTGCTTGGATGCTTGGGAACCTTTGATTCGATCGAGTGTTCCCGAGTATTTCTTGCCTTATAACCATACTTTAGTTGGACACCGTCCCCTCCTTAATCCTCAAGTTTTTGTCATATTTCTTGCATGGTTCCTCTCCTACCATCATGTCCAATTCGTCAAGCATGTCGCAAACAAATAGCTTTACCCGATTAAGCCTCTCCGTGAAAATAAAATCTATTAAGGCGATGAAATAGTGCTTCTATAAATTCATAGAAAGGTTGATAGTGCCAAATGGATTATTTGCAAGTGTACATATTCATGCTTCAAACATGTAATTCTGTTAGAAAAGAATATTTCTTATGCCTGAAAAAAAGAATGCTCTAGAACAACCCGTAAATTAAGGCACACAAAAGATAAACGATGTACATGACCAAAAAAATCAAAATCAAATTCTCCTGTCAGTAGGTACATGGACCAAACCTGCATGACGGAGTACCATTCCAGTGTCTGGTGACACAGGTTGTACGTAGCCGTCGCCGCCATCCAGTGGGTACTCGCCACAGCTTATGGGCATGGCCGGGCCTCCATAGTCTATCATGAATTACGTGCTCAGGTCCACATCCTAGACGGGAGCGATATATAATCAGACTTTTGTTTTTTTTTTCTACCATGAAATGCTACTTAAGTACTTATGCTGATGACCATGAACAGAATAACTCACGGGTGCAGCAATGAAGAACAAAACCGCAGTTAACAATGATGCAAGGCATCCAAGACAAACAATGTTGGCTAAGTAGACAGCTGGTGTGTAGTTCAGAGTATTGACTTGGATCTAACAATGCTAAATTCAGTTTTTTCTGGAACCACACTTAAACATGAAGATTATTTAGTTGTGCATCTCCATGTAACTATATTATTTTGGAGATATAAGAACACATGTATATATGGAATATTCCTTTTCTGATGCCAGTGAAGTCTCAAACGGTCACAAATGTTAGGGAAACCATGGCAATACGACAGTCAAATACTCAAATTGCAAAAACCAAGATTTCAGTTAATCGATCAGTTTGCTATTCATTAGTCATGCAAATACCACTTAAGGACCAAAATCGCCGAATTACAAACCTGAAAGGTGGAAGCACTAAGTCAGCTTCTAGTCAAGTGGTCACCATTTTCTAATCTTCTACTGAAGATCACATAAGCACCGGACAACATAAGCATCAGAAAACAGAACTGTTAGTATATATTAAACTATCTTGTGTAGATATCTGATACTTCTCTAGTCTTTTCTCATATTAACTACTGGAAATCTAAAGCACACGACAGAGCAATATCAAGCCTACCTTTGCAGGCGTCTCCTGGTGGCATTAATGCTGCCGGCATATATATGTATACCAAAGAACTCTTGGAGCGGCCAGTATTCACCATCGTCTCTTGGCATGAGCCTTTTACAGGTACTTTACCTCGCCGGGACAACGCGCTCATGAGCTTCTTTTGAAACCAATCTGGAAGTTTCCATGTCCTTAAAGTACATTCCTAGTTAGTGTTCTTATTTTCATGTATCCTCTGACAGCTCTGTCCAACTTCAAATCTAAGCACATTAATCCGTAATCCAGCTATCCCGATGATGAATCAAATAGTTCTAGCATTTGGTACTTCAGTGAAATACTATCATCCAAATAAGACTACACGGAATTAAGGTACGTATGTATAGGATGATCAAAGCTTAGACCGTATGGAGGAGAGAGATGCATCGGGAGCTGGAGCACGGCAGACATCCCGTGTCATAGTCGTCGGGAGTGACACCCATGGACCATGGTGGCGTTGCCACTGGAGGAGGTGGTAGCGTGAGAGGGCGCATGTGAGGCTCAGGCTGGAGAGACGTACCCGATTGATATGCAGAAGGCAGCCGCACATATAGAAGATCTGAAGCTGGTGGCCCGTTCTTAGCGTCCATGAAGGCCAGAAGACTACTGCCCGCGACGGAGTAGAGCTGCAGCTTGTGCCGCCTCCCGTTCTTGTCCAACACATCCACGTCTACATGAATCCAGTCATCGAGATCGCCTCAGTCGTTGATGATCTACCATACA
>NC_041384.1:739295180-739314424 GCF_002162155.2 Triticum dicoccoides
CAATTGGACTCTCTTCTTTAAGGGAATTGGACTCTCTTTCTTAATGCTTATATCATATATTTCACGTACTGGACAATGCTAATCAATCACCACCACCTCATCCTGCTTCTTCGAGATCTTCACCGGCATCGCTGGCACCGCAGCCGGCGGCTCGATGGTTGTAAAGCACAGCCAATTGGAAACCCTAGCCGCCGGGCTCCTTTACAACGTGTGGGGAAACAGATCCGTGGGGAGAGGCACATAACAATTGGACTCTCTTCTTTAAGGGAATTGGACTCTCTTTCTCAATGCTTATAGCATATATTTCACGTACTGGACAATGCTAATCAATCTTCTCCTAGAAAACACGTGACAATTGGACTACGTTTTTTTAGGGAATTAGACTTTTTTAATGCTTATACCCTATATGTCACGTGGTGGACAATGCTAATCAATCTGATATACTAATCAATCTCTACCGTTGAAACATCTTTTTAGCTATAATCTTTGCCCTTCGTTTTCTATCGTTTTAAGTATATAATAGATAGATTTTCTAGGTTAGTGCAAAAATGTAGTTAGGGCTTTCACAGAGAACTAGTTAGGTTAACTAGTTTAAGTAGGTTAATTATCTAGGTTAAGAAAAAAATTATTTAGGGCTTTGACAGAGAGCTAGCTAGGTTAACTAGTTTAATTAGGTTAATTATCTAGGTAAACTTGGTTAACAAGCTAGGTTAACTAACTAGCTAGGTTAATTTGGTTCATTAGGTTAACAAGCTAGGTTAACTAGGTTAGAGGAAAAATTTATTTTCGACCACTCTTTTTCTAGGAAAAGAATTTAGGCAAGTTTTATTTTAAAGATGATCCCTTCCTAGACTTTTACTGTTGATTATATCTTTTCATTGAAGTGGTTCAATTGTGCCCAAGTGGCCTTTTGTTGTTTCCAGGGAATGAAGCTGAGTGGCCTATGTTTTGCCGGAATGTTGATTCATTTCCGTTCCGGCAAATTTCAGGTTCTCGATTTGTCCACTTTTTAGCAAAGGTCATGCCGAAATTTTCCGTGAATTTCGGCATGACTTGTGCTACAAACTAGGACATATCGAGTGCCCGGGATTTTCCGCACCGGAAAGGAGTCAACGTTCTTGCAAAACATAGGCCTTTTGTATGTCATTATTCATTTTATTAGGTCTAGAATTAATTTACTAGATTTAATCGTAGGAAACATGGCTAGCAACGATGAAGGACCGGGTTCTGGTGATTGCGACGACGTCTACCTGGCGGCAGACGAATTTTCGAGCCTTGCCGACGATCAACTGATGTTGCCGGGGACTGAGACAGACACGCAAACCGGCGCTGAGACTGAGACCGGTGCTGAGACTCAGACCGGCATCGAGACCGGCTGCCTCGGGGAGCGGAGCCGGTATAGAACCGAAAGCAAAGAGGCGACGGCTTCCTAACAAGCTCAGGACTACTAGACTGGTGGCCACGGAGGTGGACGACGACAAATTTGAGCCAACCGCGCCTGAGGAAGCGCGCGTGTGCTACGACAATCAAATTGGCTGCAGCATACGGATAACCGCCACCATCAACGATGAGAAACTAAACAAGGGCGATAATATGAGGCCCGCCCTCCTAAAGAAGCTGCACTAGATATTCTTGTTCCGGGGCCGGAATGAAAAGGATTATAAAGATCCAGATAAGGACCCGGCAATGAGGAAGATAAACAAACACGCCATGAGCAAGTTTAGCGACGCGTTGGCCGCCTGGAAATCAAGGGTGAAATATCGGATCTTCAACGAAAAGGAACCCTACTCTGAGATTGTAAAGGATAATCCAACAAACACGGCAGAGCACTTTTGAAATATTCAAGGCGGCTTGCGAGGCCGAAGATGCCAAAAAAAAGTCAGAGTACATGAAAGGGCTTCAACAGAAGAACATTGGGTGCCACCACCTCGGAAGCCGTGGTTACGACGGGAGGAGGTCCATATGGGCCAAGGAGGACGCGGAAGCCGCAAGTCTGGGCATCCCAGACCCCTTGGCGGAGTTCACCGTCCCACAGGAGCATGACGTCCTCAGGGCCAGGCACCGTTGGGACCCAGTGAAGAAGGTTTTCGAGAAGAACGCGGTCACGACGGAGTTCATGAGACTGCTGGTAATTTTAGTTTCTGATCAATTCGACAGCACGTTAGTCATATTTGTAAACGATCCTTGTGACTTTTGCAAAGAGAGCAGCATAGGATTACGGCCGAAAGCGACTCGACGTCTGAGGCGTTGGCGAGGCCCAAGTGGACACTCCATTAAACCGGGCGTTGAACATATTGAAAGGACTCCCGGTGGAGACTCGGCCGTCGTATGAACGCGTGCACAGTGTCGGAGATGGCGCCACGTGGAAGAAGTACTATCGTGAGACCAGGAGGAGAGAAAGGAAAGACGGAGGTTAACTGAAGAAAACCTCGACAAGAAGGTTGACATTGTGGTTGAAAAGAAACCATCTGAGACAGTCGCAACAGCGATAGCTGCCGCCAAACAGGTGCTTGTAGATATGTCTACTACCTTGGTTCCGACAGTTTTCAATTGGAGCAGGCAAAATCCATAAAAAAATGCAGCGGACTTTCCCCTTGCTCTCCTCAGGAGCAGCTCGACTAGCGCTGCACCAGCACCTGCACCTGCTCCCGCACCGGCTCCTGCACCTGCTCCCGCACCGGCTCCTGCACTTGCTCCCGCACCTGCTCCCGCACTGGACGTGCTCGGCGGTTCTTCATCTTTGGCTGAGCTCGACGCCCTCACGGTATCTGTCACACCGCCCCCCTTCAATAAATGTATAATCTCCCATTTTCGTTGCCTTTTGGATGTCTCACGTCGCAGACTTTTATTTGCAGGCCGACGAAACCCCGTGCACCATATTGTACACCATCGACGACCAGAAGTTGGACGTGGGGAAGGCGACGATATTGAAGCCGAAGGAACCATTGTTCCACTGCCGGCCGATCCCCCCAAACGTCTTCATGGTTTCCGTGGCCAGTGTCAAACCGGGCCACGAGAATTTGCCTCCTCTGGTACTAGTGGGCGATGATGACGAGACCCCGGCGGCTTGGTGATTGTTGCCATGGGTGGGTCCTGTTGTGGCCAAATAGTTTGCTTCTTCTGGAGGCGGCCGGGAGCACACCCATGAGCACGCAGATAGGTATGAACATCAACACCTCACCTACTCCATTAGTCGCTGGTGACGTCGCCATAGATGAGGATGAGGATGATGATGACACTCAACAGTATGTCAATACTGGCGCCTACTTAGGGTTTGAGCCTCATGAGTCGGTGCCTGAATTGCCGCCTCCGGAGTCTGAACGTATTATGGACAACCTTCCGGTAGTAAAGAAGTCTAGGAAGACCAAGGAAAGGCAAAAAAGCCGCTTCTATGATCCAGCCGCCTCAGCAGCCTCGGGTTCAAGACCGTATAGATATCCCTGGTGCGGCAAAATGGCATATCCCCGGTCAACCAATCCTACCTAAAGCAGCGCTAGGGGCCATATTCGACGATTTAAGGAGACTTCATGAGGATGTGCTGTGGATAGAGAAAGGCCTCATGGCCTCAAAAAATCCAGGATACCCACTCTACGTGGTTAACGTGCCGCGGGGATTGTCGTACGTCGACACATTCCCCACGGAGAAGTTCTTCCTTCGATTTGATTACATCTTCGACATGTTTCACTTGAAGAAGTTGGATTTTGCATTTGTCCGCCTTTATGCTTTGCACATGAACTACCTCATTGGGGTTGAGCAGATACCTCATATCTGTGTCGCTGACCCGTACTTCATGCACGAGGCCTTCTTGGGAGTCTCCGCAAAGCACTGTGAATACGGGAGGGAATACAACCTCAATTTCATGCTTGCCAATAAGGACAATGAGGCGATTCTCGTGCCTTATCATCCCATGTAAGTCATCCGCGTGGATATCCTTCCTTTGATTTCAATCATTCATTTGCACGGTGGAGGCTAATTAATTTGAGGTGTACTTATTTTGCGCAGCGGCGGGCACGCCGTCCTCATCATCCTCTACCCCCGATACTCCCACACTCCTTACTTGGACTCGTTGAAGAACATTAAAAAAAAGGACTACACCCACATCAAGGATGTTCTCGACAGTTCTATGTTTTACTATGGTGCACGTGTTGGAGAGGTCAAGGACAAGAAGAAAAAGAAAGGCAGGCCCGCCTTCGGCCATAAGACCGACTTCTGCTGCATCCAGCAACCGAGTGATTCTCTTAATGATGGATTCTATGTCCTACACCAGATGCTGGAGTACAGACGGGATCACCAGAACCTTCGCATGTCATCTACATCCCGCGATGCCCATATATTGCAATGGGCAAAGAACTTAGGAGATATTGAGTATCATCGACTTCGATCTGAGTTCTATCACATCCAGTGCGAACTTTCCCGAATCATCATGAAGGAGGTCGTCAAAAAAACAGGGATGCTCTACGAAGAAGGACAAATGTCGCGGGAAGACGTCCGAACACACGTAGCCGCTCAGCATCTCGACCTAAATCCTTTCACTAAGCTCGGGGACTATCTCCCTGACTTGGATGGATGGCACGACATGGAGTAATTGTTGATATTTGACAATGTGTCCGTTTAGTCCATACTATCTGTATGGCGAAACTTTGAATTATGCACAACGAAACTTTATTTGTGATGTAATTAAACCATCCTCCTCAACTAGCAAAGATCACTCTAGTTAGGGCATTTTGGGTACGATGAACTTTATTATTTATACTTATGATATGTTGCTTCTATTTTTGCCAAGTCTATCTCTTTCTGTTGCTCAACTATATATGTTGCAAATCATCGACTCATGTGATGATGCAGGTGTATAGATCATCGATGGCGAAGAAGTGCTACGCCAGGAGAATACGACGAGTGGCCGGAATGTCAGGCCCAGTTGTACCGGTTTCCGGTTTCTGAGCGACAGCCAGTAGTTAGTTTAGGTTCACGTAAATTGATAGCTCTTCTCACGTATATCATTGTTTAGATGGATGACGATGTAGTTGCAAGTAATCGAGGTTTGTATCGCTATTTTTGAGATGATGACGAGAGACCACTTTGTGTTGGATGATGATTATGATGATGACATGATTTGATGATACTATTTGTATGTATATGCTATGATTACATTTGTATGTGTATCATATGCTAAAGATTATTGTATAGAGCCTATTCAAATACAAAAGAAATATGCAGAAAAAACTACTAAAATTAGCAGTAGCGAGTGGAGAAAAGTTAGCAGCAGCGCCACAGTAGCAGTAGCGCGTCTAGGCAGAGCGTGCTAGAGCTATTAGCAGTAGAGATCTTCCAGGAAGCGCGCTGCTGCTACACTTGTATAGCAGTAGCGCGGGTGTGCACGCGCTACTGCTACGGGTTAGCTGTAGCACCTTATTAGTAGCGCCAGTCCCCGCGCTACTGATATACCTATAACCCGCGCTACTGTTAGCCTTTTCCCTAGTAGTGTATTCAGATCCATAAGATTCAAGAATTTTTTTTAATATTGACATAAAAATAATAATACTTCAAGCATACTAACTAAGAAATCATGTCTTCTCAAAATAACATGGCCAAAGAAAGTTCATCCCTACAAAATCATATAGTTTGGTCATGCTCCATTTTCGTCACACGAGAATACTCTCATCATGCACAACCCCGATGACAAGCCAAGCAATTGTTTCATACTTTAGTAATCTCAAACATTTTTCAACTTTCACGCAATACATGAGCGTGAGCCATGGATATAGCACAATGGGTGGAATAGAATATAATGACGGGGTTATGTGGAGAAGACAAAAACGAGAAAGTCTCACATCGACGCGGCTAATCAATGGGCTAGGGAGATGCCCATCAATTGATGTCAATGCAAGGAGTAGGGATTGCCATGCAACGGATGCACTAGAGCTATAAATGTATGAAAGCTCAACAAAAGAAACTAAGTGGGTGTGCATCCAACTTGCTTGCTCACGAAGACCTAGGGCACTTGAGGAGGCCCATTGTTGGAACATACAAGCCAAGTTCTATAATGAAAAATCCCCACTGGTATATGAAAGTGACAAAGCAAGAGACTCTCTATCATGAAGATCACGGTGCTACTTTGAAGCACAAGTGTGGAAAAAGGATAGTAGCATTGCCCCCTTTTTTTCTCTTTTTTTGGGGCTTCCCCTTTTTTTGGCCTTTCTCTTTTTTTTGGGACTGAGGGAGTCCTGGATTAGGGGGTCTCCGGACAGCCGGACTATCTCCATTGGCCGGACTATTAGACTATGAAGATACAAGATTGAAGACTTCGTCTCGTGTTCGGATGGGACTCTACTTGGCGTGGAAGGCAATCTAGGCAACACGTATATGGATATCTCCTCCTTTGTAACCGACCTTGTGTAACCCTAACCCTCTCCGGTGTCTATATAAACTGAAGGGTTTTAGTCCGTAGGACAACAATCACAACATACAATCATACCATGGGCTAGCTTCTAGGGTTCAGCCTCTTTGATCTCGTGGTAGATCTACTCTTGTACTACCCATATCATCAATATTAATCAAGCAGGACGTAGGGTTTTACCTCCATCAAGAGGGCCCGAAGCTGGGTAAAACATCGTGTCCCCTGCCTCCTATTACCATCAGGCCTAGACGCCCTACCCGAGATCCGCCGGTTTTGACACCGACATGGGTGCTTTCATTGAGAGTTCCGCTCTGCCGTCACCACTAGGAAGGATGTCTCATCCCGTCTTTAAAGATGACACTATTGCTGAGGGAGCTTTGGCTATCGGACAAACTCTCCGGCTAGGTGGTTTTCTTATGAGCGCCTGTTCGGCCGTTGCGCCGACGATGACTTCTTGGGTCATCGAAAGCAATCTTCACGTCAACTCGGAACTCGCCGAGCAGTTAGATCCAATGGAGCTCTCTTCCCTGAACGAGCTCTTGGATAGCATTGCCGCCCTGGGAGTCACTACAGACTACGATCAGATTGGGCCTAAACCCGATCTGAGAGAGATCAACTCTCCCCAGGCCACCCATCACGTTGCAGTGGTGGAGGAACAATGCGGCAACCCTTCATCTATCTTAAAGACTAGCTATGTCCAGATTCCCGATCCCTCCAAGCCGGATACCCGCGGAGGGGAGGACGTGACTCAAGGCCTGAACCTAGAATCAGGCAGCGGGCTAGATTTATCGGAAAACATCCAAGAATCCAAACTTTCAAGTTCGGAAACTCCTTGGCCCCTGAGTCTCAGATTGGGTAAGGATTCGGATTCAATTCCACCCACCCACCCAAACATACGGGATCTATCCCAAATTAGGCAAGAGCCCGAAGAAACAGTACACCATTACTGAGCCAGATTCCTCCTAGTCATGAACAGGATAAAGGACTGCCGTGAGGAAGACGCAATTTCATTCTTCTGCAATAATTGCACGGACAAGGGAATCCTCAACGCCATAAGTGGCCGCAAAATTACACGCTTTGCCGACTTGGTGTCCATAGTACGAAAGTACTGTGCGATGGAAAGCGCCTGGAAAACCGAAATAAAATTTTGGGATAATCCGGCCCTGAATACAAACCCAGTCCGAAATAAAAGGGTGCATTATCACAATACACCTGGGTTAACTACCAAAAAGCAAAAGCCCTCTACGGGGCAAGGAACCGTACTGGAGGGATGGCTCAATGGACCCTCAAAATTCATAGTACAGCAGATGCAATACCAACGCACAGCCTTAGAGCATGTTGGATACTCCGGCAGGTGGCCAAAAGTGGTGAGGATCTACTCCTCCCAAAAACCACAAATCACCATCCCGTGGACAACAATACTGTGTTAACGGTCTTTGAGACCTTCGCGTCAAATAATAGACGCAAGCGAACACTCCGCAGCAGGGCCAAAATCTGCCACATAGCAGAAATAAATCCTTGGAGTGACACGGCTATTACCTTCAATGCCAGTGACCAACCCAAATTCCGAACAGCCCGAGCACCAGCCGCACTGGTCCTCAGTCCAATCGTGGACGGCTTTCGACTCACCAAGGTACTCATGGACGGCGGCAGCGGATTAAACCTCATCTATAAGGAAACTCTTCAAAAGATGGAAATAGACTAGAGCCGCATTGAGCAAAGTAGCATAACCTTTAGAGGAATCATCCCCAGTCGGGAAGCACGCTGTGCTGGGAAAATCACACTAGATGTGGTATTCGTCACGCCGGATAATTACAGGTCTGAAGAAATTACATTCCAAGTGGCCCCCTTCAGCAGCGGATACCACGCTCTACTAGGGCGGGAGGCGTTTACAATCTTCCAAGCCATACCCCATTACGGGTACATGAAGCTCAAAATGCCTGGGCCCAACGGAATCATCACTCTTGCTAGTGATCCGGACATAGCACTCCGCGCCAAAAATAAGACAGCCGCACTGGCCCTCGAGGCACTATCCGAAGCCCTAGCGGCCGAGGAACTAACTGCGCTGCGCTCCATGGTGAACAGGGATGATGTGATACTCGATAAAAGATCCAAGTCCACCTCCTTTAAACCGGCGGACGAAATAGTCAAATTCCAAGTCCATCCAATGGACCCTACAAAAACAGCTTCCATCGGGGCACAATTAAAACCTGATGTCAATGCCGCACTGCGAGAGTTCCTACGCGAGAACTGGGACATTTTTGCCTGGCACCTTTCAGACATGCCAGGAATCCCACCCAGGCTGGCTGAGCACATCCTAAATATCCTAAAAGGATTCAAGCCAGTCAAGCAGGCTCTTCGACATTTCTCCGAGCCTAAGGGACAAGCCATGGGAGAGGAACTAGCCAAGCTATTGGAGGCCAGATTCATTAGAGACATAAAACATCCGGACTGGCTAGCAAACCTGGTGATGGTACCAAAGAAGGACAAATCCTGGCTCTTGTGCGTCGATTTTAAGGACCTTAACAAGGCCTGCCCAAAGGATCCCTTCCCCCTCCCCCGCATCGATCAAATCATTGATGCTACCGCAGGACACGATTCATTGTGTTTCCTCGATGCATACTCCGGCTACCGTCAAATTAAAATGGCGGAGCCAGACCAAGCCGCGACGGCATTCATCACACCATACGGCCCATTCTGCTTCAACACAATGCCCTTTGGGCTCAAAAACGCCGGCGTAACATATCAGCGCATGATTCAGACATGTCTGGCAAACCAGATCGGCAAAACAGTGGAGGCATACGTGGATGACGTGGTCGTTAAAACCAAGCATGTCGAAACTCTAGTAGACGACTTGAGGCTCACATTCGACAACCTCCGAACACATGACATCAAGCTCAATCCGGAAAAATGCATTTTCGGCGTACTAGCCGGAAAGCTCCTGGGATTCATTGTCTCCAGTACAGGTATTGAAGTTAATCCGGCCAAAATCCGAGCGTTGTCACAGTTGGCTACCCCAACAGACCTCAAACAAATACAAAAATTGACTGGATGCGTGGCGGCTCTAAGCCGCTTTATCTCCCGCTTGGGAGAAAAGGCATTACCCCTTTCTCGCCTCCTCCGGTGCACCGAACACTTCGAGTGGACAGATGTCGCCTCGGCCGGACTCAACGAAATAAAAGCCATATTGGCAACAAACCCGGTCCTGGCCGCGCCAAACATTGGCGAACCAATGCTATTATACATTGCGGCAACTCATCGAGTAGTAAGCGCAGTGCTCGTCATCGAGCGAGAAGTGGACGGACACAAATTCCCCCTTCAAAAGCCGGTTTACTATGTGTTCACTTTCCTTACTCAATGCAAATCACGGTACCCGCATTATCAAAAGATAGCGTACGTGGTATTTATGGCATCCCGGAAGCTGCGACACTACTTTCAAGAGTGTTCGATAACGGTAGCCTCGGAAGTACCACTTAACGATATGATAAACAACCGCGACGCGACGGGCCGGATTGCCAAATGGGCCATTGAGCTCCTCCCGTTAGACGTAACTTACAAGCCACGGCGAGCTATTAAGTCGCAAGTTTTGGCTGACTTCGTCGCTGAGTGGACGGAAACCGAACACCCTAAAGAGTACGGCACATATTCAAACTGGATCATGCACTTCGACGGATCCAAAGTGCTGGCTGGTCTGGGGGCTGGCGTCGTTTTGACGTCCCCAACAGGAGATACCTACGTACTACAGATAATGTATACGGACTCCAACAACGCAGCCGAATATGAGGCCCTTCTACATGGTCTGCAGATGGCAGTATCCATGGGCATTCAATGCCTAGAGGTGCGTGGGGATTCAAACCTCACGATATCCCAGATAAATGGAGACTTCGATGCCAAGGATACGAAAATGGCAGCTTATCACAATGCCGTCCTAAAAATGTCAGCTCGGTTCGAGGGGCTCGAATTTCACCATGTGGCTCGGGAAAACAATCAGGCGGCGGATATCCTCGCCCGCATCGGCACAAAATGCGACGCGGTCCCTCCCAACATATTTCTGGAACGACTCTTCAAGCCATCCGTAGCATGGGAAGGGGACACCGGTAACAACAGTCCGGACCTGGCCAAAATACCCGATACCGAACTCTCTAACACAATCGGAGGCTCCGCCACCGAAATAACACATTCAGCCCACGAAATAATGGCCATTATTGCCCCGTGGACAGAACCATTCCTATCCTACCTAACCAGACAGGAACTTCCGAAGGACCAAAATGAGGCACGCTGCATAGTGCGGCGATCCAAGGCCTACAGGGTCCATGAGGGAGAATTGTAAAAAAAAGCGCTACCGGAGTCCTTCAAAGGTGCATCTCCGAAGAGGAAGGGCGGAACCTTTTGGTAGAAATTCACGCCGGACTCGGCGGTCATCATGCCGCAGCCCGAGCTCTTGTAAGCAGGGCCTTCCGTACAGGATTCTGTTGGCCAACGGCCCGGGCAGATGCACAGGACTTGGTCCAACGTTGCGCTGGTTGCCAGCTCTTTGCAAATCAAAGCCACATGCCACCCACCGCCCTCCAAACAATCCCCATTACATGGCCCTTCGCGGTCTGGGGGCTTGACATGGTTGGACCCCTTAAAGGGGGAACCCACAATAAAAAATACTTATTGGTCATGGTGGATAAATTCACCAAATGGATAGAGGCTAAACCGGTTAAAACAACCGAATTCGGACCGGTGATAGATTTCATATCCGGGGTTGTACACCGTTACGGCGTCCCCCACAGCATCGTCATTGATAACGGCACGAACTTCACGGCCGACGAGGTAAAACTCTGGTGCAGCAAAATGGGCACCAAGCTCAATTATGCTTCAATCTATCACCCACAAACCAACGGTCAAGTCAAACGAGCAAATGGTCTTATAATGTGCGGCATTATACCCAGATTAGTGTGCTCCTTAACGGAGTCTGACATGCACTCGGTAGAGGAGCTCGACTCCGTACTCTGGGGGCCGCGGACCACGCCGAATCATAGTACCGGATATACACCGTTTTTCATGGTGTACGGCGCAGAGGCAGTCCTGCCGTGTGACATAATTCATGACTCACCTCGAGTGCACATGTACAAAGAAAGAGAAGCCGAGCTCGATCGGCAGGACAGTCTGGACACCTTGGAGGAAGAGCACGACGTAGCCAAAGCCCGTTCCGCATTTTACCAGCAACAGGCTCGCAGATACCAAAGCAGAGAAGTATGGGCCAAAACATATAACGTTGGCGAACTAGTTCTATGGCTGCCGGATAAGAAAAAGAACAAGCTCGAGCACAAATGGGAAGGTCCCTTCATTATCGACCAAGTTCTGACCAGTGGAGCGTACCGACCGCGGGATGCATCGACTAGTCGATTCGAGCCGAACCCATGGAACGCAGCCAGGCTTCGAAGATTCTACGCTTAGCACCGGACTCTAGGTTAGTCCCCTCCCTTTGTCCATTTTCTGCATATGCATCATCTGTCTTGTTTCCCTTTCTTTCTTTTATTTCTCTAGGCCTTCAAGGGTCACCTTGTGCCTCACTCGTACATTACAGATGCGCTAGCCGCACTCTTCATACCTGGGGGCTTCTTTCACAGAAGCTTAAGTTATTTTCCTGGGCCTCATGCCCAACACATGTGTTATACTTCCGCATGTACCTTTTTTCACCATTATATGCATCGATATGGCTTAAGTTTTGGCCAAGCTGGGTTGCTTGTCTCTTGTATTTATGCCCTACGTTCCCGTTAATTTGGCTAGGGCATAAGGGGAGCACCTCTGCGATTGTTACCGCCGGGTCAGCCGAACATGTACCTCAGACTGGGTGAAGCCGAAAGCTAGCGTTCTTAAGGGAATATTCGGTCGGTGAACAAAAGATGACTTTTATTATTCATATCTGCCCCCAGATGATTTTTTTGCGCTTCTTATCGCAGTCCGGACATGCACTTTAGGGCATGCTTACCCAGGGAAAGGAACCCATAACAGAACTATTCTCCCTGGAAGATGTTTCTTACTATCCATGTAATATAACATAACTAGTTGGGCACTTGTCTGATAAAGCACTAATGACCCCTACGCCTGGTCTCCA
Source organism: Triticum dicoccoides (assembly GCF_002162155.2). Taxonomy (NCBI): domain Eukaryota; kingdom Viridiplantae; phylum Streptophyta; class Magnoliopsida; order Poales; family Poaceae; genus Triticum; species Triticum dicoccoides. Next base: position 739,307,684 of record NC_041384.1, read on the forward strand.
CGCATGCCCCGGTTCTTACATAACCGAGAGGGTATTCGGATACACTCCGGACAGTCGGGTCCCGAGGTTGAAGCAAAAAGGTCCGCCACTACAAACGATCTACAATCCGGCTAGAAGGCATTATACATGTCACTTTAAAATTACATAGTCAATTTGACTGGTTGAATTCCTCTTCAATACCATCCAATAGGCTGTCTAGTCTACAGTTCTGTTGGGAATACTTTGCGGCCAATTCTACATGGCCGTAGACTAAGCTCACGGGGATCTCCTTCCCATCAGGCCCCACAGGTCCGACTTCGGCCATGTGGGTCGGGTCAGCCTTCGTGTACCGTGTCTTCACCATTTCCCAGGCTTCCCTGGCGCCCTGACAGCAGGCCGATATCTTCCATAATCGGAAGCGCCGCCGTGCTCCCTTCAGCTTTTCTGCAAGCTCTCCAAGGCCTTCGGGTATGGAGACGGATGGCCACAAGGCCTGGGCGACGCCTTGCATCACCTGCCGAACTCGTTCGTGCAGCTGTGAGAGCTCGGAAAGAAGGTCACCCATTGAACCGGGCATTTCCTCGGCAGGACGACCTGTTAGCATAGCTACAGACATAACTCTATCAGCCAGCTTCCTCGCTGAACTCTTTTTCAAAGTTCATTCAAGCACTTATTAAATATGCCGCGTCGAAGCCGCCGTGTTTCCTTAACAGAGTTCGACAGTTGGGCGCGAACATCTTGTAGTTCCACACCCAGCTTGGTGTTGGCATCTTGGAGATCATTTTTCTCCTGCCTCACCCTTGTAAGCACGTTCTCACCGGCCTTCAGCTAGCGTTGGAGCTGCTGCTTATCCGGATTTACTCCATTGTCATCTGCAATTTTATCATCAGATCTGCATACACGCCGCATTCTATATGATACTTATCATTTGAAGGATATGTTACCAGAGGGGGTCTCTTTGGGCTCCCCTGCTGCGGCCAGTGCGGCCTGAAGTTGGGCTTTGCACCCTTCCAGCTCCTGGAACAGTTGATTATTCTTTTCTGTAAGAACCTACATAACAAATGATCCTTAAATCAGTTATCCTAACTGTTTCAAGTCTCAGGGGCTACTGATATATATAATCACCAAATTTTCTCACCCGTATGTCTTCTACATACTGCTCCGTGGCTCTGGCTAGACCATTTTGAGCGGCACGGAGGTGCGCATCTCCCGAGTTGAAGACATCCAATGCCTCTTGGGAGAAACAAGCATCACGAAGAACAGTCCGGCGACGCCTGTGGTTCATGGCACTTTCCACCTCGGAATGGGTGGCGGAGAGTTTATCCGCATCCTTTGTCGGAGGAGCACCCGGCGCACGCCTTGTATTCGTTCCCGCCTCTGAATCTGGCCTTGGAGCCTGGCTTGTGGAGGCGCGATTCGTAGCCTCTTTGGTATAGTCCGGCGAGCGCTCTTTTTCCTGAAAAGAAGGCATGGGCGTTAATATGCCTCGGAGAATAATGTCTTGCGGTAAGGACGGCGCGCCATACCGCTGCGCCGGTGTCTCAATCCAGACTGCGGGTCTTTTCAGCCTGCCTGGCCTCGCGGCCCCTTGTTGGCCAATCGCCGCAGGCTCGGCCTTCGGCCTCGAGGACCTCCCCTACAAAACATGGCTGTTATACAGCGATCAGAAACACGCAAGGACAGATCCCTTTTTGAACTGCTGGGACTTCGGTGTCAGTCACCTGTGAGGCTGGAACTAGCCCAGGGTAATCGGCCGTAATGACCACCAAAGCATTGTCATTACTCGATTGGTAAAATACCCCATCGATCAGCTCCACAGATATGTCCGGATCCTCCTGGGAGGCTGGGTCAAGGGACCGTCCAGGGTCCTCGGGTTGTGGAGGAGGGCTGTTTATCTCCTTTACAGCCTGGCGCAGCTCCTGCGATGAAATCGCTAGAATGAATACTTAACTACGGGAATACGAAATGGATGGGCGGTAAAAAGTCTCCGCTTACCCAGCTCGGAGGATTATACATAGAAAATCCGCCATGCGGGTTGACACGAAGGATATCCTCCTCTTCTCCCTTGTACAAAGTGGATAAGATCTTTATTAGATCAGCCGCCGATCCCGGTCCTTTGCGGCCGTGGCGGGTGGCGTCATCCTCCCCATTGAAATCCCACATGGGGTGGCCTTTATACTGAAGCGGCTGCACCCCCCGCATGATGCATGTGGCCATGACCTCGATCATGGTCAATCCGAATCGAGCTAAAAAACTTATCCGGCTCATCAGGTAAAGAATGTCCCTGTCATCTTCCTCCAGGGAGCTCCGTGGACGCCAGCTCCGGCGCTTCTTCAAAGGGGCATTGTCGAATTCAGGAAGGCCGATCCGAATAGGATCCGGGAGGGGGGACGTCTTCTATATAAAACCATTCTGAAGGCCAGTCTTCGGACGTCTTCTTTGGGGTCCCGGACAGGTATCCGGTCCTGGCAATACGCCACACTTCGGCTCCGCCCACTTGATATATTGACCCCTTCTGAGAACGGGGCATAAGGCAGAACAGCTTCTTCCACAGAGCAAAATGAGCCTCACATCCCAAAAACAACTCGCAAAGGGTTACGAATGCCGCGATATGCAGCACGGAGGCAGGCGTAAGGTTGGGCAACTGGAGGCCGTAGAACTCCAGGAGCCCCTGGAGAAACAGATGAATTGGGAATCCGAGCCCTCTTACCAAATAAGGGACAAGGCATACCCGCTCTCCCTTGGAGGGATTGGGAAGGCTCTCCGCTTGCTCTCCGCCATTATAGGTGGCAAGCCTGGCTCAAACCGGGACCAGGTACGCTGGGGGAAGAAATCCCTTGGACTGAACCATCACTAATTTGTTGTGCAGGACGGAACATCTCTCCCAATCTCCAGGCTTGGAGCTAGGGGTGCGAGAGGAGGAGCTGCGTCGACCGACCATGATGGAATGGATCTCTGTCGGGTGCGCTCCGATGAAGGCTCGCCAAGGGAGGATGGTGTGATTTGGATCTGAATCCTCGTCTTTTTAAATAGGCGGCTCATTCACATAGCTAGGTGGGAAAACACCCTGGCTCTTCACATTCGCTCGACACGTGGAAAGTGGCCATTATTGGGCGTAGAAGCCAAGGGGTACAAACATTCACAAGAAACCGGACATTATTTCGACAGGTACACAGAATTTGGAGAGGAACCCGCCTTGCAATGCCGAAGAAAATATTGCGCGTCGGATTCATCGTCATTGAAGCCTGGTTCGGGGGCTACTGAGGGAGTCCTGGATTAGGGGGTCTCCGGACAGCCGGACTATCTCCATTGGCCGGACTGTTAGATTATGAAGATACAAGATTGAATACTTCGTCTCGTGTCCGGATGGGACTCTACTTGGCGTGGAAGGCAAGCTAGGCAACACGTATATGGATATCTCCTCCTTTGTAACTGACCTTGTGTAACCCTAACCCTCTCCGGTGTCTATATAAACCGAATGGTTTTAGTCTGTAGGACAACAATCAGAACATACAATCATACCATAGGCTAGCTTCTAGGGTTCAGCCTCTCTAATCTCGTGGTAGATCTACTCTTGTACTACCCATATCATCAATATTAATCAAGCAGTACGTAGGGTTTTACCTCCATCAAGAGGGCCCGAACCTGGGTAAAACATCGTGTCCCCTGCCTCCTGTTACCATCCAGCCTAGACGCATAGTTCGGGACCCCCTACCCGAGATCCGCCGGTTTGGACACCGACAGGAACAATGCTCTATTAATGATGATCATCACACTTCTATTTATTTACAACTCAATGATTACAACACGATACTAGAACAAGATATGACTCTATATGAATGCCTCCGGTGGTGTACCGGGATGGGCAATGAATCAACAGTGACATGTATGATAAATTATGCATGGTGGCTTTGCCACAAATACGATGTCAACTACATGATCATGCAAGGCAATATGAAAATGATGAAGTGTGTCCTAATAAATGGGACGGTGGAAAGTTGCATGGCAATATATCTCGGAATGACTATGGAAATGCCATAATAGGTAGATATGGTGGCTGTTTTGTGGAAGATATAATGAGGTTTATGTGTGAAAGAGCGTATCATATCACAGGGTTTGGATGCACCGGCGAAGTTTGCACCAACTCTCAATGTGAGAAAGGGCAATGCACGGTACCGAAGAGGCTAGCAATGATGGAAGGGTAAGAGTGCGTATAATCCATGGAATCAACATTAGTCATAAAGAACTCATATACTTATTGCAGAAATCTACAAGTCATCAAAAACCAAGCACTACGCGCATGCTCCTAGGGGGATAGATTGGTAGGAAAAGACCATCGCTCGTCCCCAACCGCCACTCATAAGGAAGACAATCAAATAACACCTCATGTTTTAAATTTGTTACACAACGTTTACCATACGTGCATGGTACGGGACTTGCAAACTTCAACACAAGTATTTCTCAAATTCACAACTACTCAACTAGCACAACTTTAATATTACTATCTCCATATCTCAAAACAATTATCAAGTATCAAACTTCTCTTAGTATTCAATGCACTCTATATGAAAGGTTTTATTATATCCCTCTTGGCCATCATATTAGGACTAGTTTCATAACCAAAGAAAACTACCATGCTGCTCTAAAGACTCTCAAAATAATATAAGTGAAGCACGATAGTTCATCTATTTCTTCAAAATAAAACCACCACCGTGCTCTAAAAAGATATAAGTGAAGCACTAGAGCAAATGACAAACTACTCCGAAAGATATAAGTGAAGATCAATGTGTAGTAGAATAATTATGCAACTATGTGAAGACTCTCTAACATTTAAGAATTTCAGATCTTGGTATTTTATTCAAACATCAACAAAAACTAAATAAAATAAAATAACGCTCCAAGCAAAACACATATAATGTGGTAAATCAAAATATAGCTCCAAGTAAAGTTACCGATGAACGAAAACGAAAGAGGGGATGCCTTCCGGGGCATCCCCAAGCTTAGGCTTTTGGTTGCCCTTGAATATTACCTTGGGGTGCCTTGGGCATCCGCAAGATTAGGCTCTTGCCACTCCTTATTCCATAGTCCATCGAATCTTCACCCAAAACTTGAAAACTTCAGAACACAAATCTTAACAGAAAACTCGCAAGCTCCGTTAGTATAAGAAAATAAATCACCACTTAGGTACTGTTGTGATCTCATTCTAAATTCATATTCATGTAATATCTACTGTAATAAAACTTCTCTATGGTTAATACCCTCCGATACTACTCATAGATTCATCAAAATAAGCAAACAACACATAGAAAACAGAATCTGTCAAAAACAGAACAGTCTGTAGTAATCTGTATCAAACGTATACTTCTGGAACTCATAAAATTCTCAAATAAATTGGTGGAACTGAGTAATTTGTCTATTAATCATCTGCAAAAATAATTAACTAAATAGCGCTCTCCTGTAAAAAAAAGGCAGCAATTCTTGTGAGCGCTAAAGTTTCTGATTTTTACAGCAAGATCGCAAAGACTTTCCCCAAGTCATCCCAAAGGTTCTACTTGGCACAAACACTAATTAAAACATAAAACCACATCTAACCAGAGGCCATATGAATTATTTATTACTAAACATAATCAAAAATCAAGGAACAAAAATAAAAATTGTGTTACCTCCCAACAAGCGCTATCATTTAACTCCCCTAGCTAGACATGATGATTTCAATGATACTCACATAAAAGATAAGAATTGAAACATAAAGAGAGAATAATGAAGAATATGACTAGCACATTTAAGTCTAAACCACTTCCTATCCATTGGGATTTTGTGAGCAAACAACTTATGGGAACAATAATAAACTAGCATAGGAAGGCAAAACAAGCATAACTTCAAAATTTTCAACACATGGAGAGGAAACTTGATATTATTGCAATTCCTACAAGCATATAATCCTCCCTCATAATAATTTTCAGTAGCATCATGAATGAATTTAACAATATAATCAGCACCTAAAGCATTCTTTTCATGATCTACAAGTATAGAATTTTTACTACTCTCCACATAAGCAAAATTCTTCTCATTCGGAATAGTGGGAGTATCATAAGAGACTCGAATACTATAAATTGTTTCCACATTAAAAGAGTAAAGTTCAGAGAAAGGGTAATCATAATCATGACAAGTTTTATAAATATAATCATCACTACTTTTTATAGTATAAGTTTCATCACAATAATCATCATAAGTAGCAACTTTGTTCTCATCGTAATCGATTGAATCCTCTTCCAAGATAGTGGAATCATCACTAAATAAAGTCATGACCTCTCCAAATCCCCTTTCATAAATATAATCATCATAAGTAGGAGGCATGCTATCATTATTATGAATTTGCATATCGAAACTTGAGAGGCTAAAAATATCATCTTCATTAGATGTAGCATCCCCAAGCTTGGGACAAACATTAATTGTAGCAAATATATTCTCAAAAACATCATCTTCATCAAACATAGCATCCCCAAGCTTGGGCCTTTTCATATCATAAGCATAATCAATCTCATCATTAATAGTATGGATAGCGCCAATAGTATAGAAATTATCATCATCACAAGGAGTAATAGGAGCAACATCATTTGGGAGGGATACCTTTTTACCTTTGCTTCTCCGTCTTTTCTTTTTCATCTTCACATCATGTGTGGGTTTAACCCTCTTTTCGGAGCTCCTTATTGATGAGATCGGTTGAATAGAAGGCTCCTCCTCGTTACCTGATCCATCATA
>NC_041384.1:739318785-739336812 GCF_002162155.2 Triticum dicoccoides
AACCGAACAAGTCTCTAGTCCAGGTTTATCGCCTATTCGGGTTCCATCCGCAAGGAGATCCGGCCGGGGTGTCGCTTACGGCCCCAAACGATGTGTGCAGGGTTCCCAAGCCCACCAACCGGGTGCCACTTGGTACACCGGGCCACTGTGCCTAGTCTGTCCCAAGCCCACCTGTACCGGGTGCCACTTGGTAGACTACTAACACTACCTACAAACACCAGAAACTAGTTGCAACTCCTGGACAGAGATCATGTTGATTAATAAGTCGAGAGAGCTTGGAGCGCCCGGAGCCCAATGTGTGGTAGTAACTGATCATGGATCACAAACACAGAACTCAGTTCCTGAGGACGGCTGCAATGAGACAACCCACCATGTACTCCTACATGGCCTCTCACCGCTACCTTTACCAAATCGTGTTCACACACTTAGCTCACACACAGTAGGACATGTTCGCACACCTCTGATTCATCCCCGATGAATCAGACCTGACTCAACTCTAAGCAGTAGCAGGCATGACAAACAAGCATGAATGAGTAGGCACAACAGGGCTCAAACAACTCCTACTCATGCTAGTGGGTTTCATCTATTTACTGTGGCAATGACAGGTCATGCAAAGGATAAAGGGTTCAGCTACCGCAGCAAGTATCAAATATATCGTTGTGGTCCTAATGCAGTAAAAGAGAGCAGGATGCGAGAGAGTGGGATTGTATCGGAATGAACAAGGGGGTTTTGCTTGCCTGGCTCTTCTGAAGATAACATTGAGTCTTCATCAGTGTCAACGATCACGTCATCGGTATCACGTCTATCGAGAGGGGACAATACCGGCAACACAGAAAGGAACACAATCAATGCAATGCACAATATGATGCATGATCATGACATGGCAAAATGAATGTGTTTTGAGCTAATGCACCTAAACCCAGATTAAATGAAGTTGGTTTGAATACAAGATTCAAATTCAAACTCCATATGTGATTATTCAAATGCCATTTAATTGATTTGTGCTAAACAGCACCTATAAGTTGTTCTAACATGCATGAAAATGGTACAGATGGATTCCTTGAATTTTTCTGATAATTTTTCATATATAATTTATTTAATTTGGAGTTACGGTTGAATTTCTATGATTTTTAGAAGTTTTTACAATTTTCTGGAATTTTCTGAATATTAAAAAAATCCAGAAATGATTTAACTGCGTCAGCCTGACGCCAGCATGACGTCAGCGAGTCAATGACCGGTCCAGGTCAAATCTGACAATGCGGGGTCCACACGTCAGCGACACAGGGGCTAATCCCGCGTTGACTCGGCTTTGACCCGCTACGAGGCCCGCTGTCAGTGTCTGTTAGGGTGCTAGTTAGGGGGGGATTAGCTGCTAATGGCAACGCCACGTCAGATACGCCGGCGATGAGTCGCCGGTGACCACAGTACACGGCGGCGAGCTTCGGAGATCGCCGTTCGGGGACGATTTGGTGCGCGACTAGGCTCTACGGAGAGCTTGGAGTGCTCCGCGTCCAGCGGTGCGGGTGGTTGAGCGTGCGGTGGCCGGGAACGACGCCGGCGAGCGTTTGGGCGGTGGCCGGCGTTCGGATGAGTTGCGGGTTTGGGGTTGCAGCACGCAAACGAACCAACTAACGCGCTAGCCATGCTCTGTGTGCAGCCTCGAGTTCGTTGGACGCTGGTGCGTGACCAGATGGTCACCGGAGTGACGCCAGCGTCGAGCTCGTGCGGCGGTGGGTTTCGGCCTTGATGGAATCAGCGGCCAGAGCGAGCAAAAGAGAACGGGGGTAGGGGGAATCGAGTCAAGGGCTCACCGCGGAGCTGCAGGGAGGGTTAGTGGGCTCGGGGGCGCGCCGGAGTGGCCGAATCGACGGGGAAGATCCTCGGCGGCCGGCGAGGGGGAAAACGTCGGGGGCGGCGTTCCGGGGCTCTTCTGGTCGCGTGAGACGACGAGGAGGACGAGGGAGGACCGGCGGAGCTCGAGGGCGTGTCGGAGAGGCTTCGGGACGGCTGCGGCCGTGCGAGCGCTGGTCGGCGGCGACGGGCTCCGTTCGGTCGCGGGAGGGAGAGGGGGCAGAGGGGGATAGGGACGGAGGGAAGGAGCGAGGAGAGTGAGAGAGGGAGCCAGGGGCTGCGTGGCGTCGCGGGAGGCGACCAGGGGAGGAGGAGGCAGCCAGGCAGGGAGGAGGTGGCCGGGGCGCGTGGCCGCGCGCGCCGGGCGCGTGCCCGTCCTCCTGGCAGGGAGGAAGACGACAGGGGTAGCAGTGGCGGGCTGGGCCGGTTTGGCTACCAGGTGAGCGCCAGGTAGGCTTCTGCTCCCTTTTTTTTCTGTTTTCTATTTTCTGTAGTTTGTTTTGATTTAGTTTAGCAACTAAATCATTTAAATAAATTCTGTAGAATTTTATGTGGCTTGCTAAAATATATATAAAGCCACTCACAAACTTCCAGAATTATTGGAGTCATATTTAATATATATTAAATATAAATCCAAAGCAAATAGTTATTGGATTAATTCAAATGGCCAAAATAATTATCTCTGTGATTCCAAAAATGTTGGTTTAAATTTTACCTCTCACCAATATTTCCATGGAATAACAGGAACATTTTCTTGGACTCATTTGATGAAATTTAAATGTTGGTTATTTTTAGAGGTCTTCTGAGGCTTTGAAAATTCCTCAACTCAATTTCATTTGAATTTAAACATGATGCTCACATGAGGTCTAGCCTAGTGCATTACCAGAAGCTAGGGATGTGACAGTTGTAAGTTAAAATTTTCCTAAAAGAAGTTGTAAGTCAAAAAACTTTTTCATGTCCTGAAAAACTTTTTCAGTTATTAAAAGAAAATATAGTTGTTTCCATTTTTTTACTAATAAAATACCTATGCAATCTTAAGAAAAAGTTGCACGCGCACGGCGGATGACGCTACGCGCCAATCAGCCGGCAGAAATGACTCGGTTTCTTCTCATTACTGATGGTGGCAAAAACAGGAACTATAGCTGTCCACGGAAAAAACCTTAGAGCATCTCCAACCGCGCCCAGGCCTCATAGGGCGTCTTTTTATGCGCCGACGCCGAAAACCCCCGCACTCGCGCCCTCAAGACTCCGAAATTCGCCGGCTCGGCCCGTTTTTCGGCCCGGCGATCGCAGGCCGAACCCAGCGCACCGGGGGGGGGGGCGCTTGGGGGCTCAGACAGAAGGGGAAAACACGCCTGGGCCACACTATTAGGCGAAAAGTCAAGGCAATCGTCCAGATTCGCCCCCCACCCGCCGCCCGCTCGGCCACCACCCTGCCGATCCCGGTGCCGCCCACCGCCAAGCACCGCTGGATAGGCCATTCCCCACCAGAAAAGAGAGAAGGTTTCACCGCGGAAGCCTCTCCACAACCGTCTGGGCGAGTTTTCCGGCGCTCTGGCCGCACAGGGCGGTATACCGGCGGGTGTGCGCCCACCACGCCCGCCAGTTGTTCGGCATTTTGTCAGCTCGGCGATGGACTCGGACGACAAGGAGGCGCTCGCGGCGCCGCTGCAGGAGGAAGCCGATGCCGACGTCCAAGACGAGGAACACCGCATGGTCCTCGCCGTCCTCGCTGGCCTGCTCGCGAGCAATGAAAAACCGCGGTGAGGGAGCTCATCGTTGGGGCGACTGAAAGTAAAGAACCGGCATCGTCTGGAAAGCTGTTGCATGCTCTACTCCGACTACTTCGCCAACGCTCCACTGCATAGTGATAAAGTATTTCGGCGCCGTTATCGGATGAACCGAAAGCTTTTCCTCAGGATTGTGAATTCCATCCGGGAGTTCCACAACTACTTCAAGTGCAAGAAGGATTGCAGCGGTAAACTTGGATTCACCTAAATCCAGAAGTGCATGACAACTATGAGGATGCTTGCATACGAAGCTCCCGGTGATTCACTCGACGACTATGGGCGCATGGCCGAGTCCACGACCGTTGAGTGTTTCTACAAGTTCTGTAGGGCAGTGGTGGCAGTGTTTGGACCGCAATACTTGCGAACACCCAATGCGGAAAACACTTCTCGGATCCTAGCACAGAATGCAGCAAGAGGATTTTCTGGGATGCTTGGAAGCATCGACTGTATGCATTGGAAATGAAAGAACTGCCCATTTGCTTGGCAGGGGATGTACAAAGGCGACAAAGGCGGTTGTAGTGTGGTACTTGAGGTGGTGGCCACACGGGACCTCTGGATTTGGCACTCCTTCTTTGGTATGCCAGGAACTCACAATGATATCAACGTGCTGTAGTGCTCCCCTGTTTTTGCCAAGCTTGTTGAAGGTCATTCTCCTCCGGTGAACTTCGAGGTCAATGGGCGGCACTACCTAGGGGTACTACCTAGCTGATGGCATCTATCCGAGATGGTCTACATTTATGAAGACTATCTCAAACGCTGTGCCAAGAGGCAAGAAGTCCCACTTTGCGAAGGTTCAGGAAGCTTGCGGGAAGGATGTTGAGCGGGCATTTGGTGTGCTCCCACTAGTAGAAAACATGGCTTTGGTCCAGGCCGGGTCAGCCCATTAGTCTCAGTTCAGTCCAGAACTACGACCAATGTGGGCATTGGTCCCGGTTCGTGAGCCCAGGGGGCCGGCCGGGCCACGTGGGCCATTGGTCCTGGTTCATCTGGACCTTTTGGTCCCGGTTGGTGGGATGAACCGGGACCAATGGGCCTCGCTCCTGGCCCACCACCATTGGTCCCGGTTGGTGGCTTGAACCGGGACCAAAGGCTCCCCTTTAGTCCCGGTTCATGTCACCAACCGGGACCAATGAGGTGCCTATATATACCCCTCGCTCGCGAGCAGAGCACCCCAGTGCTCTGTTTTTCTCTGGCCGAGGGGGAGAGGGCTTGGTGGTGCTCTAGCTCACCTCCTATGCACACAAGGTGTTCGATGGAATGCCCGAGCCACACTACTTAAGCTTTCTCCTCTCCAAGCTCGACCTCCAAGCTCCATTTTCCATAATATTTGTCTAGGTTTAGCGGTCCGTCACGCCCCATCCCCGTCTTCACCGCCATCGATCACCCGCGCCGAGCTCATTGCCAGCACCACCGTGGTGAGCCTCTTGTTCTTATCTTCTTTCTGAAAGGAAAAATATTCTTACTTGTATGTTTACATAGATACTTGTATTATTTTCTTACTTTTATTATTGCATCTTATATAGTGCGATGGTTTTGGTATCCGCCCCCGTCGGCCCTCGTCCTGTCTATGATTCGGATGTGGTATATATATTATGTTTATAACTATTGGTTCATTTATTGTTTATGAAAATTATGCTGACCAACATGACATAGATTTTATTTATGTAGGATGTATGTCAATCGGAAATGCCAACCGACCCTATTGTCGAGAGGTTAAATTTAGTTGAAGAAGAAAACAATTTGTTGAAGGAAAAAATAAAAAAATTGAGGAGGAGAAGATGATATTGGAGTTGCATGTTGCGGATGTCGTCGATGATCACAAGATCAAGATAGATGCAATGCGCTTGAAGATTAGAAAGATTAGAAAATATGCCATTCATACCGAGGCTTGGTATCATTATGCCGTTGGATCAATTGTTACCTTGGTTGCGATTATGATCGCATTTGTTTTCGCATTGAAATGTTTTACATAGTTTCAATGTATGGTTTAATTAATTAGATGCTCTGGAGAGCTATATGTTGTTAGATGAGAACTATGTATGCACTTTGGTTTTAATGTGATGATGAACTTCTATTAATTTGGACACTTAATTATATATAATGCACGCAGATGAACCGGCAATGGATGTACAGTGACAGACACACCTACGAGTACATTAAGGGCGTGCATGAGTTTCTCGATGCGGCTGAGGCAAACAAGCAGAATGGTTTTATGTGTTGTCCATGCACTGAATGTGGGAATACGAGGTCTTACTCTAACCGGAAAATCCTTCACTCCCACCTGCTTTACAAGGGTTTCATGCCACACTATAAAGTTTGGACGAGGTACGGAGAAATAGGGGTTATGATGGAAGACGGCGAAGAAGAAGAGTACGATGACAACTATGTGCCCCCTGAATACGGTGATGCTGCAATGGGGGGAGCTGGTAAAGATCAAGAGGAACCAGACGATGTGCCCAATGATGCCGCAATGGGTGAAGCTGCTGAAGATCAAGAGGAACCAGACGATGTGCCCGATGATGATGATCTCTGCCGGGTCATTGTCGATGCAAGGACGCAATGCGAAAGTCAAAAGGAGAAGCTGAAGTTCGATCGCATGTTAGAGGATCACAAAAAAGGGTTATACCCCAATTGCGAAGATGGCAACGCAAAACTCGGTACCGTACTGGAATTGCTATAGTGGAAGGCAGAGAATGCTGTGGCTGACAAAGGATTTGAGAAGCTACTGAAAATTTTGAAGAAGAAGCTTCCAAACGATAACGAATTGCCCAACAGTACATAGGCAGCAAAGAAGGTCGTATGCCCTCTAGGATTGGACGTGGAGAAGATACATGCATGCCCTAATGACTGCATCCTCTACCGCGGTGCATACAAGGATCTGAACGCATGCCCGGTATGCGGTGCATTGCGGTATAAGATCAGACGAGATGACCCTGGTGATGTTGACGGCGAGCCCCCCAGGAAGAGGGTTCCTGCGAAGGTGATGTGGTATGTGTTGGGTAACGTAGTAATTTCAAAAAAAAATCGACGCACAGGCAAGATCATGGTGATGCATAGCAACGAGAGGGGAGAGTGTGATCTACGTACCCTTGTAGATCGACAACGGAAGCGTTAGGTTGATGTAGTCGTACGTCTTCACGGCCCGACCGATCAAGCACCGAAACTACGGCACCTCTGAGTTCTAGCACACGTTCAGCTCGATGACGATCCCCAGACTCCGATCCAGCAAAGTGTCGGGGAAGAGTTCTGTCAGCACGACGGCGTGGTGACGATCTTGATGCTCTACCATCGCAGGGCTTCGCCTAAGCACCGCTACAATATTATCGAGGACTATGGTGGAAGGGGGCACCGCACACGACTAAGAATATGATCACGTGGATCAACTTGTGTTCCTAGGGGTGCTCCCTGCCTCCGTATATAAAGGCTCAAAGGGGGGGCCGGCCGGCCAAGAGGAGGCGCGCCAGGAGGAGTCCTACTCCCAGAGGGAGTAGGACTCCCCCCTTTCCTAGTTGGAATAGGATTCGCGGAGGGGGGAAAGAGGAGAGAGAGGAGGAAGGGGCCGGCCCCCTCTCCTTGTCCTATTCGGACCAAGGGGGGGAGGGGCGCGCGGCCCATCTCTGGCCACCTCTCCTCTCTTCAACTACGGCCCACCAAGGCCCATATACCTCTCGGGGAAGTTCCGATAACCTCCCGGTACTCCGGTAAAATCCCGATTTCACCCGGAACACTTTCGATATCCAAACATAGGCTTCCAATATATCAATCTTTATGTCTCGACCATTTCGAGACTCCTCGTCATGTCCATGATCACATCCGGGACTCCGAACAAACTTCGGTACATCAAAATGCATAAACTCATAATATAACTGTCATCGTAACCTTAAGCGTGCGGACCCTACGGGTTCGAGAATAATGTAGACATGACCGAGACACGTCTACGGTCAATAACCAATAGCGGAACCTGGAGGCTCATATTGGCTCCTACATATTCTACGAAGATCTTTTGTCGGTCAGACCGCATAACAACATACGTTGTTCCCTTTGTCATCGGTATGTTACTTGTCCGAGATTCGATCGTCAGTATCCAATACCTAGTTCAATCTCGTTACCGGAAAGTCTCTTTACTCGTTCCGTATTCCATCATCCCGCAACTAACTCATTAGTCGCAATACGCCAACCCAACATGTACCTTTGGAGACACCTGTAGAGCACCTTTATAATCACCCTGTTACGTTGTGACGTTTGGTTGCACACAAAGTGTTCCTCCAGCAAATGGGAGTTGCATAATCTCATAGTCATAGGAACATGTATAAGTCATGAAGAAAGCAATAGCAACATACTAAACGATCGGGTGCTAAGCTAATGGAATGGGTCATGTCAATCAGATCATTCACCTAATGATGTGATCTCGTTAATCCAATAACAACTCTTTATCAATGGTTAGGAAACATAACCATCTTTGATTAACGAGCTAGTCAAGTAGAGGCATACTAGTGACACTCTGTTTGTCTATGTATTCACACATGTATTATGTTTCCGGTTAATACAATTCTAGCATGAATAATAAACATTTATCATGATATATGGAAATAAATAATAACTTTATTATTGCCTCTAGGGCATATTTCCTTCAGTCTCCCACTTGCACTAGAGTCATTAATCTCGATTACACTGTAATGATTCGAACACCCATGGAGCCTTGGTGCTGATCATGTTTTGCTCGTGGAAGAGGCTTAGTCAACGGGTCTGCAACATTCAGATCCGTATGTATCTTGCAAATCTCTATGTCTCCCACCTAGACTAGATCCCAGATGGAATTGAAGCATCTCTTGATGTGCTTGGTTCTCTTGTGAAATCTGGATTCCTTCGCCAAGGCAATTGCACCAGTATTGTCACAAAAGATTTTCATTGGACCCGATGCACTAGGTATGACACCTAGATCGGATATGAACTCCTTCATCCAGACTCCTTCATTCGTTGCTTCTGAAGCAGCTATGTATTCCGCTTCACACGTAGATCCTGCCACGACGCTTTGTTTAGAACTGCACCAACTGACAGCTCCATTGTTTAATGTAAACACGTATCCGGTTTGCGATTTAGAATCGTCCGGATCAGTGTCAAAGCTTGCATCAACGTAACCGTTTACGTTGAGCTCTTTGTCACCTCCATATACACGAAACATATCCTTAGTCCTTTTCAGGTATTTTAGGATGTTCTTGACCGCTGTCTAGTGATCCACTCCTGGATTACTTTGGTACCTCCCTGCTAGACTTATAGCAAGGCACACATCAGGTCTGGTACACAGCATTGCATACATGATAGAGCCTATGGCTAAAGCATAGGGAACATCTTTCATTTTCTCTCTATCTTCTGCAGTGGTCGGGCATTGAATCTGACTCAACTTCACACCTTGTAACACAGGCAAGAACCCTTTCTTTGCTTGATCCATTTTGAACTTCTTCAAAATCTTGTCAAGGTATGTGCTTTGTGAAAGTCCAATTAAGCGTCTTGATCTATCTCTATAGATCTTTATGCCTAATATGTAAGCAGCTTCACCGAGGTCTTTCATTGAAAAACTCTTATTCAAGTATCCCTTTATGCTATCCAGAAATTCTATATCATTTCCAATCAGTAATATGTCATCCACATATAATATCAAAAATGCTACAAAGCTCCCACTCACTTTCTTGTAAATACAGGCTTCTCCAAAGGTCTGTATAAAACCAAATGCTTTGATCACACTATCAAAGCGTTTATTCCAACTCCGAGAGGCTTGCACCAGTCCATAAATGGATTGCTGGAGCTTGCACACTTTGTTAGCTCCCTTTGGATCGACAAAACCTTCCGGTTGCATCATATACAACTCTTCTTCCAGAAATCCATTCAGGAATGCAGTTTTGACATCCATCTGCCAAATTTCATAATCATAAAATGCAGCAATTGCTAACATGATTCGGACAGACTTAAGCATCGCTACAGGTGAGAAGGTCTCATCGTAGTCAACCACTTGAACTTCTCCAAAACCTTTTGCGACAAGTCGAGCTTTGTAGACAGTAATATTACCGTCAGCGTCAGTCTTCTTCTTGAAGATCCATTTATTCTCAATTGCTTGCCGATCATCGGGCAAGTCAACCAAAGTCCATACTTTGTTCTCATACATGGATCCCATCTCAGATTTCATGGCTTCAAGCCATTTTGCGGAATCTGGGCTCACCATCGCTTCTTCATAGTTCGTAGGTTCATCATGATCTAGTAGCATGACTTCCAGAACATGATTACCGTACCACTCTGGTGCGGATCTTACTCTGGTTGATCTACGAGGTTCAGTAGTATCTTGTTCTGAAGTTTCATGATCATTATCATTAGCTTCCTCACTAATTGGTGTAGGTGTCGCAGAAACAGGTTTCTGTGATGTACTACTTTCCAATAAGGGAGCAGGTACAGTTACCTCGTCAAGTTCTACTTTCCTCCCACTCACTTCTTTCGAGAGAAACTCCTTCTCTAGAAAGGGCCCATTCTTAGCAACGAATGTCTTGCCTTCGGATCTGTGATAGAAGGTGTACCCAACAGTCTCCTTTGGGTATCCTATGAAGACACATTTCTCTGATTTGGGTTCGAGTTTATCAGGTTGAAGCTTTTTCACATAAGCATCGCAGCCCCAAACTTTAAGAAATGACAACTTTGGTTTCTTGCCAAACCATAGTTCATAAGGTGTCGTCTCAACGGATTTTGATGGTGCCCTATTTAACATGAATCAGGCCGTCTCTAAAGCATAACCCCAAAACGATAGCGGTAAATTTGTAAGAGACATCATAGATCGCACCATTACGCTGAGGTGTTCCGGGTGGCGTGAGTTGCGAAACTATTCCGCATTGTTTCAAATGTAGACCAAACTCGTAACTCAAATATTCTCCTCCACGATCAGATCGCAGAAACTTTATTTTCTTGTTACGATGATTTTCAACTTCACTCTGAAATTCTTTGAACTTTTCAAATGTTTCAGAGTTATGCTTCATTAAGTATATATACCCATATCTGCTTAAATCATCTGTGAAAGTGAGAAAATAACGATATCCGCCACGAGCCTCAACATTCATCGGACCACATACATCTGTATGTATGATTTCCAACAAATCTGTTGCTCTCTCCATAGTACCAGAGAACGGTGTTTTAGTCATCTTGCCCATGAGGCACGGTTCGCAAGTACCAAGTGATTCATAATCAAGTGGTTCCAAAAGTCCATCGGTATGGAGTTTCTTCATGCGCTTTACACCAATATGACCTAAACGGCAGTGCCACAAATAAGTTGCACTATAATTATCAACTCTGCATGTTTTGGCTTCAACATTATGAATATGTGTGTTACTACTATCGAGATTCATAAAAAATAGACCACTCTTCAAAGGTGCATGACCATAAAAGATATTACTCATATAAATAGAACAACCATTATTCTCTGATTTAAATGAATAACCGTCTCGCATTAAACAAGATCCAGATATAATGTTCATGCTCAACGCTGGCACCAAATAACAATTATTTAGGTCTAATACTAATCCCGAAGGTAGATGTAGAGGTAGCGTGCCGACCGCGATCACATCGACTTTAGAACCGTTTCCCACGCGCATCGTCACCTCGTCCTTTGCCAGTGTTCGCTTAATCCGAAGTCCCTGTTTCGAGTTGCAACTATTAGCAACAGCACTAGTATCAAATACCCAGGTGCTACTGCGAGCTCTAGTAAGGTACACATCAATAACATGTATATCACATATACCTTTATTCACCTTGCCATCCTTCTTATCCGCCAAATACTTGGGGCAGTTCCGCTTCCAGTGACCAATCTGCTTGCAGTAGAAGCACTTAGTTTCAGGCTTAGGTCCAGACTTGGGTTTCTTCTCCTGATCAGCAACTTGCTTGCTTTTCTTCTTGAAGTTCCCCTTCTTCTTCCCTTTGCCCTTTTTCTTGAAACTAGTGGTCTTGTTGACCATCAACACTTGATGCTCCTTCTTGATTTCTACCTCCGTAGCTTTCAGCATTGCGAAGAGCTCGGGAATAGTCTTATTCATCCCTTGCATATTATAGTTCATCACAAAGCTCTTGTAGCTTGGTGGCAGTGATTGGAGAATTCTGTCAATGACGCAATCATCTGGAAGATTAACTCCCATCTGAATCAAGTGATTATTATACCCAGACATTTCGAGTATATGCTCACTGACAGAACTGTTCTCCTCCATCTTGCAGCTATAGAACTTATTGGAGACTTCATATCTCTCAATCCGGGCATTTGCTTGAAATATTAACTTCAACTCCTGGAACATCTCATATGCTCCATGACGTTCAAAACGCCGTTGAAGTCCCGATTCTAAGCCGTAAAGCATGGCACACTGAACTATCGAGTAGTCATCAGCTTTGCTCTGCCAGACGTTCATAACATCTGGTGTTGCTCCAGCAGCAGGCCTGGCACCCAGCGGTGCTTCCAAGACGTAATTCTTCTGTGCAGCAATGAGGATAATCCTCAAGTTACGGACCCAGTCCGTGTAATTTCTACCATCATCTTTCAACTTTGCTTTCTCAAGGAACGCATTAAAATTTAACGGAATAACAGCACGGGCTATTTATCTACAATTAACATAAACAAGCAAGATACTATCAGGGACTAAGTTCATGTTAAATTTAAGTTCAATTAATCATATACTCAAGAACTCCCACTTAGATAGACATCCCTCTAATCATCTAAGTGATTACGTGATCCAAATCAACTAAACCATAACCGATCATCACGTGAAATGGAGTAGTTTTCAATGGTGAACATCGCTATGTTGATCATATCTACTATATGATTCACGCTCGACCTTTCGATCTCAGTGTTCCGAGGCCATATCTGCATATGCTAGGCTCGTCAAGTTTAACCTGAGTATTCTGTGTGTGCAAAACTGGCTTGCACCCGTTGTAGATGGACGTAGAGCTTATCACACCCGATCATCACGTGGTGTCTGGGCACGACAAACTTTGGCAACGGTGCATACTCAGGGAGAACACTTTTATCTTGAAATTTAGTGAGAGATCATCTTAATGCTACCATCAATCAAAGCAAGATAAGATGCATAAAAGATAAACATCACATGCAATCAATATAAGTGATATGATATGGCCATCATCATCTTGTGCTTGTGATCTCCATCTCCGAAGCACCGTCATGATCACCATCGTCACCGGTGCGACACCTTGATCTCCATCATAGCATCATTGTTGTCTCGCCAATCTTATGCTTCCACGACTATCGCTACCGCTTAGTGATAAAGTAAAGCATTACAGCGCGATTGCATTGCATACAATAAAGCGACAACCATATGGCTCCTGCCAGTTGCCGATAACTCTGTTACAAAACATGATCATCTCATACAATAAAAAATTTAGCATCATGCCTTGACCATATCACATCACAACATGCCCTGCAAAAACAAGTTAGACGTCCTCTACTTTGTTGTTGCAAGTTTTACGTGGCTGCTACGGGCTTAAGCAAGAATCAATCTTACCTATGCATCAAAACCACAATGATAGTTTGTCAAGTTGGTGCTGTTTTAACCTTCGCAAGGACCGGGCGTAGCCACACTCGGTTCAAATAAAGTTGGAGAAACTGTCACCCGCAAGCCACCTATGTGCAAAGCACGTCGGGAGAACCGGTCTCGCGTAAGCGTACGCGTAATGTCGGTCCGAGCCGCTTCGTCCAACAATACCGCCGAACCAAAGTATGAAATGCTGGTAAGCACTATGACTTATATCGCCCACAACTCAGTTGTGTTCTACTCATGCATATAACATCAACATATAAAACCTAGGCTCGGATGCCACTGTTGGGTAACATAGTAATTTCAAAAAATTTCTTACGCACACGCAAGATCATGGTGATGCATAGCAATGAGAGGGGAGAGTGTGATCTATGTACCCTTGTAGATCGACAACGGAAGTGTTAGGTTGATGTAGTCGTACGTCTTCACGGCCCGACCGATCAAGCACCGAAACTATGGCACCTCCGAGTTCTAGCACACGTTCAGCTCGATGACGATCCCCGGACTCTGATCCAGCAAAGTATCGGGGAAGAGTTCCGTCAGCACGACGGCGTGGTGACGATCTTGATGCTCTACTGTCGCAGGGCTTCGCCTAAGCACTGCTACAATATTATCGAGGACTATGGTGGAAGGGGCACCGCACACGGCTAAGAATATGATCACGTGGATCAACTTGTGTTCCTAGGGGTGCTCCCTGCCTCAGTATATAAAGGCTCAAAGGGGGGGGGGCGGCCGGCCAAGAGGAGGCGCGCCAGGAGGAGTCCTACTCCCTCTGGGAGTAGGACTCCCCCCTTTCCTAGTTGGAATAGGATTCGCGGAGGGGGGAAAGAGGAGAGAGAGGAGGAAGGGGGGCCGGCCCCCTCTCCTTGTCCTATTCAGACCAGGGGGGGAGGGGCACGCAGCCCATCTTTGGCCACCTCTCCTCTCTTCCACTAAGGCCCACCAAGGCCCATATACCTCCCTGGGGGGTTCCGGTAACCTCCTGGTACTCCGATAAAATCCCGATTTCACCCAGAACACTTCCGATATCCAAACATAGGCTTCCAATATATCAATATTTATGTCTCGACCATTTCGAGACTCCTCGTCAAGTCCGTGATCACATCCGGGACTCCGAACAAACTTCGGTACATCAAAATGCATAAACTCATAATATAATTGTCATCGTAACCTTAAGCGTGCGAACCCTACGGGTTCGAGAACGATGTAGACATGACCGAGACACGTCTCCGGTCAATAACCAATAGTGGAACCTGGATGCTCATATTGGCTCCTACATATTCTACGATGATCTTTTATCGGTCAGACCGCATAACAACATGCGTTGTTCCCTTTGTCATCGGTATGTTACTTGTCCGAGATTCGATCGTCGGTACCCAATACCTAGTTCAATCTCGTTACCGGCAAGTCTCTTTACTCGTTCCGTAATCCATCATCCCGCAACTAACTCATTAGTCGCAATGCTTGCAAGGCTTATGTGATGTGCATTATCGAGAGGGCCCAGAGATACCTCTCCGACAATCGGGGTGACAAATCCTAATCTCGAAATACGCCAACCCAACATGTACCTTTGGAGACACCTGTAGAGAACCTTTATAATCACCCTGTTACGTTGTGAAGTTTGGTTGCACACAAAGTGTTCCTCCGGCAAGTGGGATTTGCATAATCTCATAGTCATAGGAACATGTATAAGTCATGAAGAAAGCAATAGCAACATACTAAACGATCGGGTGCTAAGCTAATGGAATGGGTCATGTCAATCAGATCATTCACCTAATGATGTGATCTCATTAATCAAATAACAACTCTTTGTCAATGGTTAGGAAACATAACCATCTTTGATTAACGAGCATGTCAAGTAGAGGCATACTAGTGACACTCTGTTTGTCTATGTATTCACACATGTATTATGTTTCCGGTTAATACAATTCTAGCATGAATAATAAACATTTATCATGATATAAGGAAATAAATAATAACTTTATTATTGCCTCTAGGGCATATTTCCTTCAGTATGCTCCTATAATACGGCGGTTGAAACGTCTGTTCAGAAACGAAGAGCATGCCAAGTTGATGCGATGGCACAGTGAGAACCAAAAGAAAGATGGGAAGTTAAGAACACCCGCTGACGGGTCGTAGTGGAGAAAAATCGAGAGAAAGTATTGGGATGAGTTTGCAAAGGACCCAAGGAATGTATGGTTTGCTTTAAGCGCGAATGGCATTAATCCTTTCGGGGAGCAGAGCAGCAATCACAGCACCTGGCCCGTGACTCTATGTATGTATAACCTTCCTCCTTGGATGTGCATGAAGCGGAAGTTCATTATGATGCCAGTTCTCATCCAAGGCCCTAAGCAACCCGGCAACGAAATTGATGTGTACCTAAGGCCATTAGTTGAAGAACTTTTACAGCTGTGGAATGGAAACGGTGTACGTATGTGGGATGAGCACAGACAGGAGGAATTTAACCTTAAGGCGTTGCTGTTCGTGACCATCAACGATTGGCCTGCTCTCAGTAACCTTTCAGGACAAACAAACAAAGATACCACGCATGCACGCACTGTTTAGATGACACTGAAAGTATATACCTGGACAAATGCAGGAAGAATGTGTACTTGGGCCATCGTCGATTTCTTTTGACCAACCATCAATGTCGAAAGAAAGGCAAGCATTTCAAAGGCGAGGCAGATCACCGGAAGAAGCCCGCCATGCGTACCGGTGATCACGTACTAGCTATGGTCAATGATTTACACTAGTAATCTTTGGAAAGGGTCCTGGTGGACTAGCTGTTCCGAATGACGCTGAGGGACACGCACCCATGTGGAAGAAGAAATCTATATTTTGAGACCTACCCTACTGGAAAGACCTAGAGGTCCGCTCTTCAATCGACGTGATGCACGTGACGAAGAACCTTTGCGTGAACCTGCTAGGCTTCTTGGGCATGTATGGGAAGACAAAAGATACACCTGAGGCATGGGAGGACCTGCAACGTTTGCACGAAAAAGACGTCATGCTTCCGAAGCAGTATAAAGGTCCTGCCAGCTACGCTCTTACGAAAGAAGAGAAAGAAATCTTCTTTGAATGCCTGCTCAGTATGAAGGTCACGACTGGCTTCTCGTCGAATATAAAGGGAATAATAAATATGCCAGAGAAAAAGTTTCAGAACCTAAAGTCTCAAGACTGCCACGTGATTATGACGCAACTGCTTCCGGTTGCATTGAGGGGGCTTCTACCGAAAAACGTCCGATTAGCCATTGTGAAGCTATGTGCATTCCTCAATGCAATCTCTCAGAAGGTGATCGATCCAGAAATCGTACCAAGGCTAAGGAGTTATGTGGTGCAATGTCTTGTCAGTTTCGAGCTGGTGTTCCCACCATCCTTCTTCAATATCATGACGCGCGTCCTAGTTCATCTAGTCGACGAGATTGTCATCCTGGGGCCCGTATTTCTACACAATATGTTCCCCTTTGAGAGGTTCATGGGAGTCCTAAAGAAATATGTCCGTAACCGCGCTAGGCCAGAAGGAAGCATCTCCATGGGCCATCAAACAGAGGATGTTATCGGGTTTTGTGTTGACTTCATTCCTGGCCTTAAGAAGATAGGTCTCCCTAAATCGCGGTATGAGGGGAGACTGACTGGAAAAGGCACTCTTGGAAGAGACTCAATAATATGCAAGGACGGATATTCTGGGTCTCAAGAACACTACACAGTTCTACAGAACTCTACCTTGGTGACCCCGTATGTCGATGAACACAAGAACAGTCTGCGCTCCAAACACCCTGAGCAGTGCGACGACTGGATTACATGTGAACACATCAGGACTTTCAGCAGTTGGTTGGAAACACGTCTCAGAGGTGACAACACTGTTTGTGATGAGTTTTACTTGTTGTCCAGGGGACCATCTTTGACTGTATTGACTTACAAAGGATACGAGATAAATGGGAATACATTTTACACGATCGCCCAAGATCAAAAGAGCACCAACCAAAACAGCGGTGTCCGCTTTGATGCAGCAACCGAGAGCAGAAAGGAAACATATTATGGTTACATAGTGGACATATGGGAACTTGACTACGGACCTGATTTTAAGGTCCCTTTGTTTAAGTGCAAATGGGTCAATCTGTCAGGCGGCGGGGTACAGGTAGACCCACAGTATGGAATGACAACAGTGGATCTCAAAAATCTTGGGTACACCGACGAACCGTTCGTCCTAGCCATTGATGTGGCACAGGTTATCTATGTGAAGGACATGTCTACCAAACCGAGAAAAAGAAAAGATAAGGAAGCGAATACATCATACGATGAGCCAAAGCGCCACATAGTTCTTTCAGGAAAAAGGGACATCCTGGGAGTGGACGGCAAGACAGACATGTCTGAAGATTATGAAAAGTTTCATGAAATTCCTCCCTTCAATGTCAAGGCTGACCCAATCATCCTGATAAACCATGAAGATTATCCATGGTTACGGCGCAATAAGCAAATGACACAAGCGAAGAAAAAGTGAAGACTTTCTCCCGCAACTATTATGATGATACCATGCCAACTTTGCAACACACGAACATGCTACCATTGTCCGTTTTGTACATGCACATGCTATGTGGGTGAAATTATGATACCATGCCAACTTTCAACTTTTTCAGAGTTCATTTGAAATGCTTTCATGTCTTATGGTTCGGCCCTCGTAATACCATGACCCACTGGTAGAAAAAGGGCCTATAGTCCCGGTTCGTAAGGGCCTTTAGTCCCGGTTCCGGAACCGGGACTAAAGTGTCGGTACTAATACCTCCCCCCTTTAGTCCCGGTTCAATCCAGAACCGGGA
>NC_041384.1:739337391-739343276 GCF_002162155.2 Triticum dicoccoides
CCACAACCACTTTACAAGAAATAGAGGTCAATCAAACTGATAAGCAAGAATGCTAAATGGTATTGATGAAACTAGCGCTTGAATCACTAGGAGATGCGTGGAACATGCTACTATAGTACTTACTTTCGGGTGTCTAAATTCCAGCTCCTTCGGCAGTCCCGGAACTGTTTTGGTGAATTTTCTCCAAACCCTGCCGGACAAAGAAAACAATTACTTGATATCAGGAAATGAACAAAGTTGCTGATATGGTGGATAATGATCGATTTAACTTACTTCTTGAAGATTTCAGTCATGTCCGCATACTCCTTGGGATCTTTTCGTTTAGAGTCCAAGACGGTTACTACTCCCTGCTCAAGCTTAATCTCTAGGAGAATATAGTGGTAACTGCACACACATGCATAACTCATCAATTACATTACTATAACCTTGACTAATATATAAGGGAAACCGAATACGCACAAGACAGTAACACTCACCTGAAGTTGTAAGGAAAGAGTATTATATCTTTGTTTTGATTTATTACGAACGATCGTAGCAAGCTGGCCTCGGTAGCTGTGGCATGAAGTTTAACCTGAGTTGCATCTATGAGATATGTGTTAATGAACCCAATATCACCGACTTGTCTTTTCTTCAATTCGACGATCTTCAATCTGCATAATATAGTGAGGATGATTATAAATACATGCAATGAAAGAGCTAAGCTATATAGAGAAACTTAATGACAGAAGTAGTACTACTTACAGACAGTAGCAGGCGACCGTTGTTTTATCGAGGGCCAATTGATTGAAAAACTGATAGAACTCCTCAAATGGAACAGGCAACAGATCAATTCCAACGAGGTCATGCTCCGGTTTAACTCTCGCATACAAAGAACTCCTCCCCCCAGAGTCTCTGCAGATTTTCAAGTACCAATCATGCAATCTTCGCATCATCGTTGATAGAGATCTTTCATCTTTGACGAGAGGCTTCCCGTACTCGTATCATTGTATCTGCACGTCCATGGGTTCATAATGTACTTCGTCGGGCAGGTAATCTGCAAGATTGCTATAACCGGGCACCATCCTCGGATCATTATCGACATTGTGGCTAGGCACCTTGAGCGGGGGGCACGATTGCTTCGCTTGTTCGCCGAGTTGGGCAATTTGTTTCCCAGCTCGCCGTTCTTTCAGCCTTTGATCACTCACAGTACTTCCCGACCACTCCGCTTCGGCAAATTCTTTTCCAATAATGCGGTCATAGTTTCCTTTCGGTGGATCAGACTTCGGTGGTTTTGTCAGGGCAGCCAGAGTGCGCTTCACTTTCACCCGATCTACCTTCTCCTCCGGAGGTGGATGTTTCTTTGCTTTCACCCCTTCAAAGAATTTCTTCACTTCTTCTCGCACGATCTCGGCGTTCTCCTCCTGGGTCCTCTCATATGGTAACTTCTCTGGAGTCTTCAGAGAAGGACCGAATCTGTATGTCCTCCCGCCTCTGGTTGTACTGCTAGACGCCGACCGAGGGAGAAGGACTACGACGCGCCGGAGCAGCTGGAGCGGCGGCAGGTCTCTTCCGCCCTTGCTGACAAGGCGGAGAAGGAGGAGGCTGGCTGCTCGGGCGCGTCGGCGCAGGCGGAGAAGGAGGCGGAGTGCCGCCACGCGCCGGAGAAGGAGCCGGCCGAGGGCCTTGATCGTCACTCGCCGGAGGAGGAGGCGGTGGAGGTGGAGTGCCCTGACTCGCCGGAGGAGGAGGAGGAGGCGGAGGCGTCCAGTTCGGAAGGTTGATGAGCTCCTTCCGCCATAGGCATGGAGTCTTCAAAGCAGACCCCAGCCAAGTCTCCCCTTCACCGGTAGGGTGGTCAAGCTGGAGGTCCTCAAATCCCTCCGTTATCTCATCCACCATCACCCTAGCATATCCTTCTGGAATCGGCTGGCAGTGAAAAGTTGCGCCGGGTTCAGTAGGATAAACAGAGCCAACAGCCGCCTTGACCTTCAAATTCATCCATTGCGTCATAAGGTGGCAATTTTGAGACTCCGTGATAGCATCCACGGGATAGCTGGCAGGAGCCGTCAAGGCATGCTCTGGCTGAAGCAGCTCGGTGGAAGCCACGCTGCTTCTGCGCTGAGATGGCGGGGTAGCTTCGGGGGAGGCTTCAGCAGTACGTTTGCTGCGATTTGCTTCTCGTTCCTCTATCGCGTCCACCCTTGCTTGCAGCGCCTGCATTAGGGTCTGCTGCACTTTTTTCCTCCTCTCATGGGATTTGTAACCGCCTGCGTTCGGAAACCCAACCTTCCACGGAACGGAGCCTGGAGTGCCTCGTGTCCGTCCAGGGTGCTCAGGATTCCCGAGGGCCATTGTGAGCTCGTCGTTCTCTCTGTATGGAAAGAACGTCCCTTCCTGCGCTGCTTCGATATACTGCTTAAGCTTACTGACTGGTATGTCCATTTGATCGTTCGTCCAAATGCACTTCCCTGTTTCAGGGTCCAGGGTTCCGCCAGCCCCGAAGAACCAAGTCCGGTAACGGTCTGGCCAGTTATTTGTCTCTGGTTCGATCCCTTTATGAACCAGATCATTCTCACTCTTGGACCACTTAGGCCCGGCTACGAGGTAGCCACCTGACCCCGTGCGATGGTGAAGCTTCTTCTTCACAGCATTTTTCTTGTTTGTCGCCGACATCTTCTTACTCTTTTCTGATGTCTTGTGGGCCACAAATGCGGGCCAGTGATCTCTGATCTTCTCATATCTGCCCTTGAATTCTGGTGTCTCATTATTTTCGACAAACTTATTCAGCTCTTTCTTCCACCTCCTGAATAGTTCTGCCATCCTCTTCAGAGCAAAAGACTTGATTAATTTCTCTTTAACTGGGTTCTCTGGATTATCCTCAGGCGGTAGGGTGAAATTTGACTTCAGCTCAGTCCAAAGATCATTTTTCTGCATATCATTGACATAAGACACCTCAGGGTCTTCTGTAGCCGGCTTAAACCATTGCTGGATGCTTATCGGGATCTTGTCCCTAACCAGAACCCCGCACTGAGCAACAAATGCGCTCTTTGTCCGAAGGGGTTCAATAGGTTGGCCGTCGGGCGCGATTGCTATGATCTCAAACTTTTCATCCGAGCTCAACTTTTTCTTCGGGCCTCGTCTCTTTACCGAAGTTGTGCTCGATTCGGAGGGCTAGAAAAAAGAACAAAGACTTAATTAATATGTGTACATACCAAAACAATGAATGCATCAATCATCTAGTCAGCATAGGCTTAACTAATATATATACCTGGCCGGACTCGGTTCGGTCATTGGAGCCGTCATCACGGTCTCCTTCTTGCACCGGCATTGGGTCACCGGAGCCGTCCTTATGTTCTTCTTCTTGCACCGGCATTAGGTCACTGTAGCCAGCTTGTTCACCCTCTCCTTCCAGACCATCGGTTCCGTTGAGAAACAACGAGATGGCATCACTTCCTTCTGCGATCATGTCCCTCAACAACGCTTCTTTTGTTGCTTCGTCTAGGGCGGTGTCCATAGTTTCTACAAATATTTACAACATGGCAATTATTATTCAAACATGACAGATGGATATATTAGTGCCAAACGTAGAACTAGCTACCTAATCATAGTAAGCTATCGGGAGGGGGTATATATCGACAACGACGACACTACATCATGTTCGAGAGGATCGCCGAGGGGTCGGGAGGTTGCCTAGTGTCAAAGGATTCAACAAAACCATGTCTTCATCATTAGGCGAAAGTAACATGTGCATGATGGTACGAAGCTCTTCAAAGTTGTTCTGGAACGGAGTCCCAGATAGGATAATTCGCTTTTTGGTACAAAGTTCAGCAAGAGCCTTCCGAATATCGCTATTTGGAAGGCCTTTGCTGAATTCGTAGCAAAAAGCGGATTATTCTATCCGGGACTCCATTCCAGAATAACTTTGTAGAACTTCGTACCAACATGCCCTGGTTACTTCCGGCTAATGATGAAGGCATGGATTTCTTCAATACTTTGACACTAGGAAACCTCTCTCGACCCCTCGGCGATCCTCGACCCCTCGAACCCTCGACGACCCTGGAACCCTCGACCCCTAGACGACCCTCTTCTTCCTCTCATGTTCGAGAGGATCGCCGAGGGGTCGGGAGGTTGCCTAGTGTCAAAGGATTCAACAAAACCATGTCTTCATCATTAGGCGAAAGTAACATGTGCATGATGGTACGAAGCTCTTCAAAGTTGTTCTGGAACGGAGTCCCAGATAGGATAATTCGCTTTTTGGTACAAATTTCAGCAAGAGCCTTCCCAATATCGCTATTTGGAAGGCCTTTGCTGAATTCGTACCAAAAAGCGGATTATTCTATCCGGGACTCCATTCCAGAATAACTTTGCAGAACTTCATACCAACATGCCCTGTTTACTTCCGGCTAATGATGAAGGCATGGATTTCTTCAATACTTTGACACTAGGAAACCTCTCTCTACTTCCGGCTAATAATAATAATAATAAGAAGAAGAAGAAGAAGAAGAAGAAGAAGAAAAGAAAAAAAAGAGGAGAAGAAGAAAGGAATAGTGGAGAAGAAGAGAAAATAGAATATTCTATTTTCTCTTCTTCTCCACTATTCCTTTCTTCTTCTCCTCTTATTTTTCTTCTTTTTTCTTCTTCTTATTTATTTCTCCTCTTCTTTTCGGTAGAGGAAACCCTAAATAGCTAGAAAGTATCGTGGGTGTGAGATACATGTGGCCTTCGGTGTCAGACACTACATCCACGTCCCACAAGTGACGTGGGCGTCGAAGCCCGCGCCACTTGTGGGATGTGGGTGTAGTGTCCGCCACCGACGGTACATGTATCTCACACCGACGATACTTTCTATTTAGGGTTTCTCCTCTGCCGCTCCTCGACCTCTCGACGACCCTCGTTCCCGATAAAAAGAAGAAAAGAAAGAATAGAGGAGAAGACTTCCTCTTCTTCCTCTCCTCTTCTTCTCCCTCTTCTTCCCCTTCTTTTTTCTTCTTCTTATTTATTTCTCCTCTTCTTCCTCTCCTCTTCTTCTTCTTATTTAGTTCTCTCGACCCCTCATCCCTCTCTCGACCCCTCGATGACCCTCGTCCCTGATAACATATTTTTTCTCCCCTCGACACCTCTCGACCTCTCGTCTCACTCTCGACCCCTCATCATCATCTATCACCCCCCTCGTTTTCTTTAGCATATATCCATGAACAAAATAGAGGAGAAGATCGAAGAAAAAAAAAGAAGCCTTCCTCTTCTTATTTTCCTTTTTCCACTCCTTCCTTTTCTTCTTCTTCTTCTTCCTTCTTCCTCTTTCTTCCTTTTCCTTATTTTACTTTTTCCTCTACACTAACCTAAAATCGATATCTACTAATTAACAACCTAAATAAAAAAATGAATACATATATGAAAAAAACATCATATAAAAAACATTTTTGACATATTTAGCATATTCTGATCCATAGTTCAAAATTTTCAAATTTCATTCAAATTTTGCCAGCGCCTTTGTCTTGCATCATTACCTCACCACAATTGTTTTTTCAAAAATTCCAAAAATGCCCAAAGCCATCTAGCATTTCATCAAACACCTTCTATATGGACAAAAAAATTCCTCCTGTTCCAAAAAATTCAGAAAAGTGGACAGCGCGTTGCTGCTGCTCCACTTCTCCTCTCCTCTACTTCTCCTCGGGCGCTCGGGGCCGGCGGAGCAGGGGCGGAGCAAGGGCGTAGGGGCGGAGCCGGGGCGCTCGGGCGGCGGCGACCATGGAGCAGGGGCGGAGCAAGGGCGCTCGGGCGCAAGAGTGGCACTCGAGAGGGGGGCTCACTTTGAGGGGGGCGGTGACGGCTGGAGTCCGGCGACGAGGACGGTGGGCTCGGGGCGGCACGCGGTGACGGGGACGGTAGCCGGGGCGGCGGGCGGC
>NC_041384.1:739343913-739349903 GCF_002162155.2 Triticum dicoccoides
CGGGGCGGTGCGCGTCGGGGCAGGGACGAGGGCGACGGCGACGGGGGCGGGCCGGGGCGGCGCGCGTCGCGGGCAACGACAACGATGGGGGCGGGCGGCGTCAGGGCAGCCTGGCGGCGTCAGGGGCGGCAACTGCAAGATGAGAATGAAAAATTCCAAAGTGTGGCCTTATATAGAAGAGGCTTTAGTCTCGGTTCGTGGCAGCAACCGGGACTAAAGGTGGGCATTAGTCCCGGTTGGTGCCATGAACCGAGACCAATGGCCTCTTTTCGGCAGCCCAAAGGGCGGGAAGCGAAGCCCATTGGTCCCGTTTGGTGGCACCAACCGGGACTAAAGAGGGGCAATGGTCACGGCTGGTGCCACCAACCGGGACCAATGCCACCTTTAGTCCCGGTTGGTGCCACCAACCGGGACCAATACCCTTGTGCGCCCCGCGCCCAAAAGTTTAGTCCCACATCGCTAGTTGACAGCGCCCAACACCAGTTTATAAGCTCTGCTGCCTCCTCCCTCTCGAACTCCTCTGAACTGCAGGCCTATGGGCCTAATTTGCCACTGCTTTGCCTGTGGGCCTATTGGGCCTTCTGCGGGCCTGAATCCTGGCCCATGTAGGGTTTCTAGTCGTATTCAGGCCGTGGAGGCCCAGTAGGTGGCATTTTTTTTGGGTTTTTCTTTTTTATTTCTACATTTTTTTGGTTTTTATTTATGAATAACTTTACTATAAAATTAGAATTTTTTTATGAATAACTTTACTATAAAATTAGAATTTTTTTCTATTTATTTTTTATTTCTACTTACAACTAAATACTTACAGTTTTTTAGTGATTTCTTTTTGCTTTTAGGTCACAAAAATTATAAACTTCCTGTTAGTGCCATTAGTTTTAAATTTTAAATAGTTTAAATTTGAATTTTTAAAAATTTGTGTGAATCACTAGTTTATGAATAACTTTACTATAAAATTAGAATTTTTTTCTATTTATTTTTTCCTTCTTTGATATTTATTTTTTATTTTAGGTCACACAAATTATAGTTTGATTTTAGGTCACACAAATTATATTCTTTTTGCTATTGAAGAATATTATAGTTTTATTTTAGGTGATCATAACATAATATTTGAATTGATTGTTTTTATTTTCATAAAAGTTTTGTAGTTCATTCTGTTTGCTATTAATTCATTCTTTGAGCTAAATGACTCTGAAATTGGAAAGCATTTCAAAATGAACTCTGAAAAGGTTGAAAGTTGGCATGGTCTCATCATTTCACCCACATAGCATGTTCCAAAAAGTAGAGAGGGTTACGACAAAAACTTGATGCACTTCGTGTACAAAATGGACAATCACTTTCGAAGTATGAAAGTTTCGAACCATAAGACATGAAAGCATTTCAAATGAACTCTGAAAAAGTTGAAAGTTGGGATGGTATCATAATTTCACCCACATAGCATTTGCTTATTGCGGGAGAAAGTCTTCACTTTTTCTTCGCTTGTGTCATTTGCTTATTGCGCCGTAACCATGGATAATCTTCATTGTTTATCAGGATGCTTGGGTCAGCCTTGACATTGAAGGGAGGAATTTCATGAAACTTTTCATAATCTTCAGACATGTCTGTCTTGCCGTCCACTCCCAGGATGTCCCTTTTTCCTGAAAGAACTATGTGGCGCTTTGGCTCATCGTATGATGTATTCGCTTCCTTATCTTTTCTTTTCTCGGTTTGGTAGACATGTCCTTCACATAGATAACCTGTGCCACATCATTGGCTAGGACGAACGGTTCGTCAGTGTACCCAAGATTTTTCAGATCCACTGTTGTCATTCCGTACTGTGGGTCTACCTGTACCCCGCCGCCTAACAGATTGACCCATTTGCACTTAAACAAAGGGACCTTAAAATCAGGTCCGTAGTCAAGTTCCCATATGTCCACTATGTAACCATAATATGTGTCCATTTCGCTCTCGGTTGCTGCATCAAAGCGGACACCGCTGTTTTGGTTGGTGCTCTTTTGATCTTGGGCGATTGTGTAAAATGTATTCCCATTTATCTCGTATCCTTTGTAAGTCAATACAGTCAAAGATGGTCCCCTGGACAACAAGTACAACTCATCACAAACAGTGTTGTCACCTCTGAGACGTGTTTCCAACCAACTACTGAAAGTCCTGATGTGTTCACATGTAATCCAGTCATCGCACTGCTCCGGGTGTTTGGAGCGCAGACTATTCTTGTGTTCATCGACATACGGGGTCACCAAGGTAGAGTTATGTAGAACTGTGTAGTGTGCTTGAGACCAAGAATATCCGTCCCTGCATATTATTGAGTCTCTTCCAAGAGTGCCTTTTCCAGTCAGTCTCCCATCATACCGCGATTTAGGGAGACCTATCTTGTTAAGGCCAGGAATGAAGTCAACACAAAACCCGATAACATCCTCTGTTTGATGGCCCATGGAGATGCTTCCTTCTGGCCTAGGGCGGTTACGGACATATTTCTTTAGGACTCCCATGAACCTCTCAAAGGGGAACATATTGTGTAGAAATACGGGCCCCAGGATGAAAATCTCGTCGACTAGATGAACTAGGACGTGCGTCATGATATTGAAGAAGGATGGTGGGAACACCAGCTCGAAACTGACAAGACATTGTGCCACATCACTCCTTAGCCTTGGTACGATTTCTGGATCGATCACCTTCTGAGAGATTGCATTGAGGAATGCACATAGCTTCACAATGGCTAATCGGACGTTTTCCGGTAGAAGCCCCATCAATGCAACCGGAAGCAGTTGCGTCATAATCACGTGGCAGTCATGAGACTTTAGGTTCTGAAACTTTTTCTCTGGCATATTTATTATTCCCTTTATATTCGACGAGAAGCCAGTCGTGACCTTCATACTAAGCAGGCATTCAAAGAAGATTTCTATCTCTTCTTTTGTACGAGCGTAGCTGGCAGGACCTTTATACTGCTTCGGAGGCATGCCGTCTTTTTTGTGCAAATGTTGCAGGTCCTCTCGTGCCTCAGGTGTATCTTTTGTCTTCCCATACACGCCCAAGAAGCCTAGCAGGTTCTCGCAAAGGTTCTTCGTCACGTGCATCACGTCGATTGAGGAGCGGACCTCTAGGTCTTTCCAGTAGGGTAGGTCCCAAAATATAGATTTCTTCTTCCACATGGGTGCGTGTCCCTCAGCGTCATTCGGAACAGCTAGTCCACCGGGACCCTTTCCAAAGATTACGTAGTGTAAATCATTGACCATAGCAAGCACGTGATCACCGGTGCGCATGGCGGGCTTCTTCCGGTGATCTGCCTCGCCTTTGAAATGCTTGCCTTTCTTTCGACATTGATGGTTGGTCGGAAGAAATCGACGATGGCCCAGGTACACATTCTTCCTGCATTTGTCCAGGTATATACTTTCAGTGTCATCTAAACAGTGCGTGCACGCGTGGTATCCTTTGTTTGTCTGTCCTGAAAGGTTACTGAGAGCGGGCCAATCGTTGATGGTCACGAACAACAACGCCTTAAGGTTAAATTCCTCCTGTCTGTGCTCATCCCACGTACGTACACCGTTTCCATTCCACAGCTGTAAAAGTTCTTCAACTAATGGCCTTAGGTACACATCAATTTCGTTGCCGGGTTGCTTAGGGCCTTCGATGAGAACTGGCATCATAATGAACTTCCGCTTCATGCACATCCAAGGAGGAAGGTTATACATACATAGAGTCACGGGCCAGGTGCTGTGATTGCTGCTCTGCTCCCCGAAAGGATTAATGCCATCCGCGCTTAAAGCAAACCATACATTCCTTGGGTCCTTTGCAAACTCATCCCAGTACTTTCTCTCGATTTTTCTCCACTGCGACCCGTCAGCGGGTGCTCTCAACTTCCCATCTTTCTTTCGGTTCTCACTGTGCCATCCCATCAACTTGGCATGCTCTTCGTTTCTGAACAGACGTTCCAACCGTGGTATTATAGGAGCATACCACATCACCTTCGCAGGAACCCTCTTCCTGAGGGGCTCGCCATCAACATCACCAGGGTCATCTCGTCTGATCTTATACCGCAACGCACCGCATACCGGGCATGCGTTCAGATCCTTGTATGCACCGCGGTAGAGGATGCAGTCATTAGGGCATGCATGTATCTTCTCCACCTCCAATCCTAGAGGGCATACGACCTTCTTTGCTGCGTATGTACTGTCGGGCAATTCGTTATCCTTTGGAAGCTTCTTATTCAATATTTTCAGTAGATTCTCAAATCCTTTGTCAGCCACAGCATTCTCTGCCTTCCACTGCAGCAATTCCAGTACGGTACCGAGCTTTGTGTTGCCATCTTCGCAATTGGGGTATAACCCTTTTTTGTGATCCTCTAACATGCGATCGAACTTCAACTTCTCCTTTTGACTAATGCATTGCGTCCTTGCTTCGACAATGACCCGGCGGAGATCATCATCATCGGGCACATCGTCTGGTTCCTCTTGATCTTCAGCAGCTTCACCCGTGGCAGCATCATTGGGCACATCGTCTGGTTCCTCTTGATCTTCACCAGCTCCCCCCGTTGCAGCATCACCATATTCAGGGGGCACATAGTTGTCATCGTACTCTTCTTCTTCGCCGTCTTCCATCATAACCCCTATTTCTCCGTGCCTCGTCCAAACATTATAGTGTGGCATGAAACCCTTGTAAAGCAGGTGGGAGTGAAGGATTTTCCGGTTAGAGTAAGACCTCGTATTCCCACATTCAGTGCATGGACAACACATAAAACCATTCTGCTTGTTTGCCTCAGCCGCATCGAGAAACTCATGCACGCCCTTAATGTACTCGCGGGTGTGTCTGTCACCGTACATCCATTGCCGGTTCATCTGTGCGTGCATTATATAAAATTAAGTGTCCAAATTAATAGAAGTGTACAAATCTCGAGGAAAATGGAGCTTGAAGGTCGAGCTTCGAGAGGAGAAAGCTTAAGTAGTGTGGCTCGGGCATTTCATCGAACACCTCATGTGCATAGGAGGTGAGCTAGAGCACCACAAAGCCCTCTCCCCCTCGGCCAGAAAAAAAAGAGCACTGTGCTCTGCTCTTGCGCGAGGGGGTATATATAGGCACCTCATTGGTCCCGGTTGGTGGCATGAACCGGGACTAAAGGGGAGCCTTTGGTCCCGGTTCAAGCCACCAACCGGGACCAATGGTGGTGGGCCAGGAGCGAGGCCCATTGGTCCCGGTTCGTCCCACCAACCGGAACCAAAAGGTCCAGACGAACCGGGACCAATGGCCCACGTGGCCCGGCCGGCCCCTGGGCTCACGAACCGGGACCAATGCCCACATTGGTCCCGGTTCTAGACTGAACCGGGACTAATGGGCTGAGCCGGCCTGGACCATAGCCCTGTTTTCTACTAGTGACCATTAGTCCCTGGCCCATGCCAACTTTCAAATTTCAACTTTCTAAAACTAATGGCACTAACAGGAAGTTTATAATTTTGCTCCTCGCCCCTGGCCCATGACCATTAGTCCCAGTTTGTGCCACAAACCGGGACTAAAGGGTTGGTCCTCGTTGCGGGCAGAGTTTAGTCCCACCTCGCCAACCGAAGGGGGCTCACACCGGTTTATAAGCCCTTCCCTCTCTGCCTTGTTGAGCTCCTCTCAAAGTGAAAATAGATGCCCTAAAAGAGAAAAGTTTAACCTAAATTCATAGTGAATTTCTCAGAAATTCATACAAATTTACTATGAATTTAGGTTGAATTTTCTCTATAAGCGCATCTATTCTCATTTTTTAGTAAGTTAATCACAAACTTGTGATTCAAACAATTTTCAAAGAATTCAAATTTTAACTATTCAAATTTGAAAACTAATGGCACTAACAGAAAGTTTATAATTTTTCTAAAACTAATGGCACTAACAGAAAGTTTATAATTTTGCTAACCTAAAAGCAAATAGAATTAAAAATTAAAGAAAAAAACAAAAGAAAATAAATAATGCAAAAAACAAATCAAAAAACAGGAAAAAAACTATTTTTATAGTAAAGT
>NC_041384.1:739351546-739357368 GCF_002162155.2 Triticum dicoccoides
CGCGCGTCGCCCCTGCCCCGTCGCCGTCGCCGTGCCGCCGTCCCCTGCCCCGAACGTCGCCGCCTCTATGAGCACCGCACGTCTGCCGCCCTCGCCGCCGTCGTGCATTTTTTTATTATACATGCTATTTTTTACATGTTTTTAGATTTTCATATATATGTGTGTATGTATGTATGTATTTTTTCAATTGTAATGATGTTTTAAAAATACATAGATGCAAAAGTTAGATTTTTAATTAGAAATTTTTTATCTATATATGTTCTCTGATTTAGTACATTTTAGGTTAGTTTCATTTTAAAAAAAGTTTTATATATTTAGGAAGAAGGAATAGAAGGAAGAAAATGTTTTATATATGAGGGTCGAGAGGGGGTCGACGGTCGAGAGGGGGTCGTCGAACATGAGAGGAAGAAAAGGATAAAAAAAGAAGAGGAAGAAAAAAAAGAGGAGAAGAAAGAATAGAGGAGATAGGAGATCTTCTCCTCTATTCTTTCCTCTCTTCTTTTTTCTTCTTCTTCCTATATGTATTAGTTTTTTTATTTAGGTTGTTAATTAGTAGATATTAATTTTGTTCATATATGTATGGATGCATGTGATATGTATGTATGTATGTATCGGGTATGTCGTTGTCGATATACCCCCTACCCGATAACTTCGACATGAGGGGGTCGAGAGGGGGTCTAGGGTCGCCGAGGGGTCAAGGGTCGTCGAACATGAGAAAAAGAAGAGGATAAAAAAAGAAGAGGAAGAAGAAAAAAAAGAGGAGAAGAAAGAATAGAGGAGTTCTTCTCCTCTATTCTTTCTTCTCCTCTTTTTTTTTCTTCTTCTTCTTTTCTTTATTTTATCGGGAACGAGGGTCGTCGAGGGTCGCCGAGCGGTAGAGGAGAAACCCTAAATAGAAAGTATCGTGGGTGTGAGATACATGTACCGCCGGTGTCGGACACTACATCCACGTCCCACAAGTGGCGCGGGCTTCGACGCCCACGTCACTTGTGGGACATGGATGTAGTGTCCAACACCGACGGCCACATGTATCTCACACCCACAATACTTGCTATTTAGGGTTTCCTCTAGCGCTCGGTGACCCTCGACGACCCTCGTTCCTGATAAAAAAAGAGGAGGAAGAAGAAAAAAAGAGGAGAAGAAAGAATGGAGGAGTTCTAACTCCTCCATTCTTTCTTCTCCTCTTTTTTTCTTCTTCCTCTTCTTTTTTTATCCTTGAAGCGTTGTCGAGGCCACCCCAAACCCTAGAGAAGCAGCGTCGAGGCCACCCCAAACCCTAGAGAAGCAGCGTCGAGGCCACCACAAACCCTAGAGAAGCAGCGTCGAGGCCACCCCAAACCCTAGAGAAGCAGCGTCAAGGCCACTAATTAATATTAGTTCTACGTTTTCCACTAATATATCCATCTGTCATGTTTGAATAATAATTGCCATGTTGTCAATATTTGTAGAAACTATGGACACCGCCCGGGATGAAGTACAAGAAGAGTTGTTGGGGGACATAATCGCACGAGGAAGTGATGTCGTCTGCTCGTTGTTTCTCAACGACACCGATGTTCTGGAAGCAGCTGGCTATGATTATGATGGCTCCGGTGACCTAATGCCGGTGCAAGAAGGAGACCGTGAGGACGGCTCCGGTGACCCAATGCCGGTGCAAGAAGGAGACCGTGATGACGTCTCCGGTGACCGAACCGAGTCCGGCCATGTATATATATTAGTTAAGCTTCTGCTGACTAGCTAATTGATGCATTCATTGTTTTGGTATGTACACATATTAATTAAGTCTTTGTTCTTTTTCCTAGCCCTCCGGATCGAGCACAACTTCGGTAAAGAGACAAGGCCCAAAGAAAAAGTTGAGCTCGGATGAAAAGTTTGAGATCATAGCAATCGCGCCCGACGGCCAACCGATTGAACCCCTCCGGACAAAGAGCGCATTTGTTGCTCAGTGCGGGGTTTTGGTTAGGGACAAGATCCCGATCAGCATCCAGCAATGGTCAAAGCCGGCTACAGAAGACCCTGAGGTGTCTTATGTCAATGATATGCAGAAAAATGATCGTTGGACTGAGCTGAAGTCAAATTTCACCCTACCGCCAGAGGATGATCCAGAGAAGCCAGTTAAAGAGCAATTAATCAAGTCTTTTGCTCTTAAGAGGATGGCAGAACTATTCAGGAGGTGGAAGAAAGAGCTGAATAAGTTTGTCGAAAATAATGAGACACCAGAATTCAAGGGCAGATATGAGAAGATCAGAGATCACTGGCCCGCATTTGTGGCCCACAAGACATCGGAAAAGAGTAAGAAGATGTCGGTGACAAACAAGCAAAATGCTGCGAAGAAGAAGCATCACCATCGCATGGGGTCAGGTGGCTACCTCATAGCCCGACCTAAGTGGGCCAAGACTGAGAATGATCTGGTTGATAAAGGGATCGAACCAGAGACAATTAACTGGCCAGACCGTTGCCGGACTTGGTTCTTCGGGGCTGGCGAAACCTTGGACCCTGTAACAGGGAAGTGCATTTGGACGAACGATCAAATGGACATACAAGTTAGGAAGCTTCAGCAGTATATCAAAGCAGCGCAGCAAGGGAAGTTCTTTCCAGACAGAGAGAACGACAAGCTCACAATGGCCCTCGGGAATCCTGAGCACCCTGGACGGACACGAGGCACGCCAGGCTCCATTCCGTGGAAGGTTGGGTTTCCGGACGCAGGCGGTTACAAATCCCAGGAGAGGAGGAAAAAATTGCAGCAGACCCAAATGCAGGCGCTGCAAGCAAGGGTACAAGCGATAGAGGAACGAGAAGCAAATCGCAGCAAACGTACTGCCGAAGCTTCCCCCGAAGCTACCCCGCCATCTCAGCGGAGAAGCAGCGTGGCTTCCACCGAGCTGCTTCAGCCGGAGCATGCCTTGACGGCTCCTGCCAGCTATCCCATGGATGCTATCACGGAGTCTCAAAATTGCCACCTTATGACGCAATGGATGAATTTGAAGGTCAAGGCGGCTGTTGGCTCTGTTTATCCCACTGAACCCGGCGCAACTTTTCACTGCCGGCCGATTCCAGAAGGATATGCTAGGGTGATGGTGGATGAAATAACGGAGGGATTTGAGGACCTCCAGCTTGACCACCCTACCGGTGAAGGGGAGACTAGGCTGGGGTCTGCTCTGAAGACTCCATGCCTATGGCGGAAGGAGCTCATCAACCTTCCGAACTGGACGCCTCCGCCTCCTCCTCCTCCTCCGGCAAGTCAGGGCACT
The DNA here is from genome assembly GCF_002162155.2 of Triticum dicoccoides. Classification (NCBI taxonomy): domain Eukaryota; kingdom Viridiplantae; phylum Streptophyta; class Magnoliopsida; order Poales; family Poaceae; genus Triticum; species Triticum dicoccoides. The sequence goes on from NC_041384.1 coordinate 739,354,795, forward strand.
CCGCCTCCTCCACTGCCTCCTCCTCTGGCGAGTCAGGGCACTCCGCCTCCTCCACCGCCTCCTCCTCCGGCGAGTGACGATCAGGGCACTCGACTGGCTCCTTCTCCAGTGCGTGGCGGCACTCCGCCTCCTTCTCTGCCTGCGCCGACATGCCCGAGCAGCAAGGGCGGAAGAGACCTGCCGCCTCTCCGACTGCTCCGGCACGTCGTAGTCCTTCTCCTCCGCCTTGTAAGCAAGTAAAGAAGACAACCGCTCCGTCTGCTCTGCTAGCGTCTAGCAGTACAGCCAGAGGCGGGAGGAAATACCGATTTGGTCCTTCTCTGAAGACTCTAGAGAAGTTACCATATGAGAGGACCCCGGAGGAGAACACCGAGATCGCACGAGAAGAAGTGAGGAACTACTTTGAAGGGGTGAAAGCAAAGAAACATCCACCTCCGGAGGAGAAGGTAGATCCGGTGAAAGCGAAGCGCACTCTGGCTGCCCTGACAAAACCACCCAAGTCTCCGCCGAAAGGAAACTATGAGCGCATTATTGGAAAGGAATTTGCCGAAGCGGAGCGGTCGGGAAGTACTGTCAATGATCAAAGGCTGAAAGAACGACGAGCTGGGAAACAAATTGCCCAGCTCGGCGAACAAGCGAAGCAATCGTGCCCCCCCGCTCAAGGTGCCTAGAGACAACGTCGCTAATGATCCGAGGATGGTGCCCAGTTATAGCAATCTTGGCGATTATCTACCCGACGATGTACATTATGATTTCATGGAGGTGCAGATACAAAGATACGAGTACGGGAAGCCTCTCGTCAAAGATGAAAGATCTCTATCAACGATGATGCGAAGATTGCATGATTGGTACTTGAAAATCTGCAGAGACTCTGGGGGGAGGAGTACTTTGTATGTGAAAGTTAAAAAGGAGCATGACCTCGTTGGAATTGAACTGTTGCCTGTTCCATTTGAGGAGTTCTTTCAGTTTTTCAATCAATTGGCCCTCGATAAAACAACGGTCGTCTGCTACTGTCTGTAAGTAGTACTACTTCTGTCATTAAGTCTCTCTATATAGCTCTGCTCTTTCATTGCATGTATTTATAATCATCCTCAATATATTATGCAGATTGAAGATCGCCGAATTGAAGAAAAGACAAGTCGGTGATATTGGGTTCATTAACACATATCTCATAGATGCAACTCAGGTTAAATTTCATGCCGCAGATACCAAGGCCAACTTGCTACGATCGTTGGTAATAAATGAAAACAAAGATATAATACTCTTTCCTTACAACTTCAAGTGAGTGTTACTGTCTTGTGCGTATTTGGTTTCCCTTATATATTAGTCAAGGCTATAGTAATGTAATTGATGAGTTATGCATGCGTGTGCAGTTACCACTATATTCTCTTAAGCTTGAGCAGGGACTAGTAACCGTCTTAGACTCAAGACGAAAAGATCCCTAGGACTATGCAGACATGACTCAAATGCTCGAGAAGTAAGTTAAATTGATCATTATCCACCATATCAGCAACTTTGTTCATTTCCTGATATATCAAGTAATTGTTTTCTTCGTCTGGCAGGGTTTGGAAAAAAATCTCCAAAAAAGCTCCAGGACTCCCGAAGAAGCTGCAATTTAGACACCCAAAAGTAAGTACTATAGTAGCATGTTCCGCGCATCTCCTATTGATTTAAGCGCTAGTTTCATCAATACCATTTGGCATTCTTGCTTATCAGTTTGATTGACCTCTATTTTTTATAAAGTGGTTGTGGCAGGAACAAGGGAATGATTTCTGTGGATACTACGTTCGCGAGTCCATCCGCCACACGACCTGTGAGCGGGGCTACACTGACGAACAATATGAAATACGTAAATAACAACATTCACAATTTTATTTTATTACCATTATTTGTGTTGAGTTTCATTCATTCATATAAATATGTATTGACCCCCTTCTTCAAATTAGATGTTTTGGAAGCGGGATGAACTCCTAGCACCTGCTCGCATGCGAGAAATTCAAGAGGAATTAGCGGCATTCTTTCTTGACCACGTGATCGCTGAACACGGAGAATACTATGTGGACCATGAGTCCGTATGATTATATTTGTAAGAGATAATTATTGTATATATGTAGCCGGTAGTGTCGGATAGATATACGAGAACTTGTTATTCGACCAATCTCTCGGAGAAGGAGAGGTGGTCGATATCACCTCTCTCTGTATGCATATATGTTCATGACGATCTTCTGTTTCCTTCGTTTGCTTACTAGCTAGCTAGCGTGTCTAGTCCTCTCTATACGTATGTATAGTACGTAGCGTCGACCAAGCACGGACATAAGAGAGGACACTTCTCTCTATTAATTATAGCTAGCTAACACAATATATGAAACACCTAAATTAACCCCCCAAAACCCCCAACCCCCTCCCCCCTTTAAAAAAAAATAAAAACCCCAGCCACAAAAATGGTGACGCGTGGATGCCTATTGGTCCCGGTTTTGCACAACATGATCGTTGAGAGCGAGCAGGAAGAGCCATTGTTTGACACTGTACCATATTACAGGCAGGGTCCTCTTGCACAAGTTGATCATCAGCTAC
>NC_041384.1:739359849-739364919 GCF_002162155.2 Triticum dicoccoides
CTCATTTTTCCTGCAACTCTTCCCTCTTGCAATAATTTGGTATCCTCCCTTCCAAATTTCCAGTGTCAAGTTCTCTACATGCCAATGTTTTTTCCTTCCAGAAAATGCAAAAGGCTTTGTGTCTCACTTCATTGATAGAAAAGCAGTTTATGTACAGCTGTAGAAGTTTCGCACCACAAACAATACCACGGCCCTACAAGCTAGGCATCATAAAGCGTGCCGGCATGTGTTTGTATCTGAGTTGTGATCGATCGGTGCTTTATATATAAAGCGAGGCGAAAGCCTTTTTCGGCAAGCTAGGCATCATTGGAAGTACCGCTGCAATCCTTAATCCTCCCGCCTTCGCCCACAGCTGAGCTATGGTTCATACTCTATGTTGCCATGCATGCAAAGATATTATGATGTGTAAAGTGTATCCACTGCCTTGCCTGTAGAATATGTCTACTGTGTGTATAGTGGAACTTTGAAATGTTGTTTGTCGCGAGGGACATTTGTTTTTCTCCTTTTTGTTCTGTGAGCAACTTTGTGGAAACGAAAAGGTGCGACAGCACCCGGAAGTCCCGACTCCCTCTAATCTGGCCCGTTCGCCCAATATAAGATTCGTGCTCTCGGCTAGCCAGCAGCAGGCTTTCAGCTATTTGATCTATCGGAGGTTATTTATTCTTCTCAGATTCATTCTTCTCGCATCGAAGGTTTGAACATAGAATTCTTATTAGTATTCTTCTACAATTACTAGCCAACACAATCAATTTGTAACCAAGATCATGACCTAACCTTACCGTACATGAAGAAAAAGATACACGAAAAGGCATACAAGCAGTTTGTTTCAACCGACTTGATGTGCGCCTCTGTCGTGGTCAAGGTGCATCAAGTGATGGTTTAGAGACCAGAAGAGAATGTCCAATTCCCAGGAATAGATTTGATCTGGGGAACATTACATTTTCAGAAATATTTGTCCTAGATTTTTTTTTTGACCGAATGGATACTAGATACCAATGAAATAGAACAGTTGAAGTTGTGTGTTCTTTTGTTTCTTACTAAAGTTCCATAATTTAGTTATTGCAAACATGAACAATTTTTTTCATCATCAATAAACTATTAGAAGTTTTAATAGTGAACAAATATATAGTCTAACATCATCATGGTTTTTGTAGGATACCGTGGCAGATGGTTCTGAGAAAAAACATGGGGGAAACCTGTACAAGATATTTATGAACACGACTTGCCAAGAAATATATATTCTCAGGCCGTCACATGGTTGTCGAAAGAATACATGACAACATGATATGGTGTTGTCAAAAGCACAAAGTTGAAAAGTTTATGCCACAGATCCAAGAATGATGACAACCATGATTGCAAATATTTAGATTTTGTTGGCAGTTACTTTCGTTATTGGAAATAGTGAAAGAATACTAAATATTTTGCTCACGGCTAATGTTTCAGATAATCATCAATGGTTATTCAAGTTGTCAAAATCTGTACATGGTAATTGTCAAAATGACTTACACCTTTAGTAATATAGGAGTATTAACAAAGCTTCAGCTATAATAAGGCATCATTGTATTTGCTACTTATGTAGGACAGGTCAACGGAACACATGCAAGTCAAGGAATCTATATCTATCTATCTATATCTATCTATCTATCTATCTATCTATCTATACCTATATAAATTGGAGACTCCCTAAAAATTCCCACGTTAATTAAAAATTAGGAACCGTTAATCTGGTGGGACCGAATTATAATGGTGCAGATCAATTAGAGGCTATCTGGATGTATCTACAACTCCAGGTCTAACAGGCATGTGGGTTCGGACGGGGCATGTCCGATCTGTCATCAAGTAGCAGAGGATGTCCGACACCTATTGTTTGAATGTACACATGCTGTTGCATTATGGGACCAGCTGGGAGTATGGCAGATCATAGAGGAGGCGAAGAGGATTGACCGACCGGGATCTATTATTCTGGAATACTTACTGTCATCCATGGACCATCCGGTCCCCTTAAAACCCAATCTGGATATTAAGTAGATTATTGCAGTTGGGTCTTGGTATCTGTGGTGGATACGCCGTCAGTTTAGACATGCTGGAAAACCACCCCCACCAATGAGATGGCCTATGTCGGTGTTGGCAATAGCAAACAATTTTCAGGAAGCAAATGCAAACAAGCAGAACGAGCAGACGAAGTGATGGAGTAAACCTGAGCCTAATTACGTGAAACTAAACGTTGATGCTGCTTTTCACGAGGATGAAGGGGCTGGTGCTATAGCAGCGGTACTGAGGGACTCTAAAGGGATTTTCCTTGCTGCTCAATGCAAATATTTTCTTCATATGGCAGATGCTGTGACGGCAGAAGCTATAGCAATGAGGAAGGGCCTGATTTTTGCTAATTCGCTGGGATGTCCAAGACTAGAAGCAGAATCAGATTCATCAGTTGTAATTCAATATTGCATAGGAGAAAATCAATGGTGGGATTCGGCTGCAGCTGTGTTTGCGGATTGCGTGGATGTGGCTTCACTTATCGGGAAGGTCAAGTTTAAACACTGTATTCGATCTTGTAATCAAGTGGCGCATGTGCTAGCTAGCTATAGTTATTGTAATAAGACTTCGAACAATTGGTCAGAGGAGGCTCCGGCCTGTCTGGTATCCATTATCGTGGACGATGTAATTCCTTTCATTGATCAATAAAGCTAGCCATGATGGCCTTCCCTCAAAATAGGGTTCTAATAGTAGTAGGAAAAAAAACTCATCTCAATCTGTCTAGAGATCCACGGACTCTTCCTCTCCCCATTAGAGAATTCAACAATCTGAAGCAATATCTATCCACAATCTATTCTTTCCCATTATTAAAAATCAGCTTTTCTCTTCTCCCATGGAAAAATAGCTCATCATCTCTCTCTTCTCCCATGGACAGCTGATTCAAGAAGGTTGGGGCCACACAGCCGAGAGCTTTCCAGCAATACGTGTGTATGAGGCTTGCTCAATTAATTACGAGTCAATCGGTGTTCGGAGGAGATGAAAATATATGAAAGAATATTGTTAAGTACAGAAGCGATCAGTCTGTTGGATCGATTCTACCGGAAAACACAGGTATATATGATGCTAATCCGTTCGATCCCTTCCTCAAAACACATGTACGCCAGGATATAATTTATTTTCCACAGATTTGTGGCATGCTTGGTTGAATCAAGCATTCATGGTAGGATTTAAACTCAGATTAGGCCTCTGTATTGCTGTAGTTCGAGCTTTCCAGATCTGTATTGATTGAGTTGTGTTGTGTACGGACGGGAAAAGAAAATCCCGATTAACACATGCATCTGATCAGTTCTTAATGCAGTACCATGTTTTCTTATATGGCCTAAGAGAACGGCTGACCACAGTGAGTTTTCTTCTCTCAGAGCTCAAACGTCATCTGATTATCAAAAATAAGTTTGTTCCATATCTACTTTGGATCAATATAGTTGCATCACCATCACCTTGATTTTCTAAAAGAAACCCACGAGCACAAACTGCATGTTCGTGTTTGCATGGCTGCATGCTAGCTAAATTGATGTTCAGACCATCAATTAAGATCGAGCAGAAGGGTGTTTGCATGTCACGTAGGGTGAAGAACTGGATAAAATCAGTGCCGATTCTGTAGGTTCACCAAAACTATTGACAGGTTGCAGCTAGATAGGCGTACTGCCATGCTGAGCGCATGACCTTAACCTGAGCTTATTTTTTCTGGCTATGAAATATTTGGTGATTCATCTCTTTTTCCGTGGTGATAATGCTTTGATAACCTAACTGATATTTCTTTCTAATAAAACGCACCGTAGTATTTTTTCAGTAATCTTTTCAATTGTTCAAACTTGCAAGCAAAATTTAGATATCATTGGATATCACCACTTGGTAGATGGAGAGATAGGGACGACGCAAACAGTCTGCATGCTTACATGAGCCGTTAATCACCATGCATCTAGCAGCACAATCCGACTAACACAACTCGATACAGCTTTTGCAGCCACTGACCACCCATTATAAATATATTGTAGACCATGACAAAGCGAATGAGAGAAGCAATTTTACTAAGGCTGCAAGAGAAAGACAGAAGCACAGCAGCATACAGATTGATCTGAAATTAGGGGCCAAACGGCAGGTAATTATTTATGCTACCTAGCTACAGTTATGGCCATGAGCCCATGACTACAACATGACTGTGGTAAATAAACTGCACAGTTGATGTCATTAAACATGCCAAACTAGATTGGTGTATACGGGGATGCCTATGTGTATGTATAGTATAATCAGTTATATTGCCCAAATAAAATGTTCATTGTTCAAAATCCATTTGACTGTATAGTATAACCAGTTATACTGCCCAAACAAAATGTTCATTATTCAAAATCCATTTGACTGGCTACTCCACGAAGGCTATGTTGTAGCAGCATGAGAAGACCACCCTTTATCAAACTGAGAAGAGGTGATGACCAACTAATATACATGCATAGATGAAGGATGAGGTCTTGACTTTGCTAACTTTCAATGTGGGAGGTGACAGTTGGACATCTGTGGCTTGCAGTGTCATTCGTATGTGAGAGACTAGAAGAAGCCAACGACAGAATAGATGAACAGTATGCTCATACTAGGCAATGTAGCAATGCACATTTCAATTGCAACACACCCATGTTGCTGTGACCCCCATACATTACTTAATTATGTGTATTAGATTGGTTTTTCATCTGTTGATTGATGGAGTAATAATACAGTTCACATGCTAGCTGGTGGGTTGCAAGGGGATTGCACTGTTGGAAAAGGCTGGTCGGTTGGAAAAAAGATTTCCAAGTAAACAAAAAAAAATGTTAGCATAGTGATTCATGGGACAAATTGATTTGTGTCTGATGGTGGTTGCATACTTGGTCCCATACTAACCTCAAAAGGACTCTATGGACATATATTAATTCATATGTTAAACTGAATCACAACGATTTAGTACATCATATCATCATGTCATAATAATGTTTGTTCCCAGGTGTTAAGTGTTCTTTCTATAAGATTCTGATAAGATCTGATAATTGAAAGACTTCAATACAT
>NC_041384.1:739365032-739407646 GCF_002162155.2 Triticum dicoccoides
CGTTACTTATGAGTATCTTAATTTTTTCATGTAGTGATTATATATACGTGCCATATTTTAGTTGCTGGATTTCAAGGGGGTTGCCTAGCTTGAAAAGACCAGTTGGCTGTGAATAAGATATCCGAGTAAACCCAAAAATGTTAGCGTGGTGATTCACGAGGCATATCGAATTATGTTTATTAGGTGATGCATATTTCGTGCCATAGTAATCTCAAAAGGTCACCATGTATATATAGCAATTCTTGAGTGAAATGGAACCAAATCAGTTTAGTAAATCATATCTTCATGTCATCATAATGTTTGAACCCCTGTCTAAATTTGTTTTCAATAAGACTATGACAAAGTCTGGGAACTGAAATAAATACCTTCTCATGTCTATTACAAAGTGGCATCAGTAAATATGGTACTATATTATTCAGATTCTAATTAGATTTAACATGAAATATTTCATAGTAAATTGCGTACATGGAAAGATTATTTGTTGTCAAAGCCAAGAATAGAAGAGATTTCATTTATTTTGTATTATATTGTATTTCAATATTAAGTGCCATCAATAGTTAATTTGAGAAATACACTTTACATTTATTTAAGGTTCGCTACTCTACATTCTAATTAATTTTCTTTTCTACTATATGTTATTTTGTGAGTTCTTAAAAATTTGATCCTTATAAAACATTTTCCACTCTAGCCTGTGCATTGCACGGGAGGCTCCATACGAGACTTCACGTTAATCCTAGAAAAGCTAACTAATTAACCGTCAGATCTGTAATTCCGAAAACTATAGCCATTGGATGCCCGTAATGCCTCAAGTTGTATCAGAGAAAATAGACGCTTCAGATCTAATATTAAAGAGCACATGGATAGAGTCCCGAACGACCACGTCACTTCTGTAGAAACAAAAATAGCGTTCTTTTTCCCCACATACGAAAGAGTCCCATAGAGATCCTAAAAAAAAACTCTTTTAGCCTCATCACGTTAAAAGAGTCCACATCCCAATCAAATAAAAAATGAAAATCCATGCAGGTTCAAAAAAAGAGGGACTTCAACCCTCACGGTTAAAAACAAATCTAGGCCAGATTTTAAAAAGGACTGAGGTAGATCTATTAGAAGATTTGCCTCAATAAAAAAAATTCACGTACTACAAAATAGTCCCCAACGCCCAGATCTAAATTCTATAGAAACAAAATGAACGTGCCTTTTCCCCACACCTAGAAAAATGAGTCTCCCAGCTAAAAAAGAGTCTCCAACACGCATGTCTAAGTTCTGTGAAAATAAAAATAATGTGCCAAATAAATACATGTACAGATATGAAGATCTCAGGCGTGTGAATAAAAAGAGTCCACATCTCGATCCCGCCAAAAATGATGAAGATTCATGCACGTACAAAAAAGATGTATATCAAGCCTCATGGTAAAAGAAAAGAGTTTATGCCTGATTTTGAGAAAAAAGGTAGCGGCTGGATATGTTGTGGGCGCCATAAAAATATACTCAGATCCATACTCAAAGATCATATGATCGCCAGTCTGTGCCAAAAAATATTGACATGAAGACTACTAATTTAATGTGCCTGAGACCACTCAGTACATTGATATGAAGATCATAATTCCCTATAATTTCAAACATAAAGAAATATCAAAATGACATTGGTACTTCTGTTGTTGCATGTCTCCCTAATTAACTAGCCCGTGCAGCAGCACGGGTTAACGACTAGTAAATCCTTACTAAAAAAAGAGGCCAAAGATGCCCAACAAAAAAAAGAAAAAAAGAGAAAAGTAAAAAAATAGGAAAAAAGAGAAATGAGAGAAGGGACAATGCTACTATCCTTTACCACACTTGTGCTTCAAAGTAGCACCATGATCTTCATGATAGAGAGTCTCCCATTTTTCACTTTCATATACTAGTGGGAATATTTCATTATATAACTTGGCTTGTATATTTCAATTATGGGCTTTTTCAATTCCCCGTAGGTTTTTGTGAGCAAGCGAGTTGAATGCACACCCACATAGTTTCTTTTCGAGCTTTCATACACTTATAGCTCTAGTTCATGCGTTGCATGGAAATCCCTACTCACTCACATTGATATCTATTGATGGGCATCGCGATAGCCCGTTGATACACCTAGTTGATGTGAGACTATATTCTCCTTTTTCCTCATAACCTCCACCATATTCTATTCCACCTGTAGTGCTATATCCATGGCTCACGCTCATGTATTGCGCGAGAGTTGAAAAAGTTTGAGAAAATAAAAAGTGTGAAACAATTTCTTGACTTGTCATCGGGGTTGTGCATGATTTAAATACTTTGTATGGGGAAGATGGAGCATAGCCAGACAATATGATTTTATAGGGATAACTTTCTTTGGACATGTTATTTTGAAAAGACACGATTACTTTGTTAGTATGCTTGAAGTATTATTGTTTTTATGTCAATATCAAACTTTTTTTCATTTTTATGAATCTGAACATTCATGTCACAGTAAAGAATATTACATGGATAAATATGTTAGGTAGCATTCCACATCAAAAAATTTGTTTTTATCATTTACCTACTCGAGGAAGAGCAGGAATTAAGCTGGGGATGCTTGATACATCTCCAACGTATCTATAATTTTTAATTGTTCCATGCTATTATATTATCTATTTTGGATGTTTTATATGCATTAATATGCCATTTTATATTATTTTTGGGACTAACCTATCCTATATACTTAAGAAGTTCACCCCCACTACTTGATTTATCTCAACATGCAACAGAGACACATCAGCATCCAATCACGTGAAGCCACGTCACACCTTCATGAAGTCCCACCTCCTGATGTCATATTCCGTGAAAGAAAAAACAAAATATGCCCCAATCTTTCCTCACGCCCTGCTCGGGCTCCTCCACCCGCCGCCAGCCTCCCTCCTCACCCCCTTCCTGTGCCCCGAATCGTCCTCGCGGCGGCAGCGCTCCGGAGTCCGGACCCTGCCATTCGCATCGCCTTGGGCTCCTCCTCCCGCTTGCCAGCCTTCGTCGCTGGTGGTCAGAGCCACCTCCTTATCCCCTTCCTCGGCTCCTGATCCTCCTAGCGGCGGCGGCGCTCCGGACGCAGCCATTCCCATCGTCCGCCCAAGTTCCTGCGGGAACCAGCAGGATGATGCGGTGGATGCGACCATTCCCCAAGCCCCCCTTGCCCTCTTCCTCGCCGACGCCATGGGCATGGCCTGATGGGAGCATCCCGAGCAGCACCTGTCGGATGGCTCGGGAAGGAGCAGCTCGCGCCTCGCTGGTCTACCACCGTACCCTCCTCCCGCCTACTCGCCGCTGCGATGCCCATGGCCTGACGGGAGCATCCCTGAGAAGGCCCTCCAGTGGCTCCTCGTGCCGCCGGCCTCGCCTTCCCTGCCGCGATCAGCCTCCGTTCCAGCAGTGGGATTAGCTCGGAGGAAGAAGCTCACAGTAACGTCCCTATCAATGCCCAGTTAAGGTGAGCATGTCTTCCCCTTATTGTATTTAGGATGGTTTGTTCTTCATCTGATGTCTATGATTTTTTGCTTGCGTTCGTTTCCAGGTGGTGTTTCATCTTGCTCTTTTCTTCGCGCTTAAATCGTTGGGTCAATGCACTATTTGCTCACGCCAACCTACCCAGCCCATTGCTTCAAACCTTTTGCAGCCTAATGTTCCAAATGGCCCACAGAAAAGATAAGAAAAAACCCTTCCGCTGCAGGTAATTGATGATTGACGCTACATTTCCTCTTCCCACGATTTGCACAAGAAACTGAAGAATTCCCCTTTAAAATCTGCCCCACCTTAGCTCATCCTTTTCACATCATCTTCCAGCATGGGTGGACGTCTGCGATAGGGTGTTCATACTGCCCGCGGCGTCACCTTTCTTCTCCTACCTAACCCTATTCGGCATCAACCAGTCCATCAAGATCTTCATCATTGGTACGTGCTCTCACACCTCAACCGCCGTACATCGGCATTTGCTGCCGGCTCGACCTGAGCTCTGGCTCACGGGATACGTGTGTGTAGGTACAAAGACAATCGGTTGGACACGAAGCAGCTAATGGGGTCCGGGGGATGCCATCGTCGCAGTCGGCCACCGTCACATCACTCGCTGTCGTCATCTACTTACAAAAAAGGTTCATCAGCCCCCTGTTCACCACTGCTGCGATCTTTGCCTATTACGTTAGTGAAGTTTCTTCTCTTGATTATTCTAGCTATTGGAAATGTAGGATCTCGTGATCAATCTCACAAGTAGTACCTTTTTGATAAATAGTTTGGTAACCTACATCATTCGGTTCATTTCTTGGATCACTTTCAGTAGTTGTCAATTTTAAGTCAAGAATCAAGTTTTAACAGAAGTCTATAGAACGCACATCATGGTTCAGCTATTACTTATTAAAAGTACAGTACATATGATAGAAGCTGCAAGTGCCTTATTGCTGAAATCTATGACATAGAGGTGTAGCCATGGTGGTCACATTCTTTCACCGTGAAGATCAGGGGCAGAGCCAGATTTGAAGCATGCCCTTGGCTGTCCATTCTAAATTTGTTATACGATGTTAATGAACACAATTTCTTCTTATCTCTATACATCTTTACGTCCGATAAGTGATATTACAGGGTTACAATACATGATTTTATCAGAAACAATGATTCTGGAGTACATTTGTTTTCACAATATGAATTACTAGCAGGAGGCGTCAACTCAACGCTCCTTGAGCACCGATGAAGCGTTTCATGACGTGGTTCCTTCAGGTTGTTGTGGACGCGCCATAAAGATCCATGTCGACTTGCGTATCATAGACAATTGTTGACTCCATACTACTATCTTTCCTTGGATTGCACCCAGGATTTGTACGTGGCGAGGTAACTACTCTCTTACCTTAATCCTCTATTTTATCACTCAAATTAGCCTGCCATGCTATTTATTTGCTCTCTGTTGGCGGATGAATGAGTATTTGCATTATTTGCTACTTAATGTGAGGTTATCCTATTTGATTCATGTTTATTGATTTTTCTTCAGGATTATTGTTAAACTGTGCTACCTGATTTCCTACATCAGAACAACAAAACATTGGTGGTTATGGTACATGGAGGGCTTGAGTTTCACAATTCCTTTTCATGCCCACTATAAAAAATAAAACAAAAATACAACATCAGATTGTCTAGCAACCATTGAGCACTGCAAGTTGTTTCCCTAGCTCTATGGGATGTCGTACATAGTTCATAATTAATACTTTCCTTACAGTTGCCGAAGCACACTTTTGTCTCCCCGTCGTGCCTTGCGTTCCTAAGAGATCTTGCAGCAATCTTAATGGAGCGGCTATGAACCAAAATATTCAGAGTAAATATGAAGAGTCTATTCTCCCATTTCAGTTTATTCGAAGAATCAAGAATGCCAAGTACAGCCCAACTTCTTATTGTTGTTTTGCAAGGAATACGAAAGATAAAATCATCTAATTAGGAAATTTTCAGGCAAAGTAGAAACTACAACTATAAGCCTTTCAGAAAAAGTTATGATTCCAGTATAAACAAATAAAATTTTGTTCTATTTATTTACAGTACAGCTTCCCTAGCAATTTTAAGAACTATGTTAATGTATTCATGATGTCTCTCAATGTTTGAAACATATATCTTAGCTGACTGCTCACATGCTTTCCCTCTACTATCATATGCCCATAGTTAATTCTTATGCCCATAATTCATTTTTTTCAGTTGTTAAGATTTGACAACACAAATTTGAAGATTTTTTTAGGTGAACAAATACCTCATTTGAAGCGACTCTAGGGTAAGCAAGTGTGCTCGAATGACTTCAATGCTCTTACAGTCAACATAGCTACTTGGGGAGAGGAATATGCGAAGGAAATATGCCCTAGAGGCAATAATAAAGTTATTATTTATTTCCTTATATCATGATAAATGTTTATTATTCATGCTAAAATTGTATTAACCGGAAACATAATACATGTGTGAATACATAGACAAACAAAGTGTCACTAGTATGCCTCTACTTGACTAGCTCGTTAATCAAAGATGATTATGTTTCCTAACCATGAACAATGAGTTGTTATTTGATTAATGGGATCACATCATTAAGTGAATGATCAGATTGACATGACCCATTCCATTAGCTTAGCACCCGATCGTTTAGTATGTTGCTATTGCTTTCTTCATGACTTATACATGTTCCTATAACTATGAGATTATGCAACTCCCGTTTACCGGAGGAACACTTTGGGTGCTACCAAACGTCACAACGTAACTGGGTGATTATAAAGGAGTACTACAGGTGTCTCCAAAGGTACATGTTGGGTTGGCGTATTTCGAGACTAGGTTTTGTCACTCCGATTGTCGGAGAGGTATCTCTGGGCCCTCTCGGTAATGCACATCACTTAAGCCTTGCAAGCATTGCAACTAATGAGTTAGTTGCGGGATGATGTATTACAGAACGAGTAAAGAGACTTACCGGCAACGAGATTGAACTAGGTATTGGAATACCGACGATCGAATCTCGGGCAAGTAACATACCGATGACAAAGGGAACGACGTATGTTGTTATGCGGTCTGACCGATAAAGATCTTCGTAGAATATGTAGGAGCCAATATGGGCATCCAGGTCCCGCTATTGGTTATTGACCGGAGACGTGTCTCGGTCATGTCTACATTGTTCTCGAACCCGTAGGGTCCGCACGCTTAAGGTTACAATGACAGTTATATTATGAGTTTATGCATTTTGATGTACCGAAGGTTGTTCGGAGTCCCGGATGTGATCAAGGACATGATGAGGAGTCTCAAAATGGTCGAGACATAAAGATTTATACATTGGAAGCATATGTTTGGATATCGGAAGGGTTCCGGGTGAAATCGGGATTTTACCGGAGTACCGGCAGGTTACCGGAACCCCCCGGGAGCTATATGGGCCATGATGGGCCTTAGTGGAAAAGAGAAGAGGCAGCCCCTCATGGGCCGCGCGCCCCTCCCCTCCCTTGGTCCGAATAGGACAAGAGAGGGGGCCGGCCCCTCTCTCTCTTTTCCCCCCTCCGCGAATCCTATTCCAACTAGGATTGGGGGGGGGGGATCCTACTCCCAGAGGGAGTAGGACTCTCCTGGCGCGCCCTCCTTGGCCGGCTAGCCTCCCCCCCTTTAGTCCTTTATATACAGAGGCAGGGGCACCCCAGACACACAGAAGTTGATCCACGTGATCTTTTCCTTAGCCGTGTGCGGCGCCCCAGCCACCATAGTCCTCGATAATATTGTAGCGGAGTTTAGGCGAAGCCCTGCTGTAGTAGTACATCAAGATCGTCACCACGCCGTCGTGCTGACGGAACTCTTCCCCGACATTTTGCTGGATCGGAGTCCGGGGATCGTCATCGAGCTGAACGTGTGCTAAAACTTGGAGGTGCCATAGTTTCGGTGCTTGATCGGTTGGTCCATGAAGACGTACGACTACATCAACCAAACGCTTCTGTTGTCGATCTACTAGGTATCTAGATCACACTCCCCCCTCTCGTTGCTATGCATCACATGATCTTGCGTGTGCGTAGGAATTTTTTTGAATTTACTACGTTCCCCATCAGTGGCATCCGAGCCTAGGTTTTATATGTTGATGTTATATGCACGAGTAGAACACAAGTGAGTTGTGGGCGATATAAGTCATACTACTTACCAGCATGTCATACTTTGGTTTGGCGGTATTGTTGGATGAAGCGGCCCAGACCGACATTACGCGTACGCTTACGCGAGACCGGTTCTCCCGACGTGCTTTGCACAGAGGTGGCTTGTGGGTGACAGTTTCTCCAACTTTAGTTGAACTGAGTGTGGCTACGCCCGGTCCTTGCGAAGGTTAAAACAGCACCAACTTGACAAACTATCATTGTGGTTTTTATGCGTAGGTAAGATTGGTTCTTGCTTAAGCCCGTAGCAGCCACGTAAAACTTGCAACAACAAAGTAGAGGACGTCTAACTTGTTTTTGCAGGGCATGTTGTGATGTGATATGGTCAAGACATGCTGCTGAATTTTATTGTATGAGATGATCATGTTTTGTAACCGAGTTATCGGCAACTGGCAGGAGCCATATGGTTGTCGCTTTATTGTATGCAATGCAATCGCGATGTAATGCTTTACTTTATCACTAAACGGTAGCGATATTCGTTGAAGCACAAGCTTGGCGAGACGACAACGACGCTACGATGGAGATCAAGGTGTCACGCCGGTGACGATGGTGATCACGACGATGCTTCGGAGATGGAGATCACAAGCACAAGATGATGATGGCCATATCATATCACTTATATTGATTGCATGTGATGTTTATCTTTTATGCATCTTATCTTGCTTTGATTGACGGTAGCATTATAAGATGATCTCTCACTAATTATCAAGAAGTGTTCTCCCTGAGTATGCACCGTTGCGAAAGTTCCTCGTGCTGAGACACCACGTGATGATCGGGTGTGATAGGTTCTACGTTCAAATACAACGGGTGCAAAACAGTTGCACACGCGGAATACTCAGGTTATACTTGACGAGCCAAGCATATACAGATATGGCCTCGGAACACGGAGACCGAAAGGTCTAGCGTGAATCATATAGTAGATATGATCAACATAATGATGTTCACCAATGAAACTACTCCATCTCACGTGATGATCGAACATGGTTTAGTTGATTTGGATCACGTAATCACTTAGAGGATTAGACGGATGTCTTTCTAAGTGGGAGTTCTTTAAGTAAATTAACTGAACTTAAATTTATCATGAAACTTAGTACCTGATAAGTATCTTGCTCGTTTATGCTTGTTTGTAGATAGATGGCTCGTGTTGTTGTTCCGTTGAATTTTAATGCGTTCCTTGAGAAAGCAAAGTTGAAAGATGATGGTAGCAATTACACGGACCGGGTCCGTAACTTGAGGATTATCCTCATTGCTGCACAGAAGAATTACGTCCTCGAAGCACCGCTGGGTGCCAGGCCTGCTGCAGGAGCAACGCCGGATGTTATGAACGTCTGGTAGAGCAAAGCTGATGACTACTCGATAGTTCAGTGTGCCATGCTTTACGGCTTAGAATCGGGACTTCAACGACGTTTTGAACGTCATGGAGCATATGAGATGTTCCAGGAGTTGAAGTTAATATTTCAAGCAAATGCCCGGATTGAGAGATATGAAGTCTCCAATAAGTTCTATAGCTGCAAGATGGAGGAGAACAATTCTGTTAGTGAGCATATACTCAAAATGTCTGGGTATAATAATCACTTGATTCAACTGGGAGTTAATCTTCCAGATGATTGCGTCATTGACAGAATTCTCCAATCACTGCCACCAAGCTACAAGAGCTTCGTGATGAACTATAATATGCAAGGGATGAATAAGACTATTCCTGAGCTCTTCGCGATGCTGAACTCTGCAGAGGTAGAAATCAAGAAGGAGCATCAAGTGTTGATGGTCAACAAGACCACTAGTTTCAAGAAAAAGGGCAAATGAAAGAAGAAGGGGAACTTCAAAAATAACGGCAAGCAAGTTGCTACTCAAGAGAAGAAACCCAAACCTGGACCTAAGCCTGAAACTGAGTGCTTCTATTGCAAGCAGACTGGTCTCTGGAAGCGGAACTGCCCCAAGTATTTGGCGGATAAGAAGGATGGAAAGGTGAACAAAGGTATATGTGATATACATGTTATTGATGTGTACCTTACTAATGCTCGCAGTAGCACCTGGGTATTTGATACTGGTTCTGTTGCTAATATTTGCAACTCGAAACAGGGACTACGGATTAAGCGAAGATTGGCTAAGGACGAGGCGACGATGCGCGTGGGAAACGGTTCCAAAGTCGATGTGATCGCAGTCGGCACGCTACCTCTACATCTACCTTCGGGATTAATATTAGACCTAAATAATTGTTATTTGGTGCCAGCGTTAAGCATGAACATTATTTCTGGATCTTGTTTGATGCGAGACGGTTATTCATTTAAATCAGAGAATAATGGTTGTTCTATTTATAAGAGTAATATCTTTTATGGTCTTGCACCCTTGAAGAGTGGTCTATTCTTGTTGAATCTCGATAGTAGTAACACACATATTCATAATGTTGAAGCCAAAAGATGCAGAGTTGATAATGATAGTGCAACTTATTTGTGGCACTGCCGTTTAGGTCATATCGGTGTAAAGCGCATGAAGGAACTCCATACTGATGGACTTTTGGAACCACTTGATTATGAATCACTTGGTACTTGCGAACCGTGCCTCATGGGAAAGATGACTAAAACGCCGTTCTCCGGTACTATGGAGAGAGCAACAGATTTGTTGTAAATCATACATACAGATGTATGTGGTCCGATGAATATTGAGGCTTGTGGCGGATATCGTTATTTTCTCACCTTCACAGATGATTTAAGCAGATATGGGTACATCTACTTAATGAAACATAAGTCTGAAACATTTGAAAAGTTCAAGGAATTTCAGAGTGAAGTTGAAAATCATCGTAACAAGAAAATAAAGTTTCTACGATCTGATCGTGGAGGAGAATATTTGAGTTACGAGTTTGGTGTACATTTGAAAAATTGTGGAATAGTTTCGCATCTCACGCCACCCGGAACACCACAGCGTAATGGTGTGTCCGAACGTCGTAATCGTACTTTACTAGATATGGTGCGATCTATGATGTCTCTTACTGATTTACCGCTATCGTTTTGGGGGTACGCTCTAGAGACGGCCGCATTCATGTTAAATAGGGAACCATCAAAATCCGTTGAGATGACGCCTTATGAACTGTGGTTTGGCAAGAAACCAAAGTTGTCATTTCTGAAAGTTTGGGGCTGCGATGCTTATGTGAAAAAGCTTCAACCTGATAAGCTCGAACCCAAATCAGAGAAATGTGTCTTCATAGGATATCCAAAGGAGACTATTGGATACACCTTCTATCACAGATCCGAAGGCAAGACTTTTGTTGCTAAATTCGGAAACTTTCTAGAGAAGGAGTTTCTCTCGAAAGAAGTGAGTGGAAGGAAAGTAGAACTTGACGAGGTAACCGTACCTACTCCCTTATTGGAAAGTAGTACATCACAGAAAACTGTTTTTGTGACACCTACACCAATTAGTGAGGAAGCTAATGATGATGATCATGAAACTTCAGAACAAGATACTACTGAACCTCGTAGATCAACCAGAGTAAGATCCACACCAGAGTGGTACGGTAATCCCGTTCTGGAAGTCATGCTACTAGATCATGATGAACCTACGAGCTATGAAGAAGCGATGGTGAGCCCAAATTCCGCAAAGTGGCTTGAAGCCATGAAATCTGAGATGGGATCCATGTATGAGAACAAAGTATGGACTTTGGTTGACTTGCCCGATGATCGGCGAGCAATTGAAAATAAATGGATCTTCAAGAAGAAGACTGACGCTGACGGTAATATTACTGTCTACAAAGCTCGACTTGTCGCAAAAGGTTTTCGGCAAGTTCACGGGATTGACTACGATGACACCTTCTCACCCGTAGCGATGCTTAAGTCTGTCCGAATCATGTTAGCAATTGCCGCATTTTATGATTATGAAATTTGGTAGATGGATGTCAAAACTGCATTCCTGAATGGATTTCTGGAAGAAGAGTTGTATATGATGCAACCAGAAGGTTTTGTCGATCCAAAGGGAGCTAACAAAGTGTGCAAGCTCCAGCGATCCATTTATGGACTGGTGCAAGCCTCTCGGAGTTGGAATAAACGTTTTGATAGTGTGATCAAAGCATTTGGTTCTATACAGACTTTTGGAGAAGCCTGTATTTACAAGAAAGTGAGTGGGAGCTCTGTAGCATTTCTGATATTATATGTGGATGACATATTACTAATTGGAAATGATGTAGAATTTCTGGATAGCATAAAGGGATACTTGAATAAGAGTTTTTCAATGAAAGAACACGGTGGAGCTGCTTACATATTAGGCATTAAGATCTATAGAGATAGATCAAGACGCTTAATTGGACTTTCACAAACCACATACCTTGACAAAGTTTTGAAGAAGTTCAAAATGGATCAAGCAAAGAAAGGGTTCTTGCCTGTGTTACAAGGTGTGAAGTTGAGTAAGACTCAATGCCCGACCACTGCAGAAGATAGAGAGAATATGAAAGATGTTCCCTATGCATCAGCCATAGGATCTATCATGTATGCAATGCTGTGTACCAGACCTGATGTGTGCCTTGCTATAAGTCTAGCAGGGAGGTACCAAAGTAATCCAGGAGTGGATCACTGGACAGTGGTCAAGCACATCCTGAAATACCTGAAAAGGACTAAGGATATGCTTCTTGTATATGGAGGTGACAAAGAGCTCATCGTAAAAGTTTACGTTGATGCAAGCTTTGACACTGATCCGGACGATTCTAAATCGCAAACCGGATACGTGTTTACATTAAACGGTGGGGCTGTAAGTTGGTGTAGTTCTAAACAAAGCGTTGTAGCGGGATCTACATGTGAAGCGGAGTACATAGCTGCTTCGGAAGCAGCAAATAAAGGAGTCTGGATGAAGGAGTTCATATCCGATCTAGGTGTCATACCTAGTGCATCGGGTCCAATGAAAATCTTTTGTGACAATACTGGTGCAATTGCCTTGGCAAAGGAATCCAGATTTCACAAGAGAACCAAGCACATCAAGAGACGCTTCAATTCCATCCGGGATCTAGTCCAGGTGGGAGACATAGAGATTTGCAAGATACATACGGATCTGAATGTTGCAGACCCGTTGACTAAGCCTCTTCCACGAGCAAAACATGATCAGCACCAAGGCTCCATGGGTGTGAGAATCATTACTGTGTAATCTAGATTATTGACTCTAGTGCAAGTGGGAGACTGAAGGAAATATGCCCTAGAGGCAATAATAAAGTTATTATTTATTTCCTTATATCATGATAAATGTTTATTATTCATGCTAAAATTGTATTAATCGGAAACATAATACATGTGTGAATACATAGACAAACAAAGTGTCACTAGTATGCCTCTACTTGACTAGCTCGTTAATCAAAGATGGTTATGTTTCCTAACCATGAACAATGAGTTGTTATTTGGTTAACGGGATCACATAATTAAGTGAATGATCAGATTGACATGACCCATTCCATTAGCTTAGGACCCGATCGTTTAGTATGTTGCTATTGCTTTCTTCATGACTTATACATGTTCCTATAACTATGAGATTATGCAACTCCCGTTTACCGGAGGAACACTTTGGGTGCTACCAAACGTCACAACGTAACTGGGTGATTATAAAGGAGTACTACAGGTGTCTCCAAAGGTACAAGTTGGGTTGGCGTATTTCGAGATTAGGTTTTGTCACTCCGATTGTCGGAGAGGTATCTTTGGGCCCTCTCGGTAATGCACATCACTTAAGCCTTGCAATCATTGCAACTAATGAGTTAGTTGCTGGATGATGTATTACAGAATTAGTAAAGAGACTTGCCGGCAACGAGATTGAACTAGGTATTGGAATACCGACGATCGAATCTCGGGCAAGTAACATACCGATGACAAAGGGAACGACGTATGTTGTTATGCGGTCTGACCGATAAAGATCTTCATAGAATATGTAGGAGCCAATATGGGCATCCAGGTACCGCTATTGGTTATTGACCGGAGACGTGTCTCGGTCATGTCTACATTGTTCTCGAACCCGTAGGGTCCGCACGCTTAAGGTTACGATGACAGTTATATCATGAGTTTATGCATTTTGATGTACCGAAGGTTGTTCGGAGTCCCGGATGTGATCAAGGACATGACAAGGAGTCTCGAAATGGTCGAGACATAAAAGATTGATATATTGGAAGCCTATGTTTGGATATCGGAAGGGTTCCGGGTGAAATCGGGATTTTACCGGAGTACCGGGAGGTTACCGGAACCCCCCGGGAGCTATATGGGCCATGATGGGCCTTAGTGGAAAAGAGAAGAGGCAGCCCCTCATGGGCCGCGCGCCCCTCCCCTCCCTTGGTCCGAATAGGACAAGGAGAGGGGGCCGGCCCCTCTCTCTCTTTTCCCCCCTCCGCGAATCCTATTCCAACTAGGATTGGGGGGGGGGGGGAGGAATCCTACTCCCAGAGGGAGTAGGACTCTCCTGGCGCGCCCTCCTTGGCCGGCCAGCCTCCCCCCTTTAGTCCTTTATATACGGAGGCAGGGGCACCCCAGACACATAGAAGTTGATCCACATGATCTTTTCCTTAGCCGTGTGCGGCACCCCAGCCACCATAGTCCTCGATAATATTGTAGCGGAGTTTAGGCGAAGCCCTGCTGCAGTAGTACATCAAGGTCGTCACCACGCCGTCATGCTGACGGAACTCTTCCCCGACACTTTGCTGGATCGGAGTCCGGGGATCGTCATCGAGCTGAACGTGTGCTAAAACTCGGAGGTGCCGTAGTTTCGGTGCTTGATCGGTCGGGCCGTGAAGACGTACGACTACATCAACCAAACGCTTCCGTTGTCGATCTACTAGGTATGTAGATCACACTCCCCCCTCTCGTTGCTATGCATCACATGATCTTGCGTGTGCGTAGGAAATTTTTTGAAATTACTACGTTCCCCATCAATATGTTCCTGTTACTAATGAATCTCTTTATGTTTTTGTGGAAATATATTAGTTCCATTGGATTTCGAAAGTAATCTCCTTTTGTTTCAAAATTTCAAATGTAAATATCAATATTCCATTTGATTTCTAACATAAACATTTGAAATGTAAATGTATTGTTCAACATTTCAAGCCATATTTTATTTTTTTATTTATAAAGTATCTGCTTTTCTTTGAATCTACTGATCGAAACTAAAAAGTCCTGCAGCAACGCGCGGGGTATCATCTAGTTAACCTAGTGCCTAGTGCCAGTTTCTGTTTTTCCTTGTTTTTGTGTATTGCAGGAGAGGAATATCAAATGGAGTCCAAACGGAATACAATTTTATGCTGGTTTTTCTTCGACCAGAAGGAACCCAGTAGGCTTGGAGAAGAGGCTAGAAGACCTACGGGTAGGCCACAAGCCACCAGGGCGCGCCCCAGTGGACGGGGGGGGAGGGGGGCATTGGCTTGTGGGCCACCCGTAGCTCCTCCAACCCTAAATCTTCACCTATAAATTCACATATGTTCCCCCAATACCAGAGAGTGCCATGAAAATACCTTTTTGCCACCTCAAGCCTCTATTCCCGTGAGATCCCATCTTGGGGCCTTTTTCGACAATCCGCCGAAGGGGGAATCGATCACAGAGGGCTTCCACATCAACACCATTGCCCTTCCGATGAAGCGTGAGTAGATTACCTCAGACCTACGGGTCCATAGCTAGTAGCTAGATGGATTCTTCACTCTCTATGTTCTTCAATACAAAGTTCTCCATGATCTTCATGGAGATCTATTCGATGAAATACTCTTTTGCGGTGTGTTTGTCGAGATCCGATGAATTGTGGATTTATGATCAAATTATCTATGAATATTATTTGAATCTTCTATGAATTCTTATATGCATGATTTTATATCTTTGTAAGTCTCTTCGAGTTATGGGTTTGGTTTGGCCAACTAGATTGGTAATTCTTGCAATGGGAGAAGTGCTTAGTTTTGGGTTCAATCTTGCGGTGTCCTCACCCTGTGACAAAGTAGGGGTAGCGAGGCATGTATTGTATTGTTGCCATCCAGGATAAAAAGATGGGGTTTTCATCATATTGCTTGAGTTTATCGCTCTACATCATGTCATTTACTTAATGCGTTACTCTGTTCTTCATGAACTTAATACTCTTGATGCAGACAGGAGTTGGTAGATGTGTGGAGTAATAGTAGTAGATGCGGAATCGTTTCGGTCTACTTGACACAGAGGTGATGCCTATATTCATAATAATTTCCTTGGATATCATCATAACTATGCGCTTTTCTATCAATTGCTCGACAATAATTTGTTCACCCACCGTATTATTTTCCTTGAAGAGATAAGCCTCTAGTGAAACCTATGGCCCCCGTGTCTATTTTCCATATTATATTTTCACATCTATAAACCCAGAATCACAAAAATACTTTGCTGGAATTTATTTACATTTATTTTAATTATGATTTTAGTAATCTTTTATATCTATCTCCATCAGATCTCATCCTTGCAAGTTACCGTGAAGGTATTGACAACACCTTTATCGCGTTGGGTGCAAGTGTTCGATTATTTGTGTAGGTACATCTACTAGGGACTTTCTTGTATCTCCCACTGGATTGATACCTTGGTTCTCATCAACTGAGGGAAATACTTATCTACTTTGTTGCATCACCCTTTCCTCTTCAAGGGAAAACCAACGCAAACTCAAGAAGTAGCAGATGCCTGCAAGGATGGGACGGGCAGTATCTTGGTGGGAATTAAAGATAATCATGACTTCATTGGAATTGACTCGATCTACGTTGAATTTGACAAATTCTTTCAATTATGCGTGCGCAGGTTGCACTGTATTATGCTAGCCAATACGCTTGACGAGGGAGCAATAACTATGTTGGACTCGACACGTAAAGAGGCTACGGAGTATGCGGACATGATCAAAATGCTCCAAAAGTAAGTTTAATCATTATTGCACTATATCAACAAGTTTCTTTCATTTCCTGATATCAAGTCATCATTTTCTTTGCCGGGAGGGTTTGGAAAAAGTTCATCAAGCAGGTTAAGGGTGAATGGAGACCGGAGCTACGATTTACACAACCCGAGTTCCGCACATCTCTCATTGATTCTAGTTTCAATACCATTATCATGGTTTATTATCATTTTGATTGAACTATATTCTCGTAATGTGCATGTGGTAGCAACCCGAAAATGATTTCTGTGGATACTTGCTACCTCTTGAGCACCGCGTTGGTTTTTCCCCGAAGAGGAAGGGATGATGCAGCAGAGTAGCGTAAGTATTTCCCTCAGTTTTTGAGAACCAAGGTATCAATCCAGTAGGAGGCTACGCGCGAGTCCCTTGTACCTGCACAAAACAAATAAATCCTCGCAACCAACGCGGTAAGGGGTTGTCAATCCCTACACGGCCACTTACGAGAGTGAGATCTGATAGATATGATAAGATAATAATTTTGATATTTTTATGATAAAGATGCAAAGTAAAATAAAAAAGTAAAAAGTGAAGGAAATAACTAGGTATTGGAATATTAATATGACGAAGATAGACTCAGGGGCCATAGGTTTCACTAGTGGCTTTTCTCGAGAGCATAAGTATTCTACGGTGGGTGAATGAATTACTATTGAGCAATTGACAGAATTGAGCATAATTATGAGAATATCTAGGTATGATCATGTATATAGGCATCACGCCCGGGACAAGTAGACCGACTCCTGCCTACATCTACTACTATTACTCCACTCATCGACCGCTATCCAGCATGTATCTAGAGTATTAAGTTAGTGAAAATAGAGTAACGCCTTAAGCAAGATGACATGATGTAGAGGGATAAAATCATGCAATATGATGAAAACCCCATCTTGTTATCCTCGATGGAAACAATACAATACGTGCCTTGCTACCCCTACTGCCACTGGGAAAGGACACCGCAAGATTGAACCCAAAGCTAAGCACTTCTCCCATTGCAAGAAAGATCAATCTAGTTGGCCAAACCAAACTGATAATTCGAAGAGACTTGCAAAGATAACCAATCATACATAAAAGAATTCTAAGAAGATTCAAATATTGTTCATAGATAGACTTGATCATAAAACCACAATTCATCGGTCTCAACAAACACACCGCAAAAAGAAGATTACATCGGAGGTGAACTAGCTAATAACTATGGACCCGTAGGTCTGAGGTGAACTACTCACACTTCATCGGAGGGGCTACGGTGATGATGTAGAAGCCCTCCATGATCGATGCCCCCTCCGGCCGAGCTCCGGAACAGGCCCCAAGATGGGATCTCGTGGATACAGAAGGTTGCGGTGGTGGATTTAGGGTTTTGGCTCCGTATCTGGTCGTTTGGGGGTACGTAGGTATATATAGGAGGAAGGAGTACGTCGGTGGAGCAACAGGGGGCCCACGAGGGTGGATGGCGTGCCTGGGGGGAAGGCCCGCCCCCTACCTCATGGCCTCCTCTTTTGTGTCTTGACGTAGGGTCCAAGTCTCCTAGATCATGTTCGACGAGAAAATCGCGTTCCCGAAGGTTCCATTCCGTTTTGACTCCGTTTGATATTCCTTTTCTTCGAAACTCTAAAATAGGCCAACAAACAGCAATTCTGGGCTGGGCCTCCGGTTAATAGGTTAGTCCCAAAAATAATATAAAAGTGGATAATAAAGCCCAATAATGTCCAAAACAGTACATAATATAGCATGGAGCAATCAAAAATTATAGATACGTTGGAGACGTATCAAGCATCCCCAAGCTTAATTCCTGCTCGTTCTCGAGTAGGTAAATGATAAAAACAGAATTTTTGATGCGGAGTGATACTTGGCATAATTTTAATGTAATTATTCTTAATTGTGGTATGAATATTCAGATCTGAAAGATACAAGATAAAAGTTCATATTGACATAAAAATAATAATACTTCAAGCATACTAACTAAGCAATTATGTCCTCTCAAAATAACATGGCTAAAGAAAGTTCATCCCTACAAAATCATATAGTTTAGTCATGCTCCAGTTTCGTCACACAAGAATGCTCTCATCATGCACAACCTTGATGACAAGCCAAGCAATTGTTTCAAACTTTAGTAATCTCAAACCTATAAACTTTCACGCAATACATGAGCGTGAGCCATGGATATAGCACTATGGGTGGAATAGAATATGATGATGGGGATTATCTGGAGAAGACAAAAAAGGAGAAAGTCTCACATCAACGAGGCTAATCAATGGGCTATGCAGATGCCCATCGATTTATGTTAATGCAAGGAGTAGGGATTGCCATGCAACGGATGCACTAGAGCTATAAATGTATGAAAGCTCAACAAAAGAAACTAAGTGGGTGTGCATCCAACTTTCTTGCTCACGAAGACCTAGGGCACTTGAGGAGGCCCATTGTTGGAATATACAAGACAAGTTCTATAATGAAAAATTCCCACTAGTACATG
The DNA here is from genome assembly GCF_002162155.2 of Triticum dicoccoides. Classification (NCBI taxonomy): domain Eukaryota; kingdom Viridiplantae; phylum Streptophyta; class Magnoliopsida; order Poales; family Poaceae; genus Triticum; species Triticum dicoccoides. Next base: position 739,384,050 of record NC_041384.1, read on the forward strand.
AAAGTGACAAAACAAAATACTCTCTATCATGAAGATTATGGTGCTACTTTGAAGAACAAGTGTGGAAAAAGATATTAGCATTGTCCCTTCTCTCTTTTTTTAGCTTCTCTTTTTTTATTTGGCCTTTCTCTTTTTTTTGGGACAATGCTCTATTAATGATGATCATCACACTTCTATTTATTGACAACTCAATGATTAAAACTCGATACTTAGAACAAGATATTTCTCTATAGGAATGCCTCCGGCAGTGTACCGGGATATGCAATGAACCAAGAGTGACATGTATGAAAGAATTATGAACGGTGGCTTTGCCATGAATACTATGTCAACTACATGATCATGATAAGCAATATGACAATGATGAATGTGTCATGATGAACGGAATGGTGGAAAGTTGCATGGCAATATATCTCAGAATTGCTATGGAAATGCCATAATAGGTAGGTATGGTGGTTGTTTTGAGGAATATATAAGGAGGTTTATATGTGAAAGAGCGTATCATATCACGGGGTTTGGATGCACCGGTGAAGTTTGCACCAACTCTCAATGTGAGAAAGGGCAATGCACAGTACTGAAGAGGCTAGCAATGATGGAAGGGTGAGAGTGCGTATAATGCATGGACTCAACATTAGTCATAAAGTACTCGCATACTTATAGCAAAAATCTACAAGTCATCAAAAACCTCGGCACTACGCGCATGCTCCTAGGGGGATAGATTGGTAGGAAAAGACCATCGCTTGTCCCCGACCGCCACTCATAAGGAAGACAATCAAATAACACCTCATGTTTCAAATTTGTTACATAACGTTTACCATACGTGCATGCTACGGGACTTGCAAACTTCAACACAAGCATTTCTCAAATTCACAACAACTCAACTAGCACGACTTTGATATTATTACCTCCATATCTGAAAACAATCATCAAGCATCAAACTTCTCTTAGTATTCAAAACACTCATAAGAAAAAAATTATTAATCTTAAACACCTAGCATATTAGGATGATTTAAGCAAATAACCATGCTATTTAAGACTCTCAAAATGATCTAAGTGAAGCATGAGAGATGAATAGTTTCTATAAAACAAATCCACCACCGTGCTCTAAAAGATATGAGTGAAGTACTAGAGCAAAACTATATAACTCAAATGATATAAGCGAAGCACATAGAGTATTCTAAGAAAATCCAAATCATGTATGGCTCTCTCAAAAGGTGTGTACAGCAAGGATGATTGTGGTAAACTAAAAATCAAAGACTCAAATCATACAAGACGCTCCAGGAAAAACACATATCATGTGGTGAATAAAAATATAGCTCCAAGTAAAGTTACCGATAGAAGACGAAAAGAGGGGATGCCTTCCGGGGCATCCCAAGCTTTGGCTTTTAGGTATCCTTATATTATATAGGGGGTGCCATGGGCATCCCCAAGCTTAGTCTCTTTCCACTCCTTGTTCCATAATCCATCAAATCTTTACCCAAAACTTGAAAACTTCACAACACAAAACTTAAAGTGGAAAATCTCGTGAGCTCCGTTAGCGAAAGAAAACAAAAGACCACTTCAAGTTACTGTAATGAACTCATTATTTATTTATATTGGTGGTAAACCTATTGTATTCCAACTTATCTATGATTTATAAACTATTTTACTAGCCATAGATTCATCAAAATAAGCAAACAACACACGAAAAATAGAATCTGTCAAAAACAGAACAGTCTATAGTAATCTGTAGCTAGCGCAAGATCTGTAACCCCAAAAATTCTAAAATAAATTTCTGGACGAAAGGAATTTATCTATTAATCATCTGCAAAAATAATTAACTAAATGGCACTTTCCAAATAAAAATGGCAGCAGTTCGCGTGAGCGCTAAAGTTTCCGTTTTTTACAGCAAGATATCAAGACTTTCCCCAAGTCTTCCCAACGGTTCTACTTGGCACAAACACTAATTAAACACAAAAAACACAACCTAAATAGAGGATAGATAAATTATTTATTACTAAATGGGAGCAAAAAGCAAGGAATAAAAATAAAATTGGGTTGCCACCCAACAAGCGCTATCGTTTAACGCCCCTAGCTAGGCATAAAAAGCAACGATAGATCTAGGTATTGCCATCTTTGGTTTTCAACTTTTTAGCGGAATCAAGCTCGAATCTGGGAGGTTCTTTACGTTTCCCTTCATATTCTGAAATTTTTAGATCTAACGAATCCAACCGCTTATTGCAAAGGGTAATCAACATATTCATGCGGTGGAGATTCCCGCTAACGGTTTTAAGAGGTTCAAGAGACTTTTGTAAAATCTTGGTTACTTCGCAAATTTTCTCAAAAACTTGCGTTTCCTCTTGGGCATGATGAGGCCCCTTTTGTTGAGGTATAGTTCCTACTATACCTTCTATAATTTCATGCGCAATACTGGGATCAATTTCAATAAAATTGCCTTTAGCATCCAAAAGTTGTCTATGAGACATATTTAGTCCAACATAGAAGTTGCGAAGCAAAATTCTAAAATTTACCTCTAGGGTACAATTACGATAAGATTCCATCAATTTAAACCAAGCATCTTTTAAATTTTCTCCTTGCCTTTGTTTGAAGTGAAGAACCTAAAAATCGGGAGACAAAGGAGCAGATAAGGGACTAGCCACAACGACAAGCAAACGAAAAAGAGGTGAACGGGAAAAGATAGGGAGTATAGAGAGAGAGGGCAAATAAAATGGCAATGGTGAAGTGGGGGAGAGGAAAACGAGAGGCAAATGGCAAATAATGTAATGCGGGAGATAAGGATTGTGATGGGTACTTGGTATATTGACTTTTGCATAGACTCCCCGGCAACGGCGCCAGAAATCCTTCTTGCTACCTCTTGAGCACTGCGTTGGTTTTTCCCCGAAGAGGAAGGGATGATGCAGCGGAGTAGTGTAAGTATTTCCCTCGGTTGTTGAGAACCAAGGTATCAATCCAGTAGGAGGCTACACGCGAGTCCATCGTACCTGCACAAAACAAATAAATCCTCACAACCAACGTGATAAGGGGTTGTCAATCCCTACACGGCCACTTACGAGAGTGAGATCTGATAGATATGATAAGATAATATTTTTGGTATTTTTATGATAAAGATGCAAAGTAAAATAAAAGCAAAGTAAAAAAGCAAAGGAAATAACTAAGTATTGGAAGATTAATATGATGAAGATAGACCCGGGGGCCATAGGTTTCACTAGTGGCTTCTCTTGAGAGCACAAGTATTCTACGGTGGGTGAACAAATTACTGTTCAGCAATTGACAGAATTGAGCATAGTTATGAGAATATCTAGGTATGATCATGTATATAGGCATCACATCCGGGACAAGTAGACCGACTCCTGCTTGCATCTACTACTATTACTCCACTCATCGACCGCTATCCAGCATGCATCTAGAGTATTAAGTTAATGAAAACAGAGTAACACCTTAAGCAAGATGACATGATGTAGAGGGATAAACTCATGCAATATGATGAAAACCCCATCTTGTTATCCTCAATGGCAACAATACAATACGTGCCTTGCTGCCCCTACTATCACTGGGAAAGGAAACCGCAAGATTGAACCCAAAGCTAAGCACTTCTCCCATTGCAAGAACGGTCAATCTAGTAGGCCAAACCAAACTGATAATTCGAAGAGACTTGCAAAGATAACTAATCATACATAAAAACATTCAGATATGATTCAAATATTGTTCATAGATAGACTTGATCATAAACCCACAATTCATCGGTCTCAACGAACACACTACAAAAAGAAGATTACATCGAATAGATCTCCACAAGAGAGGGGGAGAACATTGTATTGAGATCCAAAAAGAGAGAAGAAGCCAACTAGCTAATAACTATGGACCCGTAGGTCTAAGGTGAACTACTCACACTTCATCGGAGGGGCTATGGTGATTATGTAGAAACCCTCCGTGATCAATGCCCCCTCCGGCGGAGCTCCGGAACAGGCCCCAAGGTGGGATCCCGTGGATACAGAAGGTTGCGGCGGTGGAATTAGGGTTTTGGCTCTGTATCTGATCGTTTGGGGGTACGTAGGTATATATAGGAGGAAGGAGTACGTCGGTGGAGCAATAGGGGGCCCACGAGGGTGGAGGGTGCGCCTGCGGGGTTAGGCGCGCCCCCTACCTCGTGGCCTCCTCTTTTGTGTCTTGACGTAGGGTCCAAGTCTCCTGGATCATGTTCGGCGAGAAAATCACGTTCCCAAAGGTTTCATTCCGTTTGGACTCCCTTTGATATTCCTTTTCTTCAAAACCCTAAAATATGTCAGGACCCCGATGCCAAATCACATTGATCTAGCCGGTAACACCTCATATCACTTTGCGGCCTCACACACGGTATTCCCACGGGTGTCGCCTTACCATGGCCCGGGACCGTTTGCGCCTTTTGGCTCACGTATATGATATTGTCGCTAGCATCCATATGACGGAGAACCCGGGCCGACATGGCTAGTCGTGAACCCAAAGCGGCACTAACCTATGGGGACAGGCATACATGAATCACATCGAGCATGTCGGTCAGCAGTGAGTGAATCTGGGCTGTAGCACTAGGCTAACAGGACTCCGGGAACCCGGGCTGTAGCAGGCTAGGCAGGACTCCGGATGTCACCGCGTGACATTTCCCCGAAGGGACAGACACAGGAACGAAGTGAAACACATGCCGGCCAGTCAAGTGTCCTGAGCAGTAGTGCTGGGCTAGCAGGACTCCGGTGAACCGGGCTGAAGCGGACTACTATGGCTCATGGAAGCACTAGACTACATTTCCCCATAAGAGAGGCTGCCAAGGATAAACAACTAGGTTGTCGGATCCCACACATACCAAGCATTTCAATCATACACACAATATGCTCGATATGTGTAAATACAACATGACATCACAACATAACTCTACAACTCAAGTATTTAATCCTTAGGCTCCGGGGAGCGGGATATTACAAACATGGGTCTCATGACCCAACAAACATAGCATACAAATCAAGGCACAAGCGGAAGCTTAACATGTCTGAGTACAGACATGTACAAATGAAAAAGGCTAAGAAGCCTGACTATCTACCAGATCCTGCCGAGGGCACAAGATCGTAGCTGAGGTAGCAAGCTAAACGTCGAAGTCCACGCGGAACTACTAGCGAGACTGAAGCCTCTCTGCAAAAACATAATTTAAGCAAACGTGAGTACAATTGTACTCAGCAAGACTTACACCAGAACTAACTACATATGCATCGGTATCAACAAAGGGGGTGGTGGAGTTTAACTGTAGCAAGCCAGCTTTGACTCAGTGGCTAACCTGAACTACGACTGCAAGCAACTCGTTTGAGGTGGCGCACACAACTCCACAAATTCACCATATCAATACACCACTATGAATCCGCTCCCGTCTCCCTGCGAGAACGCCATCCATAGCACTCACGCTTATCTTGCGAGTTTTAGAGTAACCACTTTCACTTGTCTATGAACTGTGCAAGGGGTCCAAGTTTCCATATCCGAGGAATCTGGCTATTCGAATAGATAATGATAATCCTGCAGGGGTGTACTTCTTCACACACGCTCCCACCACTTACCGTCGTTTACACGACATGTACTCGGCAACCCTCAAGCGGAAGCCCAACGAGGGTGTCGGCCACGGCCTACCTAAACACCTAAGTCTCTAGTCCAGGTTTATCGCCTATTCAGGTTCCATCCACAGGGAGTCCGGCCGAGATTTCCACATACGGCCCCGAACGATGTGAACGGGGTTCCCGAGACACCAAACGGGCGCCCGGTACACCGTGCCATGGTGTATCTACCTCAACATAGCCCACCCCTAGTGTCAGCGCTACGCACAGCCGCCAACACATAACCTACAAACACAAGAAACTAGTTGCAACTCCTGGACAAAGTACTAGGGTGATTAAGAAGCCGAGAGGGTCAATTAAGGATCCCAATGAGTGGTAGTAGCTGTTCATGGATCACAAACATAGAACTCAGTTGCTGAGGACGGTTTCAATGAGAAAACCCACCAAGTACTCCTACATGGCCTCTCACCGCTACCTTTACCAAATCGTGTTCACATACTTAGCTCTCAACAGTAGGACATGTTTACACACCTTAGATTCATCCCCGATAAATCAGACCTGACTCAACTCTAAGCAATAGCAGGCATGACAAACAAGCATGAATGAGTAGGCACATCAGGGCTCAAACAACTCCTACTCATGCTAGTGGGTTTCATCTATTTACTGTGGCAATGACAGGTCATGCAGAGGGAAGGGGTTCAACTACCGCAACATGTAACAGTTGAATCGTTGTTGTCCTAATGCGGTAAAAGAGAGCAGGAGCGAGAGAGTGGGATTGTAACGAAATGAACAAGGGGGTTTTGCTTGCCTGGCACTTCTGAAGATAGTATAGTTCTTCATCCGTTTCATCGAACTCGTCGTCGGAACCACGTCTATCGAGAGGGGACAAATACCGGCAAACAAAGAGGGACACAATCAATGCAATGCAACAATTATGATGCATGATAATGTCATGGCAATATGCTGTTGATTGAGCTAATGCAACTAGCAACCATATTAAATGAAGTTGGTTTGAACCAAGGGTTCAAATTCAAACTCCATATGTGCTTATTTAAATGTCATTTATGCAAATTGCCCTGTACAGCAACCCTAGGTTGTTCAAACATGCATGCAATTGCCATAAACAGATTCCTTGAATTTTTCTGATAATTTTTCATATATAATTTATCTTATTTGGAGTTATAGATTAATTTCTATAATTTTTCAAAGTTTTGGATATTTTCTAAAAAAAAATAAATCATTTAGATTTATTTAAAATCCAGAAAAGGTTTTACTGCGTCAACATGACATAAGAGTGATGTCATCAGGTCAACTGTGACTGGCCAGGTCAAACCTGACCAGTGGGGCCCACTGGTCAGTGACACACCGCTGGCATGAGTCACTGACGTGTGGGGCCGGTCAAAGGCCACGTCAGCAAGGTCAAAGCTGACGCGTGGGTCCCGCGGGGTTGGATTAGTTCTAACTAATTTCGTTAGCTGATTAACTAAACCGGTGGGGCCCGTGTGTTAGCCCTAACTAGGTGGCCACGTCAGCGCACCGGCGGCTAGCCGCCGGCGACCAAACGGGGCGGCGGAGGCGCTCGGGATTCGCCATTCGGCGACCATTCGACTCACAGTTTGGCCCTGCGGGCTGCTGGACATGCGCCGCATCCAACGGAGCAGGCGACTAGGCGAGAGGAGGCTAGAAACAACGACTGCAACGACGGCTGGCGGCGGCCGGAGTGCGGCTTAGCACGGGCGAGGCGCTGCGCTAGGCTGACGAGCGAGCTAAGCGGCGGGGCGGATTCCTGGGAGCTCCAGGAGCACGCTGGTGCCACTGGACCGAGCGGAGATGCTCAGGAGCGAGGACATCATCGGCCATGGCGGACGGCGGCTTCGGTCGTCAGTGAAGTAGGAGCTACAGAGTGAAAACAGGACAACGGAGAGGGGGGTTCGAGGGAGAGGCTTACGGCGGTTGCAACGGTGCAGACGGCAAGCTCGGAGGAGGCCAGGAGCGGTCGGGGTGGCGAGATGGATCTCCGGTGACCGAGGAGGAAGAAGGGGTCGGGGACAGTGAGACGAGGCACGTCCGCTCGCGTGGCTTGACGGAGACGATGTAGAGGTCGACGGAGGAGCTCCTTGGCGCGTCGGGGAGGCGAGGGGAGCACGGTAGCTGCGAGCTTCACGGTGGCGAGCGCTCGGCAGCGTCGGCCATGGCGATCAAAGGAGAGGGAGAGGACGAGGGGGGAGCAGAGAGTGAGGGAGAGGAGCGAGGGGGACCAGGGGGCTGCATGGCGTCATGGAGGCGTCCAGGCCCTCGGCGGCAAGCAGGAGGTGGCGTGCGGTGGCCGTGCGCGTGCCGGCGTGCAGTGGCCACGCACCTCGGTCCTTCTGGAAGAGGAAGGAGAAGACACGGGTGCCCCTGGTGGGCTGGGCCGCCAGCTGGGCCACTAGGTGGGCTGGAAGGCCAGGTAGGTTGCCCAGGTAGATCTCTTTGTTTTTTTAATTCTGTTTTCTATTTATGTTATTTTGTTTTGATTTAGTTTATAACCCAAATCATTTTAATAAATCCTGAAAATAATTGTGGGCATTAAATGAATTATTACAGAGGCCCTTAACTATTTTCAGAATTATTGGAGCATTTTAAAAATATTAATAGTATTTAAATGCCCCAATTCAAATACAATATGGGTTATTCAAAAATCCAGAATGGCCTAAAAAATATGTGCATCATTTTTGGCAGAGGTTTTCACCTTTATCAAAAATAATGAACTTTTCTAAAGGGCATTCTGGGTTCATTGAAAATATTTTTATTTTGATCCTAATTGCATTTCATTTAGTGCTAGGGCTTGTCATCGCCATTTCAAATTTCAAAAAAAATATAGACATGATGCATGGATGCTTATGATACTAATTGCAATCAAATTCTAGGGCTGTGACAACTCGCCCCCACTAAACAAGAATCTCGTCCAGAGATTCAAGACGTGAGGTAAGAAGACAGAGGGGATACACAGCTAACACGACCTTCACGATCCAGACATCTTTCTCGAGGATGTTGATTCATTGCATCACCTTGATCTCGACGTCTTGCTTTGAGAACTACATCCAACATGACAACGAGTAGAAAGGGAGAATTTAAGAAGAATCGACCTCCCTGAGGTTCGAGCAACTTGGATCATCTTAATGATCACAAGATCAACTCATGGAATGAGACATAGTAACATCTCTTGAGCTGAGACACGAAGCATACACCTAGAGGGATGGAGTGAAACGGATGGCGAAGGTTCACTAGGTGGGCAACAATTCCATACTCGAATAAGATGGAGCATGAATTTCAAAGTAGCAAGAAAATATTTGCCATGATTTCGTAACGTGATAACTCGGGGAAGGTGACTCGTAGAATTATTCCCTTAAGTGGCAAAAAGAATTACTTTTGATTCGGAGATCATTGAACTCTTTATGCCAGCCTAAGGCAATCACAATCGATCATTTGAAGGAGTTCAAAGGAATGATATACTTGGACTAGAAAGGATGATGTGGACTATCTTGTTGAAGACAACGCAATGGATGATTTTTGCTTATCATCGAAAATGGATGAGACCCATGGTAAGTCCACTTTTGAAGATGATCCTGAACAACAACTACTGAGGTGCAAGTTGGGAACAAAATGCAAATGTTGGGAATGATTCTGGTAACTGGGGAAAAAACTCAACAGTCGAGAGTGAGTCCACTGTTTGAAAAGGTTATAACATAACCGAAGAAGCTGGAAGCAAATCCCAGTTAACGCCAATGGTAAAACCTAGGGCTTGTCATCGCCATTTCAAATTTCAAACAAATATAGACATGATGCATGGATGCTTATGATACTAATTGCAATCAAATTCTAGGGCTGTGACAAAATAGGCAAAAAAAACAGCAATTCTGGGCTGGGCCTCCGGTTAATAGGTTAGTCCCAAAAATAATATCAAAGTGGATAATAAAGTCCAATAATGTCCAAAACAGTAGATAATGTAGCATGGTGCAATCAAAAAATATAGATACATTGGAGACGTATCAATACTATGTCTGTGAGTTCATTCGCCAAAAGACCACTGAGAGGGGCTTCACTAAACAATAGTTTGAAGTACGTAAAAAATATTCACAATTTTATTTTATCACCATCAATTGTGTTGATTTCATTCATATATATAGACCCCCCATTCTTTAAATTAGACCTGGCAGAAGTGGGACATACTCCTCCCAGAGGATCGCCTATGCGCAATTCAAGAGGAATTGGAGGGATTCTTTGTTGACCACATCATTCTTAAAGATGGAGAATGCCATTGGGAAATGCAAATTTTTTAATAGATATATACATCAATATGTACTATATGTAATAGCGTCGAATAGATATACAAAAACTTATTATTCGACCAACAAAGACGGAGAAAGAGAGGTCACTTCTCTCTATATATTGATCATGCATGACGATGTTCTGTAATTAATGGTTCCTTCATTGCTTACTACCTACCGTCGAGTTCTCCCTATATGTAGTAGCTAGTTTCGAGTTCTCTCTGTATGTAGTAGCTACCATGGACCAAACACGGAGAAAGAGAGGTCACTTCTCTTTATATGTAGTAGCTATAGCTAAGACAATATGAAAACCCCAAACCCTCCAAAACCCCTAACCCCCTTTATAAAAAAACGAGCGCCTGGGAGCTGTTGACACATGGCTGCCTTTTGGTCCCAGTTGGTGTTACCAATCGGGACTAAAGGTCCTCCTCCATGGGCGCCCCACAGCGGCCACGTGGAGCCCCTTTGGTCCCGGTTTGTAAGCCAGCCGACACTAAAGGTTTTGGGCATTAGTCCCGGTCGTTCTGTCATGGTTCCAGAACCGGGACTAAAGGCCCTCTAGAACCGGGACTGATGGGCCGTTTTCTACTAGTGATAGCCAATGGGCGTGAGTTTTGGCTCACGATGATCATCTACTAAGAAGACTGTCTTCACAAATTTTCAGCACAAATGGAGGAGCTAGGTGGTACTTGCTTTGTAAAGTACCACATTGGACAAAAATATGAATGTCGGAGGTGGGATCAAAATAATGAATGGATTGAGCTGAAATTTGGTCGAGGATGGTTATTTGGTCATAGGAAAGCACTATAGAAAATTGATACCATTTGGACATGCCAAAGTGGTACTTCCTTCACAATGCTCTTCTTTGGATAGAAACTTATGAAAATTAGTGAGAGAAATTGGATAAATGAAATGAGCTCAAATTTATGTAGGTATGGTAATGCCCTGGTAAATTTTCAGAAATAATTAAGCAATATATAATATAGTTGCTTCACAAACTGAAATATGACAAGAATAAAAGGTTTGATGAGGAGCTCACATTGTTTGTTTAATACATCTCAAATTTTGTGCAGAGTGATTATTTGAGCATATGGAAGATTTGGCTAAATTTAATATCATTTGGATAATCCTAGCTAGTACTCACTTCACAAAGCTTCTCTCTAGATAGAAACTTTGGAAATTTTCTGAGGAATATTTACTAGGAAAATGGATCTGAATATTATCATGTGGCACTGATTTGGGTATGGAATAGTTCCCAAAAAGTTTGAGGGTAATAAGAGGGTTCTAGATAACACTTGCTTTGCAATGTGCCAATCTGGCCATAAAATAGAAATTGAACCTGGGCTCACATAGATGATTTGATTGAGCTGTAATTTGGAGGGTGAAAATTTGGGCATATGAAGGAACTGTATAAATTTTATGTCATTTGGATATATAATTTTTTTACTTCCTTCACAATGCTCTCCACTGAACAAGAAATTGGGGAAAAAATTGAGATGAGCTAAAATTTGGTGGAGGGAGATTCTATGCGTGGGTCATGTCCTTGTAAATTTTCAGCAATTATAAAGCAATATAAAATATAGTTGCTTCATAAACGGAAAATATTACCAGAAACATAGATTGGATAGTGATCTCTCATGGATTTTTAGATGGGGCTAACATTTGTGGAGAGCTATGCTATGGGTTTATAGAAGATGTATCAAAAATTCAACTCATTAGGATGTGCATAGCTAGTACTTCCTTCACAAAGCTTCTAGGTGGACAAAAACATTGGAAATTTGCCGAGGAAGACTTACTGGGCAAATGGAGCTGAATTTTGTCATGAGGCAATGATTTGGATAGGAAAGAGCGTCCAAAATTTTTGAGGGCAATCAAGAATATATAAATAACACTTCCTTCACAAAGTGTTGTTCTGAACAAAATAGGAAAATGAATATTGTTGAATTAGTTTTGAACTAGATAAGGAAGGTTTTTGACATATTTGACGAAGATATGACCCAAAGAATTTATGAGATATTTTAGGAATTTTGGGAATAACAGACATATAGGTTGCTTCACAACCTAGGGCAAAAATTAACACATGGACATGACACATAGGCAAAACTGATAATGTCGCGCCTAGTCATAGCAACCCACCATAATTTACAAGGTTTTGGCCATCTGTATTTGTCGTGATCAGCTAGAAATAAGGCAGCGGACTAGTGTTGTCTTCTTTACGATCATTTCGTGTAAGGAAATTACGACCTTTCTGACAAAAATGGTCGTTATAGTTTAGGGTTTGGAGCCCTCTTAACAGCTTACGGCCAATTGGTCTCAAATGGTCGTAGATTTACGACCATTTCTCCCAGGGTCTCTGATAGAAGGTCATAAGTTGACATATTTCTTGTAGTGGAAAGTTGAGGGGGTCCTGGATTAGGGGGTCTCCGGACAGCCGGACAGTTCGACTATGCAGATACAAGATTGAAGACTTCGTCCCGTGTCCGGATGGGACTCTACTTGGCGTGCAAGGCAAGCTAGGCAATACGGATATGGATATCTCCTCCTTTGTAACCGACCTTGTGTAACCCTAGCCCCCTCTAGTGTCTATATAAACCGGAGGGTTTTAGTCCATAGGACAAGATACAATCATACAATAGGCTAGCTTCTAGGGTTTAGCCTCTCTGATCTCGTGGTAGATCAACTCTTGTAATACTCATATCATCAAGAACAATCAAGCAGGACGTAGGGTTTTACCTCCATCAAGAGGGCCCGAACCTGGGTAAACATCGTGTCCCCTGGCTCCTGTTACCATCCGCCTTAGACGCACTGTTCGGGACCCCCTACCCGAGATCCGCCGGTTTTGACATCTACATTTGTGCTTTCATTGAGAGTTCCACTGTATCGTCACCATAAGGCTTGATGGCTCCTTTGATCATCGCTAGCGATGCGGTCCAGGGTGAGGCTTTCCTCCCCGGACAGATCTTCATATTCAGCGGCTTTGCACTGCGGGCCAATTCGCTTGGCCATCAGGTCAGATTTGGAAACTTGAACTACACGGCCTACATCCGCGGAGACTTGATCTTCAACGAATTCGGGCCCATGTCGGACGCGCCGTACAGTCGAGACGAGCATGATGTACCTCTGCTGTCGGACAATGTTCGGGAGATCGCATCCACAACTACTCTGTCCATCAATCCGGAGCAAGTCGTGCCATCCTAGAGCGGAGGGATGGACCCTGCCATGGAGGCCACACTCTTAGTGGCGATAGAGCCAGATACTGACTTCAACCCTTACGAGAGCCGTGTCGCCGAACCACTTGATTCATCTCCGGCCACGGACTCCGGGGCCGCTCATATCCGTGCCCGTCGAGTCCGACTAGGCACCGATCAGGGAGTTCACCTTTGTGGATATCTTTCAGCACTCACCTTTTGGAGATGTGCTAAATTCATTAAGGTCTCTCTCCTTGTCAGGAGAACCTTGGCCGAACTATGTCCGGCTAGAATGGGATGCGGATGACGAAGACATTCGTTGCCCACCCACCACCCACTTAGTAGCCACTGTCGATGACTTAACCAACATGCTCGACTTCAGCTCCAAAGACTTCGACGGTATGGACGATGAAGCCGGAGACGAACAGGATCCACCGCCCTCGGGGCACTGGATAGCCACCTCATCATATGATATATACACTACAGGAACCAACTACTTCGCCGTTTGCCGTCTGCCGCGGACGGCAAAAGGCTCCGGCAAAGTAAGCTCCGACAAAGAGCTACTTTGCCATCTGCTTTACGCGGCTGACGGCAAAGGGGCCTTTGCCTTCAGCAGCAGACGGCAAAGAAAGCAGACGGCAAAAATTGCGTTGTTACTCCGTTAGATGGCTAACGGCAGGCCTTTGTCGTCCGCCGCTGACGATAAAATTTGTCCTGCCTTTGTCGTCCGCCATATGATGTCAGCTAGACGTCACTACACGGCAGGCCTTTGCCGTCCGCCGCTGGCGGCAAAATTGTTTACTCTTTGCCGTCTGCCACTGTAGGCAAACTGACCAAATGGGTCAACTCCCAGGAAGCATAGTTGGCTGCCACGTGGCTTCTTTGCCGTCCGCGGCTGACGGCAAAGAGCCCATTGCCGTCGGTGGCAGACGGCAAAGAGCCTGCATATTGGCTCTTTTTTCTATTTTTTTAATCCAACAATTTTCACAGCAAATATATATGACATATATAGATATATTTCACAGGGCTATTTAACAGCAAACATATCACATATCCAACACATAATTAAGTTTCATCCATTCATACATAAGCAAGTTCCATCTAGTTCCATCCATACACATTGTTCCATCCATATACATATTACAATGCAAAGTTTCATCAAGATAGCAAGTTCCATCATAGCAAGCTAGATACAATGCAAAGTTTCATCAAAGAAAAAACAAGCACTCCATCATAGCAAGCTAGCTTACATGAAGTGAATGAAATCTGCAAAATGGCAAATAAGAAAGTTAAAAATATATAGGTGACTAGAAGAAGAAGACTAGAACACGAAGAAGACTAGAACAAGAAGTATACGTCATTTATGAGCTAACTTAGGTGAAATGGATCATATATAAGCTAACTAAGTTGAAATGGGTCGTTTATGAGCTAACTAAGGTGAAATGGATCGTTTTTGAGCTAACTAAGTTGAAATGGATCGTTTTTGAGCTGACTTAGGTGAAATGGATCATTTATGAGCTAACTTAGTTGAAATGGGTTGTTTATGAGCTAACTAAGGTGAAAAGGATAGTTTTTGAGCTAACTAAGGTGAAATGGATCGTTTTTGAGCTAACTTAGGTGAAATGGATCATTTATGAGCTAACTTAGTTGAAATGGGTCGTTTATGAGCTAACTAAGGTGAAATGGATCGGTTTTGAGCTACTGAGGTGAAATGGGACGGTTTTGAGCTAACTTCGGTGAAATGGATCATTTAAGAGCTAATTTAGGTGAAATGGATCGTTTTTAGCTAACTTAGGTGAAATGGATCGTTTATGAGTTAACTTAGTTGAACTGGATCGTTTATGAGCTAACTTAGTAAAAAGCATCATTTTAGAGCTAACCTAGGTGTGATGGGTCATTTTGGAGCTAACCTAGGTAAGATAGGTCATTTTGGAGCTAACCTAGGTGAAATGGTTCATTTTAAAGCTAAGGTAGGTAAAATGGATCATTTAGGAGCTAATCTAGGTAAAATGGGTCATTTTAGAGCTAACTTGGATAAACTGGATCATTTATAAGCTAACTAAGGTAAAATGGGTCATTTTAGAGCTAACTTAGGTAAAATGGATCGTTTATGAGCTAACTAAGCTAATTATCCAATTTTTGACATAAGTAAGCTAAGTACAAATCGTTTTAGAGCTAACTTAGTTAAAATGGATGGTTTTGGAGGTCAGTTAGCTTATTAAGTCATTTTGGAGGAAAAGAAGCTAACTCTAGGTCATTATGGTAAGCATATTGGAGGAAATAAAGCTAAGTCTAGGTCTTTATGCATTTGTTAAGCAAAACACTAGATAAACTTACCATGATCATGGAGGTGTAGGAGCGGGCTGGCTCGTGCCGGTAGCTGGAGAAGGATCGTGCGATGCTTGTCTGGAGTTACGCTGCACCAATGATCATTGCCAATGTCTCGTTACCACGATGACACTCAAATGTTAAGACTAGCAAGTAATGTCCATTCAAATTAAACTCACCGTGGTCCCAGGAGCAATCACTGGCATCGGCGGAGCGGTCTAACCGGACTTCTCACACACAGACTGCACATTTGGTTTTGACAAACACAGTCATAATAGTTAGTAATGAGACAAACACTACATGAATGTTTTGGCTAATCTGTAGAAGAAACTTACCACAAGGAGCTCGTACATGGCCCTTCCCTGCATGTCATTCTGTGCCCTCTCCTCCTCCAACATCTTTGTCGTCCTCTCCTCCAACTCCCGCTGCCTCACCACCGCCTCCGCCATAAGTTTCTCCGTTCTATCTCTCTCACTCTGTATAGCAGCCTGCAATACCACTCACATGACCATTTGTAATCATTGATGGAAGCGCACACAATGTAATGGAGAAAGATAGTTGAGTACGTATAACTAACCTTGAAGGCGAGTTGGATTGGTCGTTCACGAGGCCTTATCTCAGGAGCGGAGCTCGACTGGCGCGCCTTGATCTCTGGGAGAGTGCTAGGACAATGGATAAGTCCATCTCCCATGGCTATGGAGCCATGGGACCTCCCGCCACCATATATCATCAGCAGCTCTGTATCAATGGGACCCTGGCTCGGGTTAAAGTCCTCCCCTTTCCTCGCCTTCCCCTGATCTCTATATTGCACGAGCTTGTCGTGGGAGGAGATGTTGGTGAAGTTCTTTGGATCATCGAGGTCAGACGCAGAGAATGCCTTGAATTTCTTGTAAGGGCCAGTGTGGGCCATGGCATACAGGTCATACACCTCTGGCACCTTAGCCGCTTTATTGTAGTGTGCCTGAAAGAGAGAAACAAAGTTAATTAGTAATTAAAGGGCTAAAGCTAGCATGATGAATGAATTGCATGAATCATGAAGCAAACCACATACCCAGTAACCACATACCCAGTTCCCCCTGAACTAAAATAAGTTGGAGCTGCCTTGATGGTGTGGCACACCTTCCATTTGGGCACGTTTGTCCTTGGCCTCATTGTGGAGGTCTAGCCATTCATTTGAGCACCACCCATTGACCACCACCTCCCAACAATCCATCCGACCCGCACACCATCTCGGAGGGGCCTAAGTTAGCAAATAGAAACTTGAGCGCTACGGCTAGGAATTACTAAATGAAGGAATTAAGTACAAGGCCTTAAGAATTACCTTCATGTACTGCTCCTTACTCAAGAACTTCTCGCGGCACGCCGACTTGGTCTTCTTGATACCACGCGAGGCGTAGTAGTCTCGAACAGCCTGCACCCGAGCCTCTTGCCGTAAGTTCTGTAGTAGGCGCTTGTAGACGTTATCGATAACATTTGCCGCTTCCTCCTCGTATCCCTCCTCACACCTGTAGAATGTCTGCAATCAAATGAGACAATATTGATTAATACAATTAATAACTAGTTAGTTGAAGATTTTTAATTGTGTAAATGAGAAATTACCCAGAACTTTCTGATCACCATGTCTGCCCTTGTCTTGCACAAGACACCGTCGATACTCTCACCCGGCGGGGCCGAGGCAGCCAAGTAGTGCTCCCAACTCAATACAAGCTCTGGAAGCCGACCCTCACCAGGCAACGTGACAAACCCCGGGAAGTTTTGCCGACAAAGAACTCCAAGGACGGAGTTGGGCCGGCGGACACTATGATGGTGGTCCCAACCCCTGCAGCATGACAAGGCCAACACATTAGTTATTTGAAGAAACGTGAATGGAGAAGGTACAAAAATATTAAATGCACTTACCTTTCCCCATCAGGGAAAATCAACCACCTCTGCTCGTGGGTCGCCAGCACGGACGGGAGCCGTGTACAACCACGCTGGTAGACGGTGCCCCCCTCCTCCTCAATATCAGTCGGCTTCCGGCCATCATCAGCATGGCCACTCGGCTCCTCGGGCTGATCCGGCCATGTACCCCATCCAGACGTGTGCTCCTCCGGGGTCTCGTGGGCCGAAGGCCCGTCGACCCGAGGCTCGTGGGCCGAAGACCCATGGACCGGAGTCCGTGTAGCCTCCTCCTCGGATGAGTCCACCCTAGCAGTCACGTGCTCGGGTGAAACAGCTGGAGGTGGCAGCGAGGAAGGCGTCGTAGCAGTCACCCTACCTCCTCTCTCGCGACCACGTGCTACACCTCCTCTCTTCTTCTTACCTCATCCCCTGCTGGGCACCGCGGTCGACAAAGAAGGGCCCGGCGGTGTCGCCATACTGTCCAGCAACGCTCGATGGAGGGGTGCGTGTGGAATGGAAGACCTCACACCATGCGCCGACGAAGAAGGGGCCTCGGCGCGCTCCCGACCAGCTCCCACCATCGTTCAACACCTGCCATGCCAAAGAATAAACGAAATTAGTACAACATAAAAAAATACCGACATGAATAATAATATGTATATCACTTAAGTGTATCATCATCAAGTACAACATAAAAAAATTGAATACCTGACACTACTAATAATCTCGATCAGTATCACTATAATCATCATCATCACTATAATCAATGACGGGCTCATAGGGTTCAGTGGCATCAACATGTGCAAGGCCACCTTGACGTAATCGGTCAAGCATTGACAGGTCATCCGCAGCAGTAAC
Organism: Triticum dicoccoides; assembly: GCF_002162155.2. Classification (NCBI taxonomy): domain Eukaryota; kingdom Viridiplantae; phylum Streptophyta; class Magnoliopsida; order Poales; family Poaceae; genus Triticum; species Triticum dicoccoides. The sequence continues at coordinate 739,402,179 of NC_041384.1, forward strand.
CTCTTCTTGTTCCGGCTCTTCTTGTTCCTCCTCTGGGGTGATGTCGGATTCACTATCGCTGTCTACTTCAATGTTTTGGGGTGAAGTATAGCGGTTCTTGAAACACTTTTTGGAAAGACGTGTCTCTTGGAAGAATTCTCCTTCATATGTGTCTGGGTTAATGTGAGGTTCATAATCCTCTTCCTTTGGGGGAGAAAGTCTAGCACGTGGCGGCACTTCATAAACGACATCCCAACATTTCATATTTGGATTAGTTTGGTAGGCCCACGGTAGATAGAATACTTGGGTCGCCTGTTGAGCTGTAATATAGACATCAGGAACATCTAAATGGGTGCTTTGGTTGATTTCAACTAGCCATATATGTTCATGAGTCCATCTAGTCTCCTTCGGCTGAAACCAATAACATTTGAAGACTACGACATTCGGTGGGTTTTCACCATACAATAGAAGTTCATAAATTGCTTCAACTCTCCCATAATACTCGGTACCTCCTCCGCCGATAGCAGATACACAACAATTTGTAGAATTTCGGTCGGCCATAGATAGCTCTTTGTCATAGGTACGAAAGCGATACCCATTGATGTCGTATTTGTCAAATGAACGGACCTTATAGTCAAAACCATTTGCGACTTGTCTCAATTCGGCGTCCATAGACTCTGAATTAGCCTACAAGTTTAATATGAAAGGATTGTTGCATTACGCACAAATTAACGAATGAAATGAAATTGTCTAATAGAAATTACCGTTTTTTTGAACCAAGAGATGAAACTGGGATAGCCGCCTCCTTGCTTTGCAAGAAGCTCATACTCTTCGAAGGAATCCTTTTGGATCACCGCTCCATACGAGAATATGGTGACGTATCGACTGTATGAAATATCTAGGAATAAGAGCAGTTCAAAGGAAATAGAAGTTGTGAAACAATGTACCGAGAACTTACTCGATGTACGACCGCACTTCTATCAGGTTGTTGAAGATATACAACGAAATGGTCTGCCATTGTTCGTTATCCAAAGATACTAGATTTGAAACACTGGCTGGTGCGAGATTCCCTTTGAATAGGCTGAGGATGGATCCACCCTTTTTAGGGTCGTTAGCATTGTACCGAGGCTTCGGATTATGCAAATGATGATTTTGGCTTCGTAGTGTGCTGTCACGAAGTTTGCCGCCTCCTCAGTGATGAATGCCTCAGCCATCGATGCTTCAAGTCTATGTTTATTTTTACATTTTTCTCGAAGCGTCTTCTGCATCCTCTCAGTTGGGTAGCACCAACAATTTTGCATGGGCCTCCCCAATCTTGCCTCGGTCGGGAGATGCAAAATCAAATGCTGCATTGCATTAAAGAAGCCCGGTGGAAAGATCTTCTCTACCTTGCAGATCAACTTCAGCGCCAACTCTTCCATTTCTTCTAGCACGCCAGGCGATAGTTCTTTCGCACAAAGAACACGGAAGAAATAGCTGAGTTCTGCCAGTACTAGCCATTCATCCTGAGGGATGAAGCCACGCAACATCACTGTCATTACCCGCTCAATCCATATGTGCCAATCATGACTCTTGAGACCAAATATCTTCAATTTATCAAGACTCGCTCCCCTCTTTAGATTCGCTGCATACCCATCGGGGAACATCAACTGCATTTTCACCCACAAGATAATTTCCCTCATAGCTGGCCTTCCAAGATTGAACCATGCCTTTGGCTTCGTCCAGTTCTGCTTTCCTTTCGGTTCTTTCATGTTTTGTAACGGCCTATCACATAGCGCCTCTAGATCGACTCTAGCCTTAGTATTATGAGAGAATTCCTTATTTAACATCATCTTAAAATTTGTTGCCTTATTTGACATTGAGAAAAATTGTCTTCCTTATTTAACACAGAGTTTAAATTTTATGCCCTTTATGACACTATCATCCATTTTAAGCCTTAATAGTGTTAAAAGACACATGGAAAGACCTATTTACTCTTCATGTGATATGTGATCAAAATTTTACGTGTATGTGTGTATCCGTCTGACTCGTTTTGAGCCTCGGTCCCATGGCGTTGTAGCCAAGTGGTTTCCGGCGTACACACGTACGAGGCTTGCTCAGAGTATTTTCCAAGCTATACATACTAGACGAAGCTAGCTAAGCAGTCGATCTCCCGCTGGCTGGCTGATGGCCACAACACGAACACACGAGGCGGGTGATGGGCACATGATCTTGTCGGTCCTATTTATTTTCTTTCGTTCAATCACAACTCTATTAACTTACTGACTTGTTGTATACTACTATCGATCGTGTAGAGGAACTGGTTTTTTCACACAAAAAAGTACAAGCACTGACTACAATATTAATCGTACTGACTTGTGTATACTATCGATCGAGTATGTACTGTGCCATGTACTAGTATTGATGTACACCGGCCACCCTGCTAACCCGTGCGCCCTGCCGTTGCCAAACGCACTGCCCTCAGCCGCCGTATGCATCAGCACAGCTGAACCACGCACCTTGCCTGCTACAATTTTGTTAGCCCCATGCCGCTCGCTACGCGCCACACCGCGAGCTGCATGAGATCTGTGCCCTCTAACATGTCCGCATCATGTCCTCGCGTGCAATTTATTATGCGCCGCCAACGTCTTTATATGGAAGTACTGAATCTAAACTACATCCAGACAGAGTCGTATAATGAAGCTAAACTACCACATAACAATTTTAATCACATATCACATAAGGGGTAAATAGGTCTTTTCAGGTGTCATTTAACATCGTTAAGGCTTCAAATGGATAAAAGTGTCGTAAAAGGCATAAATTTTAGACACGGTGTGGGATAGGGAAGAAAAAGTTTTTCGGTGTCAAATAGGGAAACAACATTTAAAACAGTGTCATTTAAGGAATTTTCTCTACTATTATCCCTTGACTTCCCATCTATGCCGAACAATGTATCAAAAAGTGCCTCGGCAATATTCTTCTCGGTGTGCATCACGTCGATGTTGTGTGGGCAAAGGAGGTCTTTGAAGTAAGGAAGATCCCATAAGCATATTTTGTGAGTCCAGGCGTGCTTAGAACTATACCCCTTGAAGTACCCTGGATGCTCTGGATCTGGCTCGAGAGCGTTTAACTAATCCAGGGTCTGTTGGCCTGTCAACGCAGGTGGTGCAGAGTTTTTGACAACTCTACCTCTGATGAAGTTCTTCTTGTCTTTCCTGAACTTATGGCGAGGATCCAGGAACTGTCTATGCATGTCGAAGCAAGAAAACTTGCGACCGGCCTGAAGCCAATGAAACTCAAGAGCTCCCTTGCATGTGGGGCACGGGAACCTTCCATGCACACACCAGCCAACGAATAGCGCATACGCCGGCAAGTCATGCGTCGAGTACATGTACCAAACACACATTATGAAGTTCCGTTTACTATAGGTGTCGAATGTCTTGAACCCATTATCCCAGGCTTCTTGCAATTCATCCTTAAGCGGCTGCATGTACACATTCATATTTTCCCCCAGATAGTTGGGCCCTGGAATTATCAACGTCAGGAAAATGTTCTTTCTTTGCATAATCTGTCCGGGGGGGAGATTGGGTGGAAAGGCAAATACGGGCCAACAACTGTATTGGGCTGCTGTCATACCAAACACACTGAACCCATCCGTGCTAATGCCGACTCGAGGATGCCTCGGATCTGCTGCTTTGTTAGCATGTAATTCATCAAACTTTTTCCACGCAACACCATCCGATGTGTGTACCATCATCAGATTCCCATCTGCATCTAGTTTGGTTTTTTTGCCTATTTTGTGCCATGTCATCTGTCTGGCCGTCTCTTCGACCATGAAAAGACGTCGAGGTCTTGGTACGATTGGCATATACCGAAGAACACTAACGGGGATTTTTGTCTATGTCTTCTCACCCATACCATTGTCTACCACAATATACCTGGAAGACATGCAAATGGGACAATAGTTCAAGTCCGCATAGTCAAGCCTAAATAAGGCACATCCTTTCTCACAGGCATGTATCTTCTCATAGGGCATCTTCAGTGCACGGAGGATTTTGTCCGGCTGGTACAGGTTTGCAGGCATTACATGGCCTTTGGGTAGAAAGCATCCAAATATTGCCATAATTGCGTCGTAGCATTCTCTGCCCAAGTTGAACTGAGCCTTCAGAGCCATTACTTGTGAGATGGCATCCAACTGACAAACCTCAGTGTGCTCGTGGAGCGGATGTTTTGAAGACTCCAACATTTCATTGAAGGCCTTTGTAGATTCCTCCATCTCCTCATCCGAACCCCGAGCATCATCATAGTCTTGCACCATGTTTTCCATCCCGGTACCATGCTCGTCGGTGCGACAATGATCCACCTCAGCTCGGTCACGTTGGGCAGACTCACCATGAAATGTCCACACCGTACAATTGGGCGTAAAACCACTCTTCTGCAGGTGTTTACCCATTTTAGCCTCTGTCCTCTTTTCCCAATTACCGCACCGGAAACAGGGGCACCAGGTTTTCCTCTGGCCATTTGCAAATGCGGCTTGCACAAACCCCTTGGTTTTTGTGAATCTTTCAGTGCTCCATTTTTTCTGACCAGTGTGACCGATATACATCCACGCACGATCACTCATCTTGACTTTCAGAGCTACTGGACAGACAACAATTATATATATAATTCACCATGTATATATTCATCAGTTGATCTACTTTTTCAATTTTATTACGTCCATGCAACCTACACTCTAATAGGTAATGATAGGTCCTAATCCCACCCTAGTATGTGTAGATTGGGTTCATTTTCCCAAGCTATGCTCTGGATCCGACGCAAAATTTCGGCAGCACCTCCCCGCTGTTCTCCTGATACACGTCTCTACAATAAACAGAGAGGATGTGTACCTGGAGAACAACAGGGGAGGCACTAACGAAATTTATGCATCGGATCTGGAGCAAAGCATATGGGAAAACGAACCCAATCTACACATACTCGGGCTTTCCATGGATAGCGTTGGACAATTCGAAAGAATCAAGGTTATAAATATGCAAATGCATGCATATTTATAACTATGACGCTTTCGAATGGGAGACACATATTGGTTACGCATACTGATGATTCAATACACATATATAGCTAGCTATCAAGTTGCATCGGCACGAACACCGGAACAGAGAAAATAATTAATGGGGGAGGAGGACATATCATCTGTTCTCACCCACGAACGAAGGGGCAGAGCTCGTCAAACACACGGCGAGGTCGTCGAACACCAAACCTCGCAGCGATGAAACAACTACAGATTTAAATCTACCCGATAAACACAATTATATATGATGTTTTTCATAACAAATTCGAAGAATATATGACCAAACTAATAATTCACAAATATATGACCCCGTCGGCCTCTAGAAGGCCAAAGAACACCTTTTCGGGAGGTGTCGGGGGTCCGGGTGTCGTGTCGGTGTCGGGGTCGTGGTGCTGTCTCGGGGTCGGGTGGTCGGGGTGTCGTGTCGGGGTCGGGGTGT